>NC_086173.1:142899196-143215307 GCF_023053635.1 Elgaria multicarinata webbii
TGCTGTCGGGATCCACTGAGAAATAGCCAAGCCGCTCAAACTGGAATTTGGCAAAGGGCTTGGCCCCACACACAGATCTGTCCACCAGAGCCTCCTCAATCACATGGAGTGAGTCCTAGGGTGGAAGTGAAAATGGGGGGTGGCGGAGATTAAAATAGGGCAATGGGACTTCCCCTCACATATTCCCCTCTGACTTTTATACTGCCTGTTTGGTGCATTCTCTTCCCCTCCTTATTGTTTTATTATGATTTTATTAGAATGTAAGCCTATGCGGCAGGGTCTTGCTATTTATTGTTTTACTCTGTACAGCACCATGTACATTGATGGTGCTATATAAATAAATAATAATAAAAATAATAACATGGGCTTGCCGAAGGTTCTTCATCCCCACAGATTAAAATACACAACAGCTTTTATCCCGCTCGTATTTCTTAGCACACCCACCCTTGTAGCTATCTGCCCGCATCAGTATTTGTATGGCAAAGAGATACACCTTTGAACCAGCACAGACATGAGTATAAACAAGCGCATCCTGATCACGCTCCAATTCACAAGACTTCCCTCCCGACTGGACACACGCAGACCAGATGTTGGCATACCAGGAAGGCACTCAGAGCAGTGCAGCATCACCTTTTCCTTCTCTCTGAATAGGAGATGTACCTTTGGTAAATTCCTTGTGTATTATTAACCTGGTCTTTAATATTTTGGTTAACATTGAATATTTTATGTCCTCACAGCTCTGTACTTTAATCTTGTCAAATGCCAGGTCTTATAGGTCTTGCAATATTCCACTTGTGCCATTAAAAAAAAATGTACGTTGCACCCACCCGCACACATATATACACACACACAAATGCCTCCCAAAGCCAGTCCGATTCCACCTCTCTATTCCTGTCCATCCCAATCCAAGGCCTGGAAAGCCTCCTCTGGGCCCAGCACTCACAGGGTTGACGTCACTCAGGAAGCCCCCTGGCACTTCTGTGGAGTCTTCAGGATTCTTGTGCAGGAACCTGCAAGCCAAAGGGTTTAAGTCACAGTTAGGAGGGTGTTGCGCTGCTGGAATGGATGAACAGAGGCTGCTGCAGGACCGACTGGCCAATGGCATCTCCATCTCCTAGGTGTGGCTCTCCCATTAGCCATCCCTAAACTTCCGAGGGACTAGCTGAGTCCCCTGCGGCTTGATGCTACGTGTACCGTGGTGTCACATCGATACATCGGGCCTGCGTCACTTCACCAAGTGAAGCAACTTGGACAATGAAGATCCCAGCCTCACAAAGGTCCAGCGCATGTTCATTGAGCTCTTCTCAATATCTGCCTTAGCAGGAAGCGCCGAAGAGACCATAATCCCAGGGAGAAGGTCCCCTTTGGCAATAGGGCAGCAGAAATAACTGCTGTGCATTCATTCCGCGGTTAGGTGGTATGCAGAAGGAGAATCACGAACACTTTGCCTTAGGATGGAAGGTGATCAATTCAGTTCTGATCTGCCAAGGCGGGCAACTGTTGCACAACTTCCCTGCCAATGAAACCTGCACTGTGTTAGCACAGGCTGGCAGTTGTGTGATGGTGGGGCAATTGGTTCTGCCCTCTGTAGCCCATCCCTCTTAGCAGAATGTGCCAGGGCTACATATAGACAGGAGAGTTCCAAAACCGATTGGGGGGGTAGGGGGGGCAGCTTGCCATGACTCCCCTCCTGCACTGGCCTCCCCGCAACTTGGGATCTTTCAGAGCAATCGACACCCCTAGTACTCACAGCCGCTCGTACTGTCGAACCTCACACCCAAGAGGATCTGACACCCAGTGGATGAAGGCCTTGGGCTTCTCCGCTGCCTCCGACTTTGTGCAGGTGACTTCTAGCTCTCGCACACGTCCATCAGTATCCTAAGCACAGGTGGAGAAGTCAGTTCCATGGGACTACCCAACCTCTTCGACACCTCCCTTCAGGTATGTAGGCTAAGCAGTCTCTCCTCTCTCAAAAAGTCCCCCTCTGGCAGTAGGGGTGGGGACCTACATTTCACATTTCTTCTGATCAGTGCAGAGGCGAAGCAAATTACTTATTTCCACGATGGATTTGCTACACCCAGCTCTGCTTGTATGGGCATTCTTGCTCAGAGGCCAAACCCCCACCCCATCCCCACAAAGCCATATCTGAATCCCCGTACAAATACCTTGTGATCACAGCCACAATTTGTTTACTGGCTAGCTGTTTGGCCAGTTTCAGAGATGTTAAAGAAATCTTTTTCCTATCCATACTTGTGCCCAAGTTGGACATTTTGGTTGTTCTTGGGATCAGGGAGAGGGAAAAAGTCTCTATGGTTGCTTAACAACTGCAGAGTGGCCTCCAAAACGAAATCTAAGTTGATCTGGTACACATAAAAACTATTATTTCATTTGTGTTCCGCTCAATCAAGAGGACACCTTCTAACACAAAATAGAGGATTCTCGCCTTCCCCAACCTGATGCCATCCAGATTGTTGGACTATAACTCTGATTATCCCCACCAGCATGGCCATTGGTGGTTATGAGAGTTGAAGTCCAACACATCTAGAAGGCATCAGATTGGGGAAGGCTAAAATAGTATGTTAAAAACATGACATTCTTTAAGACCACCTCCATTAAAATTACAGTGCAACTGGAGCTAACAGCAAAATGATAAGACCGGAAGACATCCTAAACACCAGAAAATGTTTGGATAACATTTTACAATTCTTTCTTTCTTTTAAAAGGGGGGAATCCCAAGAAACTATATACTTGGGCTCAGCTGAGTTTCATTTGGAAGACTGTTGGGGTTACCACTGAGAAGACTCTGCTGCACTCTTAGAGATAATACAGCATAGCAATGTTATCCATTTATGCCAGCCATCCCCAACCTGGTGCACTCCAGTTGTTTTGGACCAACTCTCATCAACCCCAGCCAGCATGGCCAATGGAATGCTAGGACTTATAGTCCAAAACTTCTGGAGAGCACCAGGTTGTAGAAGGCTGGTTTATGCAGCAAACCCCATCTCCCCCTCCTTTACACCAAACTCAAGATTATATTAGCAATAGGAGGACGTAACATGGGAACAGGATGTTGGTGCAGATATCCAATGGCTACTACACCGTGCCTGGGGAAAGTGTCCTCCTAACCTAACAGGCCCTTCTAGCAGTTGCAAGAGAGGTAAACCTAGCTTCCAAGATCTGTGGAGGAGAGCTCTTAGGGGTGAGGTGTCTTGTTTGGTTTCCTATAACTGCAAGCCACCTCAAGGATCATTTAATCACAGGCAGGTATAAACCTTCAAACTAAAACAGACTGGATTTCACTGTTTGCTTGTAAATACAGAGAAAACACAGAGTGAAATCCTATTCAGAAAAAAAGTTCTACAACGCCCAGCATTCCCCAGCGAATCATGCTGGCTGGGGAATGCTGGGAGTTGTAGTACTTTTTTCTGTCTAAACATGAATGGGATTGCGGCGTAGGTGGTTAGAGAATTGAGAAAGTGCTAGCAGAGCCAGGACTGCCTCAGGGATTGTTCCCACAGAGCTGCGAGTTCAACCGCTGGAAGAGGCCATGACGCTGATTTAAACTGAGCACAATAGTTAAGACTTGCCTTCTACAGATAGCTCTTACATAGGCCAGGGATGGGCAAGTAGCAGCTTTCCAGATGTTTTGGCCCACATCTCCCATCATCTTTCACCATTGGTTATGCTGGCTAGGGCTGCTGGGAGTTGTAGTAGGCCAAACTATCTGGAGGACCATGAATTGCCCCGGCCTAACAGGGCAACAGAGCAAACAGTTCATAAGAAGGTGCCATGACACCCTCACCTTAATGACGTTCTGGACTGCAATGACGTAGCCTGCGTGCCTCAAACCCACTGGCTGCCCGGGCGCCAGGCGCTTGTAGCCTTTTTCTGGAACCTGGCACAGAAGAGACACGTCAGCGGAGACCAAATGAAGGGATCAATTTACAGCTGGCACACAGACATATAAAAAGACGCATTATATTATGTTACCAGCTCTAATGACACCAGACAATTCCCCACACCACAGATCTGCAATGTATCACACAAACACGCACACATATGCACACACAGCTATCTCAATCCCCACTCACTCCATCCCTTCGGGGGCAACAGGTTGGGGTGGCCTAGGGCTGGCCTAGGTCATGAGAGCTTCTCAGAGCGTAGTCAGAGGAATGAGAAAGGGTCCCCCAAGATAGAAACCCCAAAAGCGAGGAATGGGCGACAAGGTAAGGCCCTTTTTCAAATGTGTCAACATATTGATTAAAGGCTTTTAAAATAAAATAATATTTTTTTGGGGGGGATGCAGTGTGCATGTGTGTAGAAGTATAGACATGTAACACTTATACTGGGCAGTACCGAGATATGTTTGTATCTCAGATATAGCATTGTTGAACCAATGAGGATTGCTACTCAGGCTTTATGAGCAAAGCACATGTCAAAATGGTTAACAGATTGGCAATCCACTGAAGTACGGGGTACAGCAGGGGAACCGCCCAGAGAGCTCCGGCTATTGCACGGTATAGAAATGCAATCAGACAACCTGATACCCTGCAGAGGTTTTGGACTACAGTTCCCATAATCCCTGAATGTTGCTCATACCGGCTGGGGATCATGAGAGTTGCCATCCAAAACATCTGGAAGGCACCAGGTTGGATCTGGAGTTAACAGTCTGGCATAGTTTTCGGAACTGCCCAGAGAGCTTCAGCTAATGACCAGTGTAGAAATATAATCAATTTGGGCAAGAACACCAAAGAGAGACATATTTGGGCAAGGCTCCTTTGAGGATCAGAAGACTTTTCATTATGTGTACAGCTCTTGTATAAAATAGTAAGGGTTCTTTTTTAAAGGAGAAGATCAAGAATAACTTTGGTAAGAACAGTCTGGCAATGGAACCTATTTCCTGGAGGGGGTGGGTGGGCTCCTGCACCCCTTTGCGGGAGGGTCTTAAGCAGGGGCTGCACAGCCACTTGCTGACAATGCTCTATGTCTGGGTTTTCTCCGTCCAGCTGGACGCTGGAGTAGAAGGCCTCCCAGGCCCTGCTTCCAACACTAGGATTCTATGATGCAGGTTGAGTCCAGCTGCTCTGGGCCGAGGCCAATAGATGTGGCCACAGTCGTGCGCGTCCAACGTCTGAGAACCCTGGGAGGAGCCCGTGCCAGATCCAAATAGACTGCAAGTTGCAGGAGCCAACACTTCATCAAAGGGAAGTGAATCATTCTGCAGTGCAGGCTTGGCCCCCGTCCAGAGAACGCGCAATGGCCAAGTACAGATGGGGCTGCAAGCGAGCGGCAGCAGAGGACACGTCCGCCACTTCCGAATCCCAGGGCTGGGCGAGGCAGGGCCCACTGGCGTCCAATGGAGAAGGCACCTGCCATGCTGCAGCAGCCTCCCGCTCCCAGTTCTAGGCCCAGACAACCTGGATGTCAGCTTCCTTCTCTCCCTCGCCTCTTCCCCCCCCCCCCCGGCAGGCTCACCTCCCGGAAGTCGCTGTGTTCAATATAGACGGTCGCCTGGAAGGGGACTTTGTGGACGCCTTTGGTCTCATCCGCAGGGAAATTGGGGACAAGGACTTCTACGGTCTGGAAAGAAAACAGAAGCATCGGCCGGGTGCCTCCACTGCTGCCGAGAAAGGCCAAGAAGTGGGGCAGGGGAGCCAGGCCTCCCTTCCCTCGTCCCCCAAAGATCACGGGCTTACTTTGTGCAGTGCAGGGAAGTTGGTGATGGTCACCCGCAGCGGCTCCAGGACAGCCATGACGCGAGGTGCCTGTTCGTTCAGCACGTCCCGCACACAGGCCTCCAGCATGTGGGGCTCCATGGTGCACTGGGCAACCGTCACGCCCACCTGTCGGGAACATGGGAGTCAGCCAAGCCGGACAGAAACAGCATTTCATGGGGGATGAGGCTATCGATGGCTACTAGTCAGGATGGCTATACATAACCTCCAGCATCGGAGAAAGTATGCTGGGGGGACACGGATGGGAGGGTATTATTGCACTGAGGCCCAGCTTGTGGGCTTCCCAGAGGCAGCTGGTTGGCCTTTGTGTGAACAGTATAGATGGATTCTTGGCCTGATCTAGCACGGTTCTTCTTATGTTCTTTACTAGCTCCACGTTCATTGCTTCAGAATCTGTCTTCGAGGTGGAGCAGTATAGAAATGTTGTAAATAAATATCAAACATCACCTGGAGGTCCACAGGTTTCCTATCCCCCACGATGGAGGGTAATTTGTCTGGGGCAATAATGTCTGCGGTGGGTGGGATCAAAGTGAAAAGTGGGTGGGGCCCACCTCTCTCTCTCTCTCTCTCTCTCTCTTTCCCACCCCCTTTTCTCTCTCTCTCCTTCCCATTGGGGCAGCCAGGGGAGGGAAAGATGGCTCTTGCTAGGGGTCAGGAGCCCACCCTTGTCCTAAAGCCACCCATCCTTGTGCAGGCCAGCAAGGACGCCCCGGCAGCTTCCGCTGCGTCCTGCTGCTCATGCCATGCCCCAATATAACAGCACTGCTTAAGCTCCATGGCCAGAGGAATCAGGAATAGTGCCTGGGCCTGGAAGCAACGTCCCACCCCACACTATTTAGGCATCCACCCATCCCCGAGCCCCGGCAGATGCATCTTTACCCGAGCGCAAAAGTTGTTGATTGCTTCTGAGGGAAAGCCTCGGCGCCGTAGAGCCGTCAGTGTGAAAAGCCGCGGGTCGTCCCAGTCCCTAGAACGGCAACGCCAGCAGTGAGGCCATGAGGGCCCAAGCCTTGCCCCGGGTCCTCCTGGCCCAATGGCCCTCCAACACACCCACAGAGCCAAACCTGCCGCTCACCTGACCGCCCCTGTTTCGACCAGGCGAATGATCTTCCGTTTGGAGACCACCGTGTAGAGGAGGTTGAGGCGCCCGTACTCCCACTGCACAGGGCAATACACGTCCAGGGCGTTGCACAGCCAGAAATAGGAGGAGCGTCTGCCAGGAGAGAGAACAGCAGCATCCGTCAGAGCACGTACAATAGGCAGGAATCACAAAGCACAATCTCAGGCTGGCATTTATGCATCTTCAGTTTCGTAGGACTTGTTTGGCTTTCACGACTCGCGTGTTTTCCAGTAAAGCCAAGAGCAGCAGTGCAGAAATGAATGAGAGAAGGACAGAGACCCAATCAACCAGTTTCCCCTTTACCATGAGGACTAGAATCCTGACCTTCATTTGAGATACCAAACCAGAGTTCTCAGGATATTGAATTTCATGCCAGCAAAGGGATGGGCAACTTGGGGCCCTCCAGATATTTTGACCTAGAACTCCCATCAGACCTTGCCAGCATAGCCAATGGTGAGGGATGATGGGAACTGTAGGCCAAAACAGGTGGCCTACCCCTGAGATTTATTTAGAATTCTTATACCCTGCCCTTCCTTTGAAAGGAGCACAGAGTGGCTTACAGTTTGAATAAAACCGGGACCAATAAAACAAACATAAAGTCATACTCTTAAAACAATTCCAATGCAACGAGAATGATTTAACCTATCAGCACCAAAGGCAACAAGACAGGAGCCAAATGCTTGTGCAGATAAAAAGGTATTTAACTTGCATTTAAAAATAATCACCGTGAGAGAGCAGATTCTGCCGCCCTACAAGGAACAGAAGGAATCTAAATCCATAACATCCAAGCCTCCTAAATCTTGGCCATATTTGTTCCTGTGTGAAAAGGCAGCCATGGAGAACCTGCAGCCCTCCAGATGTTGGTGGACTACAACTCCCAGCATCCCTGACCGCTAGGTCTGATGTGATGTTGGGAGTCCATCATCATCTAGAGCAGCCTTCCTCAACCTGGGGCGCTCCAGATGTGTTGGACTGCATCTCCCAGAATGCCCCAGCCAGCTGGCTGGGGCATTCTGGGAGTTGTAGTCCAACACATCTGGAGCGCCCCAGGTTGAGGAAGGCTGATCTAGAGGATCACAGCTTGCCCAGCCCTGGGCTAAGGGATTCTCCTACGGACCGTATACTCTCTCCAAGGGAAAGCAAAAAGACGGACTCTCACCTGGCCTGGAATTCTTTGGTGCAGAGCGAGTGTGTGATGTGCTCCAGGGAGTCGCAGAGGCAGTGTGTGTAGTCATAGGTGGGGTAGATGCACCTGCAAAGCCAGAGACAGCCAAGAGCTCAGAACTCCACAAACATCAGCCACCTCTTCTCTTTTTCAATGCTCCCAACAATCACCCCCATCCCTCAACAAGCTCAGAGCTCCCCACAACTTAGGGTGACCCTATGGAAAGGAGGACAGGGCTCCTGTAACTTTAACAGCTGTATTGAGCAGGGAATTTCAGCGGTTGTCATTTGTATGCATGTAGCACCTGCTGAAATTCCCTCTTCATCACAACAGTTAAAGGTGCAGGAGCTTTTGTATCTGGTCACTGTAGTATAGCTCTTGCAGCTTTAATGGTTGTGATGAAGAGGGAATTTCACCAGGTGCTGCATGCATGCAAATGACACCTGCTGAAATTCCCCTTCCAATACAACTGTCAAAGGTACAGGAGCCTTGTCCTCCTTTCCATAGGGTTACCCTACTGCAACTTTACTCCAGTGTATAGCTGTACACATACCCACACTAGCTTTTAAGGCTGCTTGGGAGCCCAGTCCTCTCACCTCAAGGCCTGACAGCTGCCTGGGGACAACACTCTCTCCCCACACACTCTAGGGTTCAGCGTCTAAGGCTTCACACACTCAGCCCAATAGAGAACATGGGCTAGAGACCCTTGACTTCTCCTAAACTGTCTCCGCCTCATCCCAGCCCCAAACAATATGTCTTCTGATGTCCAATCCCAACCAACACACTGACTCCAGGTGGCCGCCACATACCATTTATCCCCAGTGCGGTGGTGCGGTGTGTACTTGATGCGATAAGCCACGGGGTCCATCTTCCCATCCTCCATCACCATCTTCATGCGCAGCGTGGCCTCGCCCTCCCCAAACTTTCCCTTGCGCATGTCCTGCAGAGACGGAACGAACATGGGGACGTTGGGACCAGCCTCATGGGAAAGCTTGTGACGGCGGTGAAGGATCCTGGCTTCTGCTGCCGCCTCCGCTTCTCCTCCAACAGGAGCCACGAGAGCAGGGATGGTGAACCCCTTTCAGCGCAAGGGCAGAAATCCATTTCGGAGTCGCTCTCGAAGGCCACATTCTGAAGATGGGCTGAGCCAATGTCAAAAGAGTTGGGCCAAATATTAGCTTAAAGCTCTTACAGACAGTGACTTAGGAGAAGCATTTCAATCTTTTAGATTGGGGGGGGGAACTGCACAGAATCTGGGAAACCACCAAACTATTGGTGGTTGTGGGAAAGGGGCAGGGCCAGGGAAAGAGGCAGGGCCCTCTGCGGATTTGGCCCCAAGCACACCACCTTCACATCAACAGAACCTGAAGTGTAGAATCAGTGACTTCAAAGAACACAATCCTTTGGGACGAGGACTGTCAGAAGGAAATGGGTGGAGAAGAGGAGAAGAGGGTTTAGGAGAGGGGGAAATAGAAATTAAAGGGGAAGGAACAGGTGTACAAAATAATGCCCCTGACCGACCGACCCCCTATGAGCCTTTAGTACTAGTAAATCCTCAACTGGCCGGTCCCTCCATGGGGAAAGGGGTGGGTTGTATCCTTTGATTTCTTCCACATTCTGGTGGCAAACGTAACAATGGGGCAATAGAAATTAAAGGGGGGGAACAGGTGTACAAAATAATGCCCCTGACCCTCCCTACAATTGTATGAGCCTTCAGCAGTTGTTACAGATATAACCATGAGGGCCAGACACTTGTTGTTTTCAAAGAAAAACCGCAAAGACATTGAGAATGTTGAACGCCACCCACGTGGAGACACGCAGCCCTCACTGCAGCTGGCGATGCTGCATGTCTTGGATACATTCCAGGAAGAACTCCCAAGTGTTCCACAGTTCCATCCGGAAAGGAGAGCCGGCTGCCCTAGTTTGCTCACACAAAATGGCAGTACCTCAAAAAGCAGGAGCGACTCCTCGACCGGCCGGTCCCTCCACGGGGAAGGGGGTGGGTTGTGTCCTTTGATTTCTTCCACCTTCTGGTGGCAAACGTAAGCATGGCCCCTAAAGAGGGAACGGAGGCATCAGCCACAAAGACAAGGGGCAGGGGTTTAGGTAGGAAGGCATGCTAATGTATGGTGGGGAGATGTTCTCAGACAGCTCCATCCAGGAAAAACAAAAAACCAAAGCCTAGAATAATGGACACTCTGGGGACGGAGAAATGGGGTGGAAGCCTTCTCCATCGTCCCCGGTGCAACTCCACCCTCCTCACCTCCGGATGAGATCCACAGCCCAGGTGTACAACTGGTCGAAGTAGTCGGAGGCGTGCGTCACCGCATAAGGGGTGTACCCTGAGGGAAAGCAAGGCCCGGTTGTGAGAAGGGGTGCTCCCTTCGTGCCATTCTTGGGTCAGTCTAAGGCCACAGCGAAGATATTCTTTTATTTTAAGACATTTTTAACCTGCCTTTCAAGATGCACTACCCTCACAAGGTGACCTACATCATTATGAAGGCGAGAACATACCATTACAATTAACCACACACAGAGAGCAGCTGCTAATATTAGAGAGCCAGTGTGGTGTAGTGGCTAAAGTGTCAGACTGGGAATCGGGAGATCCGGGTTCTAGTCCCCACTCGGCCATGGAAACCCATTGGGTGACTTGGGCCAGTCACAGGCTCTCGGCCCAACCCACCTCACAGGGTTGTTGTTGTGAGGATCAAGTGGAGAGGAGGAGGAGGATTATGTACACCGCCTTGGGTTCCTTGCAGGAGAAAAGGTGGGATGTAAATGCAATAATAAATAAAATAATATTTTTAAGCACTCAATGCAGACTGAAATATGTGCATTTTCAGCTTCTGCTTTTTTTCTTTTAAGACAGGTTTATAAAAGGGTTGGGAGGGGGGGCTGAGAAGCAGCTTCCTCAAGCCCACCTCAAGCTCCTGTCAACAAACCCCCCACACAGTGGCTCTCCCCACCCACCCCATTCCCGGCACTCCTACTTCATGCCATGGTGCAAAACCTACTCGCCGAGCAATGAGTTCAGAAAAACCAAGAGCTTTCTCCCCTCCCCCTCCCTCAGGCCCATCCACCCACCCACGCACCCCTTTTACACACACACACACACACACACACACCAGCTAGCATCTCCGCCCACCTCTCCTTGCTTGCACATACCTAACCACTCCACAATGTCACGGATGGCCGTAAAGTACTTCTCCTCCTCCTTTTCAGGATTTGTGTCATCGTAGCGCAGGAAACAAATCCCGCCATTTGCCTTGGAGTGGGGGGGGGGAGAAGAGAGAGATTAAGCCACACAGTTAACCCACCCTCCAGCTCAGCTGGAAACCTCCTTTCCCTCCCAAACACGGCCCACCCATACTTGCCGAGGGAAATCTGGGGCAACGGTTCACTTGCCGTTACATAGCCATGGACGGCTGCAAGCGGAAACCCCCCCCACCCTGCAATTCAACAAGAGTCTGAGTGAGGCCCAGGACTCTCACCTTGGCGAAGCCGAAGTTGAAATTGATGGCTTTGGCGTGACCGATGTGCAGGATGCCATTGGGTTCAGGAGGGAATCGTGTGCGCACCTAGGGCAGAAGACATTGCAACCATGTGAACCGAGATCTCCCTATGGGCCAGGTAGCCCCCACCCCTATAAATTCAGAGGCCAGCTTATTTGGTGTGATGGCATGGGATGCTGCAACCTTGATGAAGCTAAGCAGGTCTAGGCCTGGTCAGTTTCTGGAAGGTGACTACCTGGGAACCCCATGTACATTGATTCCTGCATTGAGCAGGGGGTTGGACTTGATGGCCTTGTTAAGCCCCTTCCAAATCTATGATTCTATGATCTCACACCCAGTAAGTAGGTGTCAGATTGCAGCCTGGATCTGGCAGCCATAAAGCATGATGTGTGCACTGGCAGAACGTCAGCCCTGTGCCTGCTAGTGCCACACGCTGGGGACATCTCTCTGCTCCCCCAAGTCTCGAGTTTCACCATCAGCCTCATCAGAAGAACAACTCTGCTGCCCCAGACGGGCAGGGAGTGTCGCAGGGCTTGAGACACTTCCAAGAGACCCAAGGCCACGTGGTGGATGAACCCAGCCTCCCCAATTCAGAGGATGGAAAGAAATGGGCCCTCGGAGCACCTGTCCGCCGGTGAGCTCCAGATGTTGCTTCAGGAGGTTCATGGTGTTGGGCGTCACAACGTAGCCTTCCGTTTTGTAGTTCTCACCTGGAGAGGCAAAGAACACGTCAGCACACTGGACACAGATGAGTGAAACACAGCTCATGACTCCATAATTCTTCCGCAATAAAACTCCCAATTTCTGGGCGGGGGGGGGGGATGAATTACAGGACTGCGCGTTAAAATCTGTCCAATTGGCAGATTTAATCCACTGTCAATCTTCATAGCTTATTGCTAAATCGGTGAGGTTTCACAAGTGGGATTGTGGCTTCATAAGCCACCTTCTCCCATCCCCAATAATCCCCATTTGGGCAGAGGCCTGTGCTTCAGGGGAGCCATTCAGTGGCAACAGGAGCAAACCCCACCTCCAGAGCAGCTTAGCATCAACACCAACAGGGCCAGTCTTCTCATTAGGGCGGACTGAGGCAAATGATTCAGGTGGTGGTGAGGGAAGAGCGGTGAATTGCTCCCCCCTGCCTCTCACCAGGATGTCTCGCCTCCTCCTCCTCCTCCTCCTCCTCCTCCAGCAAGTTCTGTTGAGAACCTCTCCAGCCCTGACATTTGCCACAGTGAGAGAGTGGCCAACAGGGCTCTCTGCAGCAGCCGCCCACCCAGCCCACTCCTCTACTTGACCGAAGTCTTGTGAGAGGTCGATCATGACCTTCCGAGACTTCAGGCGAGCTCCCTGCAGCTGGGAAGGAAGGCGGCAGCTTCTTGCCTTGGGGCAGCAAGATAGGTTGGGCGCTGGGCTTGAGCATCAAACTGCTAAACCAGCCTGGGGCCTTCCAGATGTTTTAATTACAACTCCAAACAGCCTCCTCCAGCATGGTCAATAGTCAGGGAAGATGGAAGTTGTAGTCCAAACCATCTGAAGGGCACCAGATTGGGGAGGGCTAGGATAAGCCATCCATGCGTGAAAAGCAAGCCCTTCAAGGCCCCCTACAATTTATTTATTGTTTTATTTATTTATTACATATTTATGCTACCCAACAGCCTAAGCTCTCTGGGCAGTTTTCAACTAAAACCATAAAATCCAGTTTAAAACTTTAAAATCACATAAAACCAGAATTACAGAATAAATTTAGCCCAAAAGGAAGCATTAGGCTGCTGTTTTAAGTACTGTAAATTTGGTGCAATTTATATTTTAATGTAAGAGCCTTTGAGTTTGAACTTATCATAGAAAACTATGTCTCAATCAATCGTATGTCCTTTAAACCCTCAAGCGTGCACCAATTATGGTATTTTGTGCTTAATCACAGTATGATTGGATAATGCTGGTGGTGGTGTGCCAGTCAACCTGTATCAGGCAGCGGCCCCCACTTTCCAGGGGGCCTGGAATATTGAGGACGTCGCTGATAAAATAATCAGTGAAATGGATAATGAGCCAGTATGGTGTAGTGGCTAAAGTGTTGGACTTGGAGTCGGGAGATCCGGGTTCTAGTCCCCACTCAGCCGTGACTGGGTGACTTTGGGCTAGTCACAGACTCTCAGCCCAACCCACCTCACAGGGTGGTTGTTGTGAGGATAAAATGGAGAGGAGGAGGAGGATTATGTATGCCACCTTGGGTTCCTTGGAGGAAAAATGGTGGGATATAAATGCAATAATAAATAAAATTAAAAAAAAATAAATGCACCCAGATGCAGGTGAAAGCAAAAGACTTCAAGGCAGCTTACCTGGCTTATGGAATTTGAGCGCTTCGCCCCTCAGCTGCTCCATGAGGGATTTTGTCTCTTGGTACACATCACCTGCAGGGAAACAGCCTGGGTCAGGGCTCCAGTAGTGGAGAAACGATGGCATCAAGAAGCAGACCTGGCAAAGCCGCCCCCTTTGCAGAAACAGCTGGGGTTATTTCCCGCCCCCTGCTACCTTTGCCAGGGTCTTCCTTCTCTTGTTGTCTCCCCACATCTGTCAAAATTTAGACTGTAAGCTTCTCAGGACAGGGGCCTGCTGTTTTGCTTCTTGCTCTCTGAAGTGTATGTTGCTGACATACTTATTAATAACAATAATAACAACAACAGCAATTGTATTAGTTTGACGATGATGATATAATATCATTTAATAATACTAATACAAATAATAAACTAATCACCATCAAACTAATACAATTTTAAATTATTATTATTATTATTATTGATGATGATGATTATAATGCCCAACAGAAAGCCATCATTCAGAATGAAAGAGAGATTGCCAGAACCAGAAGTAAAGCTTCCAAGGAGGAGTCTCATAGCTTAAAACAATTCCAGCTGCCTTACAAGCTACAACCAGGCTTTGGCTTGGACTAGGCCCCAGACTGTAGTCTGAAAAAAGAAAGAAAGATGCAGCAACCTTGCTGATACAGAACTGATTCTGCTCAGTGCCTGAATAGGAGACCCTCTGACACAGGGAGGGTTCTGATCCCGAGTCAGACCGTTGGGGCATGGCTAGATGAGGGGGGTGGAGGAGGAGGATCTCGCGATTTTATGATCGTGAGATCGTCCCCCTCAGTCTACATGCAGCATGCGACGTCCCAGGAGGAAGAGGACATCACACCTGTCATATTTTTTGCTCCAGCACAAAGGTTAGTCTTTTTTTTTTTTTTTTTTTAAAAAGCCCCAACCCCGCTCTCCACCCACCCCACCCGATGGGCACAGAGCACTTGCAGAGCTCTGTGCCCGGTGCCTGGCTCCTCACGTTTACTTGTGAGGAGCCAGGATGAAAACGGGATGCCCGGCCACAAGTCCCGTGGTCCCAAGATCATCCCGAGACTGCGGGAAAAGTCGGGATAGAAGAGTGGGGCGATATCCTGGGGAAATGCAGGGATCACCCCTCCGTGCTCCTGGGATCCCGTGCATGTGGACGCACAGCGACGATCCTGGGGATATCACCCTGTCTAGACATGCCCCCTTGTCTCTCCTAGCTCATTATTGTCTACAACAGCTTTTCCCAACCCGGTGCTATCCAGGTGTGTTGGACTACAGATCCCATCATCCCCTAGCCAGTTGTCTGGGGATTGTGGGAGTTGTATTCCAAAGTATCTACCCTTGAGCTACAGCCCTTCCTTAGGAGCCCTGTGTATTCCCTCTTGAGCTTCCTATTATGGAAGGAAGACAGGCTATAAAAGCAATACATAGATAAAAAATAAAACCCGCCACCCATCTTGGACTGCCCACAGCTATTACACACAGCGTCAGATTGTTGCGGGGGTTAATTGCACACTGGTCGCCGTTCTCCATGGGGGCACTAGAGGGCGCCCCAGACCTCAGGCCAAGCTAAGGAGCTTGAAGGTTCCAGCAGTTGAGAGGAATTTTCTTGAGGCAGCAAAATAAAATAAAAAGTTAAAATGCAAACTGGGAGAATGGAGCACTGCCAACAGTCTATCCCACCAGCTCTGTGTGTCCTTCACTGAGATGGCAGGTGGGTGCTGAGAGGCAGTGGAGCTGTGAGTGCCAGGAAGACTCCAGAGCAGTTACAGAGCTTCATGTGCTTAAATGAAAATTAGAAGCCAGAGGCAAAGGCCGTACCGTTTTCCACCACAGCTGCCTTCCCCTTCTTGTCGGGCTCAGCAGCGCGAGGCTTTGGGGCCTGAGGAGAAAACAAGGAGCAGACGCTGAGTTTAACAGGATCTGGCCTCAAGGTGTCAAAGCTTGTAACAGACACACACACACACACACAGGGAGAGAAATGTATCAGGTGAAGCGTTTCCTGCATGCAGAGACGCGATCGGAAAAGCTTCACCTGCTCTGTTAAAGCGGTGGGGGCGGGAGGAGAGGAGAGTGGCAGCCATCATCCCCAGTGGGGGAGCGGTGTGTCCAGACCGGCTCCATCCACAGAAATCTCCCGTTTCAGAAGGGTGCTCAGCCTGCAGCCCCACAGGTATCATGTGCCATAGAAGCTTCCTTCTGGCCATTTTGCACAAGGCTTGACTGGCAATGGTCCTGCTGCAATGAATGGACCGTGCTGGTTTTCTCCCAGGATCCTCAAGCATGGGAAGCCTGCAAGCATGGATCCTTCAGAAGTACTCTTTGCCCCCCATGGCTATGGCACTCCAGTGCAAGCCTCTCCAAGCAGAGGATGGTACTCAGCATCTTTACACACACACACAGCATAGAACTCAGAAAGGTGCTAGATTCTCTGCCAGTTTTAAAGTTTCTCATTTCCCCCATAATTATTCCATGCTGCCCTGATTCCCCCATAATTATTCCATGCTGCCCTGAGTCTTGGGCACACTCTACTGACCCCTTCTGGCCAACCTAGAATCAGCAAGTATGAACTGTGAAAGAAATCAGCAGCGCAGGTAGATGGCTATTTGATGCAGACAAGTGAGACCTGCAACAGAATGTTGCAGTGTGGTTTATTGCACCAGTCAATTACTCATGCTCCCTGCGATACTCCATTCTAGTCCCATTCGATCCAGTTTTCTGTCATCCACGCTGCAACAGTAAGTTTGCATTCTGTGGCCACTAGGCATGCTCAGTCCAAATTGAGGTATTTTGAGGGTTCCACCCTTATGGCTATTTTTCCACAATAATGTTTTGTACTTCTGCAAACCTTGAGGTTCCCACAAGCCAGCCAACATCTTCTTGTGCATGGGTGGTACCATTTTGGCTGCATAACCAGCAGCACTGACAAACCTGAACTTCAGAAATGAGAGGGAATAATTGCAGGAAGGAAAAGAAAACAATAAAATTAAGAATTCAGCTGTAAACTGGAATCTCCTTTTACTGTACAAGAATTTACAGCTTGATCAGGATGTCATTTTGAAAGTTTAACATTCTTTAATATTTAGAAAGTGGTCTCTCTCCTTTCTTGGGGGTAATTGTTAGCTTACAAAGAATTATTCATTATTGGTTTTTTAAATTAGAAAAAAAATGGAACAACAGCAACAATATATAAAACAAAAGAGTAGAGTGGGATATTGAAGAGGAGGGAAAAGATCAGTAAGCTAAAATGATTTAAGGTACACATTTCATAGAATAGTAGAGTTGGAAGGTGCCTAAAAGGCCATCGAGTCCAACCCCCTGCTCAATGCAGGAATCCACCCTAAAGCATACTTGACAGATGGTTGTCCAGCTGCCTCTTGAAGGCCTCTAGTGTGGGAGAGCCCACAACCTCACCAGGCAACTGGTTCCATTGTCGTACTGCTCTAACAGGAAATTTTTCCTGATGTCCAGCTGGAATCTGACTTCCTGTAACTTGAGCCCGTTATTCCATGTCCTGCACTCTGGGAAAATCAAGAAAAGATCCTGGCCTTCCTCTGTGTGACAACCTTTTAAATAAATAAATAAATAATAATAATAATAATAATAATAATAATAATAAGTATTTGAAGAGTGCTATCATGTCTCCCCTCAATCTTCTCTTCTCCAGGCTAAACATGCCCAGTTCTTTCAGTCTCTCTTCATAGGGCTTTGTTTCCAGACCCCTGATCATCCTGGTTGCCCTCCTCTGAACACACTCCAGCTTGCCTGCGTCCTTCTTGAAGTGTGGTGCCCAAAACTGGATGCAATACTCTAGATGAGGCCTAACCAGGGCCGAATAGAGAGGAACCAGTACCTCACGCGATTTGGAAGCCATACTTCTATTAATGCAGCCCAAAATAGCATTTGCCTTTCTTGCCTTTCTTTCTCAACCTTTGTCCTAGAAATCCAAATCCCAAAGCCTGGTTATGATTCTTTGTGTCTCAGGTTTAAGGCATACAATGGAAGTCACAACTTATTAAACTGTCTTATTTACAAATCAGAGACAAGCAGGCTAAAAGAAGGGCGAAGGAAGAATACAACAGCATGCGGAACCTCCAGCCCACAGGCAGAATATGGCCTGCAAGGACTCCTCATCCGGCCCACCACGCTTCTTGCCTGAGGCCCCATCCCAGTACCAAAACACAGGAAAGGGCTAATCTGCAGCAGATTTGAGATAAACCCCTTTACCTGATTGCCTCCCCCTTCCCTGCCAGATGATCTGCATGAATCTGCTGAGGTCGAGTTGGGAAGTGCGTGTGTGTGTGTGTGTGTGTGTGTGTGTGTGTGTGTGTGTGTGTGTGTGAGAGAGAGAGAGAGAGAGAGAGAGAGAGAGAGAGAGAGAGAGAGAGAGAGAGAGAGATTCACACTACTGCTTTATAGCGGTATTGAAGTGCACTGACAACTGTTGGGGCCCATTGACACATATACTATATACCACTATATCCTGCTTGGTGTGGCTCCTGCCTTTTATATACTACTTTCATGGTGGAATATCCTGCTTGGTGTAGATGAGCCCAGAGAGACAGAGAGGTGAGAATTATTTTTGTATGCCAGCTGTGGTTCCATCCACATTGGGTGCAGGTCCCACTCACTGCGCACACAGCCCTTGACATCCCAACCCAGGCCCAATTTGCATCTCGGGCTGAAAATAGTTCCCCACCCCTGCAATATAAGATGCTTCAAGGTTGTGGGATGGGGTAGGTGGAAGAGATGCCTTATAGGTCTTATCAGCCCCCTATAACAAGTCCATTGTTAACCCCAACTCCTACCCGAAGCCTGTGTGCACCCACCCAGACACACACGGAAATAGCTTGAGGGGTCAGAGAGGGAGGGAGTCATACCCAGCAACTATTTGCGCCTCCTTAGAAATGACTCGTCTACTATGGATTTAGGATGAATCCTCGGCCACCACTACCCATTGTACACACAGAACATAAGCCACCAATGCACTCCTAGGTTGGGGTGGGTGGGGAAAGACTGGGGAAACAGCAATGATGCTACCTTAGGTTTCTTTTCCAGATCAGCTTCTGTCTTTGGGCCCAGTAAATGGAGCACCTAGAGGAGGAAAAGGAAGACCATGTGAGCACAGGGGGGAGGAACCACGTGGATACTCTGGGCCTGACCAGGCTCTCTATGGTAGCTCCTTCAGCCAAATGGGCTGCAGCTTCCTGTTCTCAACCTCATTTTCTCAGGCACTCTTACTTCAGCCTTTAGGACAGCAAAGGGGAAGGGCCGTAGTTCAGTTCGTAGAGCACCTGTTTTACATGCAGAAGGTCCCAGGTTCGACCCCCAGCATCTGCAGGTAGGGCTAGAAAGACTCCTGCCTGAAAGCCTGGGCAGCCACTGCTGCCAGTCAGTGTTGACAATACTGGGCTAGATGGGCCCAGGTCTGACTCAGAACATGGCAGCTTCCTATGTTCCTAAAATGCATACTGGCTTCACATCGTTCCTGGCACACACAACCCTGCGCAGCTGCAAGGACGCAAGACTCAGGCTGCTGCTGCTGCTGCTGCCTCTCTCCAGCTGAGCCCACGCAAGAAGAGGGAGCCATGGCTCCAGTAGCACCACGTGGGCAGGGCTTGGGTGCATTCAGCATTTGTACCAGGCAGGCAAAGTATTTGGTACAAGGTTCAGCACCCAAAGAGTCTCGGGATTCTTTTTTTTTTAATGTCTCTGGCACTTGAGACTGCAAAAACAGGCTTTAAAGATGTGAGCAACACTGGTGAAGATTTCAGAAGCTGGAGGTGGGGATCATCCTAGCAGGACTTCCAATGGTCAGACAAAGGAGTTTTACCATCTTGCCGCTTTCCATGAATACCAGAAAATATACAAAATAAGTGCATGCAAATGTGCTTGATTTATACAATGCCTACGAGTCACATAGTTGTCCTGGAGTAGGATTTCTTCGTTAATTGCAGGCTCTTACACAAGCCCTAAGGGCACAGAATCCATTCCTCGCTTTAATTACACTTTAATCCCACTCTTCCTCCAAGGGTGGTATGGATGGCATGCGGCAACCTTGTGACATTGGTTAGGCTGGGAGAAAGTAATTGGCTCAGCGAGTTTCACGGCCGAGTGAAGATCTGAACCTGGGTCTCTCCGGTCTTGACCTGACATTCTTAACCACTACATCACACTGGCTCTATGGGGTACAGTACATACAGTTTGCCTTCAGGAGGCTGGCCCTGTTAATGCTGCAACAAAAGGGCTCAGCGGTATAATACCTGCTTTGCATGCAGAAGGTCCCAGGTTCAATCCCTGGCATCCAGTGTAGCCTGGTGGCTCTGAATTTGGTGGGGCTGTGACTCTATTCTTGGTTTCAAGTTAGAGCCTGCCGGAACTATCCAAGGTAGGTGCTGAACCCTAGGTCGAAAAAACAGGTTCAGCACCTTGGATAGCTCCTTTAGAGCTCAGGCTGGTTCTGACTGAAACCCAGAGTGGATTCACAGCCCCACCAAATTCAGAGCCACCAGCCTCCACTGCGGCATCTCCAGGTAGAAGGATCAGGCCTGACTCAATATAAAGGCAGCTTCCTGTTTTTAATTCTGCCGCAACGATCCAGCCAAACCCCATTGTCTTCTCCAAGGTGCCCCCGTCCAGATCTGCAGGCTCTGGCCATACCTGCAGGTCCACCTCGTTCTTAATGATTTTGCCATCTGCCCATTTCAGCTTGCTCCGTGCCTCCCCTGCAAAAAAAAAAAAAAATATGTCTGACAGGTCCTCTGTACTGGCGACCCCTTACCACGCCTGTAATCGGGGTGGTATGAAGACCTATGACCTTCAGGGCTGCTGAAGCTTCACACCTCTGCTAGAGACATTTGTATATCTACATGGAGAAAATGTGCTACTGAACTCTGATCAAGATGGGACAGAATTATTATTATTATTTATTATTATTAATTACATTTATATACCACCCCATAGCCGAAGCTCTCCGGGCGGTTTACAAAAGTTAAAAACAGTGAACATTAAAAAGAAATATACAAAATGTAAAACCATAAAAAGCATAAAATACAAACAAAAACAGACAATATCCATTTAAAAACAACTATTCTGGCTGGGGTCAGTTAAAAAGCTCAGTATATGCTGTTAAGAGAAAAGTCTTGACCTGGCGCTGAAAAGATAACAATGTTGGCGCCAGGTGAACCTCGTTGGGGAGATCATTCCATAATTGAGGGGCCACCACTGAAAAGGCCCTCTCCCTTTTCAGAAGGTATCTTAGGGGCTGCTTCCAACCTATGGAACTCCCTGCCAAGAGAGGCGAGGTTGGCTCCCTCTCTGCTGTCCTTCCCCCAGCAGGCAAAGGTGTTTTTATTCAAGCAGGCCTGTGGCGTGTAAGCGAGTCTGTTGGGTTGGGTGTGGTTTTTATTCTGTTATTGCTTTCCTTTTAATTGTGCTTTCAATGAGTTTGTTTTATTTTTGGTTTGCTCAAGCTTTTATTTATCTATGATTGTAAGCCGCTTTGAATGCCATTTTCTTGGTAGAAAGGTGGAGCACAAGTAAAATAAAATCAGTTCAATCAATCAATGATGCAGCTCTATTTATTTATCTAGATGAGCTTTTATATTGCATTTTATATTATGGTTTTATACTGTTGTTTTATACTTTGAATGTTTTTAATTTTTGTGAACCGCCCAGAGAGCTCCGGCTATTGGGCGGTATAGAAATGCAATAAATAAATAAATAAATAAATAGCTATGGTAGGACTCCAGCCTAACACTAGTTGAGAAAGTTGACATTGATGAGGAAGGAGTTGAAAAATTCCCCTTGGAACTCAGCCAATCTTACCGCATTACATTAGTACAGAGACCTTCTTACTCCCAAGGGTTTGTGGGAGATGTCCTCAGTTAAGTGAAGAATTTTGGGCTCAGTTCAGACAACACGTTAGTCAATGCAGTGTGAAAACTCCACTCAACAGTTGAGTTTTTTAGGGGTTACTCCCCACACAACATGTTGTAACTCCACTATTGTGTGACTGTGGGCTACTGTGGAGTTGAGTAAAATCCACTGCAATGTTTGATTGACAGTTCCTCCACCTTCTCTCCTCCCACGGACCTCCTGATGGTATCCCATCAGCCACTGCTGCAAAAAAACAATCCCAGCAGCTCTCCTAGAGCAGCACTTGCTCCTTTTGCCACTCTTGCCAGGGAACTCTGTAGCCAATGGGAAAAGTCAACACAACGCAATGGGAAACTCCACGGAGCCCTCCACACAACATGCAACACAACAGTTGTGCAGGAACTCTCCTCTGCATAGCGTGGATATTCTGTGTGGAGTATTTTTTTAAAAAAAAAAACTCGACCATTGCATGGAGTTTTCCTGACAGACAACATATTTCTCAATGGTGGTGTAAAACCTCCACCGTGGAGTTCTTAAACCACTGCTGAGAAACGTGTTGTCTGAAATGAGCCATGTTATGGGAAGATTTTTTGCATACAATGCATAAGCAGCAGGAAGCATCAAAAAATGAAGCCAACTCTTCCCAGGGTCTGGGCTTCCTCCCAAAAGAATGTACTTCTTCACATAATACAGAAGACATTTATCGAATTCACTGCCAGAAGATGCCGCAATAGCCACTCTGTTCGTTGGCTTTAAAATGGGTTTAAACAAATGCATGGAGGATCAGGCAATCAGTGCCTACTAGTAATGATAACTACTAGTCATGATGATTTTACACTGGCAGTTGTGTAAAGTTTATGCAACCTCCAGTATTAGAGGCAGCATGCCGCTAAATACCAGTTGCTGGGGAACATGAACAGGAGGGTCTATTGCACCCTTGTCCTGCTTGTGAGTTTCCCATAAGCATCTGGTCATCACTGTTCAAAAGAGGATGCTGGATCAGGTGCACCTTTATTTATTTATTTATTTATTTATTACATTTTTATACCGCCCAATAGCCGAAGCTCTCTGGGCGGTTCACGAAAATTAAAACCTTTGGTCCGATCTAGCAGGATTCTCCTTCGGTTCTCACTAAGTCGTACAATGAATGAACTGGTAAAGTTTGCAAGGGGTGGAGGGCAAGGGAGGCAGGAGAAAATATGTTTTTTTAACATATCCAATTGCTATTTTAATATTGTATTCATTTTATATTATTTTAACCAGTTTTATGCATTTTATTGTGATTTTGTATTTAATGTTCCCTGCCTCAATCCAGAGGGAGAGGCGGGTAAGAAATAAATATTCTATTCTATTCTATTCTATTCTATTCTATTCTAACAACAGAGCTTGAAATGGTTTCTCAAGGCCAAGTTGCAAAATGAGCCCCCAAAGGAAATATCCCACAAGGGGAATGTACTTGTAACTTCCCCTCCCAAAACACCCCCAGCCCTGTAACTCACCCATCAGAATCCCCGTGCTGAAGCGATAACGCTCTGAAAGGAGCTGGGCGCTGTGCCTGCTGATAGCAGCTTCCACCTAGAGACAGAGAGAGAGATGGAGAAATCCTGATTTTAAAATAGTATGAAAAGGAGTTTGAGGTTACCTTAGGACAAAAGTGAATGCAAGATAACTAGGCCTCAATCCAGAGAAATACAAGCGGGGAGGTCTGTAAATATAGCACACCTTTTGGGTTTGTTTGGGGGGTTGCCAAATAGCAGCACCTCCCCACTGCCAGACCTCACCTGCTGTATAATAAGCTGCAGTATAAACTTCCCTCAATTTAAAATGCAGTTTGCAAAGCTGTACAATGGGGGCTGCTTAGGAAAGAGAAACATGAGGAAACACTACCCCTTATGTTTATCTATCTATCTATTTAGAAGCAGTACCATATACACATTAAGAAATAATGCAAGCCATGCCCATAGGTTTACAATCTAAAAGTATGTATAAATTATAGTTTCAAACGCACACATAGAAAGGGGCCCACTGTGTTATTGTGACTAAGGAATCTTTGATAAAGATAACAGTGACAACATAAGACCATTAACGGCGTAATGTAAGTTAATGGGTAATGCGTCTCACAAGACAAGAGCTTGATTCTGTAGAGCTGAATCCTAGAATCATGAGGGCCAGTAGCATGAACTAGTTTCAAAATTCAACTTAACACCTTCAGAGAGAAGGCTCCATTGAAAGCAAAGGGAAGCAATTATTTTCTTTGTGAAGGACTAAGCAATTACAAACACTGCCCAACACAGAAGAGGCCCTACTGGCCATTCTGAAACAAACGGAATGCCGCCATGAAGAACTTCGGTGGCGGGCCTTCTCTGTGGTAGCACCCACCCTCTGGAGGACCCTCCCTCGTGTGGTTCAGGAGGTGGAACACATATCTTTTCAACATCTCCTGAAGACGTATCTTTTTATGCAAGCTTTCCCTAGTTTTTAATGCAGGTAGTTTTACTACTTGTTCTCGTGATCCGATTCCTTCTCGCGTCTTTATTAATCTTATTCCTGCTATCCTCCCTTCCTTGCTACATATTATTAATCTTTCTCTGTCCTCTGGTTCATTTCCTTCTGCTTTTAAACATGCTACAGTCTCTCCCATTCTCAAGAAACCTACTCTTGATAGGCTATCTCTGTCTAACTACCGACCTGTCTCTTTGTTGCCGTTTGTTTCAAAGATCCTGGAGCGTGCGGTCTACTCTCGCTGTCTTGACTTTCTTTCTAGTAACTCTGCTTTGGATCCATTTCAATCTGGATTCCGTCCTCTGCATTCCACCGAAACAGCCCTTACTAAGATCACCAATGATCTCCTTACTGCCAAGTCTAAAGGCCATTATTCCGTTCTTATTCTCCTTGATCTAACTGCAGCCTTTGACACGGTTGATCATGATCTTCTCTTAGATTCCCTTCATGACCTTGGATTTTGTGGCTCTGTCTATAACTGGTTTGCCTCCTATCTAGCGGGTCGCTCTTTCAGCGTGTTGACTAATGGCAGCTCGTCTTCCTCCTTTCCCCTTTCAGTAGGGGTTCCGCAAGGCTCGGTGCTTGGCCCGTTGTTGTTTTCCTTATACATGTTGCCCTTGGGCAAGCTTATTCAATCTCATGGTCTCCAATATCATCTGTATGCCGATGATACACAACTATATCTGTCATCTCCGGAACTTTCTCCTGATGTTCACGATCATATCTCGGCATGTCTTTCAGATATCTCAGCTTGGCTGCTTCATCGTCGCTTGAAGCTTAACATGGCAAAGACTGAATTGCTTGTTTTTCCTCCTAAACCTTCTCCTCATCTCTCATTCTCTCTTACTGTCAATGATGTTACGCTTACTCCGGTCAAGGAAGCTCGTAGCCTTGGCTTTATCTTCGACTCCTCGCTCTCCTTTATTCCTCATATTGAGGCAGTAGCTAAATCTTGTCGATTTTTCCTGTATAATATTGCCAGGATTCGATCATTTTTGTCTGTCTCTTCTGCCAAGACGCTTGTTCATGCACTGGTTATTTCACGGTTGGACTACTGCAACCTTCTTCTCTCTGGCCTTCCTTCTTCTCACATCAGCCCGTTGGTTTCTGTTCACCACTCTGCCGCAAAGATCATCTTCTTAGCACGCCGCTCCGACCATGTTACCCCGCTTCTGAAATCTCTTCATTGGCTTCCAATTCACTTCAGAATCCAATATAAACTTCTCCTGTTAACCTTCAAAGCTTTTCACGGTCTAGCTCCTTCCTATCTCTCCTCTCTCATCTCACACTATTGCCCCGCTCGTGCTCTTCGCTCCTCTGATGCCATGTTTCTCGCCTGCCCAAGGGCCTCTACTTCCCTTGCTCGGCTTCGTCCATTTTCGTCTGCTGCCCCTTACGCCTGGAACGCTCTTCCAGAACATTTGAGAACTACAAGTTCAACCACAGCTTTTAAAGCTCAACTAAAAACTTTTCTTTTTCCTAAAGCTTTTAAAACTTGATGTTGTGCAGACTTCTACTGTTACTTTCTACTGTTAGTTTTTCCCTACCCTGTGCCTGCTTACCCTTCCCTGTACCTGTTGGCATTCTCTTCCCCTCCTTATTGTTTTACTATGATTTTATTAGATTGTAAGCCTATGCGGCAGGGTCTTGCTATTTACTGTTTTACTCTGTACAGCACCATGTACATTGATGGTGCTATATAAATAAATAATAATAATAATAATAATACACTGTCTTTTAAACTTTTTATGTTTTAAATTTATACTTGTATTGTATGGTTTTTAATTGTGCACTGCCCAGGGAGCTTCAGCTGATGGGCAGTATAAAAAGGTAATAAATAAATAAAATAAATAAACACTAGGGGAAACTTTTACCCAAAAGGTTAGCAATCCATCGGGACAATTGCCCATAGGTCCCGGATGCTCCCTCGATATCCAAGCATCCTTGGAAGCCATCAAGTTTGATACTTTCAGCCAGGCAAACTCCTAAAAGGTGGGCTTGGTAGGCTCCTCTATCACAGTGGCTAAAGCAACTGGCTGTGCTCCAGATGTTTTGGACTGCAACTTCCATAATGCCTGGCCATTGACCATGCTAGCTAGGGCTGATGGGAGTTGGAATTCAAAACATCTGGAGAGCGCCAGGGTTCCTACCCTGCTGCTGTAGAAGAAAGACTTCATCACTGTGACTACGTCTGTCTTGATACACACACACACACACACACAGACCTGAGTAACTTAGCAGCCAACCCCTGCCCATCTCCAAGTGTGCAAAGAGGCATTGACTGGGTTCAGACAACATGATAAACAATGGTGGTTTAAATAGTCAATGGTTGGTTATTTAACCCACCATGAGTTATCATGTTGTGTGGAGGGAGTTTTTTAACCAACGGTTGGTTATTTCCTTGGCCACCATTGGTTATTTTGTCAACCACACAGTCTCAAGACAAGAGCGGTCAAAGTGGTGGCTGCTGCTCTAGTCCAGGTGGCAGATAGATTTTTGGCAGCAATGGTTGATGGGATACTAGCAGGAGGACTGAAGGCGGATTGAGCGCTGAGGATGGGTGAGTCAACCCAGCATGGACTAATAGCCAACTCATCACTGATCCTAATCTACACCATGGTTGATTATTATCATGTTGTGTGGGGAGTACCCCCTAGGTAAACAACTGTCGAGTTGACTATCATGCTGTTTGAATACAGCCATTGTGTCTGTTTCGGATCCTTCTAGGGGATCACACTCACCGCTTCTTCGATCTGTTCTGGTGTTACAATCACGCCAATACCACATTCTCTGTCAAAGTCTGCTGCATCAATGGGATCCCCAGGGTGGTTTTTAATGTATTCCAGAGCAGCTGCAGGCACAATGAAATAAAAATACTCTAAATAAATAAATAATAAATAAATAAAGAATTCAGGCAGATTAGAAGGAGAGCCAGTGTGGTGCAGTGATCAGAGCAGCCTTCCCCAATCTGATGCCAGGTTAGGAAAGGCTGGGTTAGAGTCTCCAACTAGGACATGGGTTCAAATCCCCACTCAGCCATAACACTTGATCCTGGTCCAGTTAATATCTCTCAGCCTAATCTAACACACAAGGTTTTGAGAGGGTAAAATGGTGAGGGGGGCAGGTTCTAAGCCACCCAAAACTCACTGAAGGAAAGTTGAGATAAAAATAAAACAAATATGAAAGAGGGGACACTGAAGGTTAGAGAACCCCACCTGGCCCTGGAGGAGAAGCCTTCCTGGGCAGGAGTGGTGGCAGAGTTTTTGCTTTATGGTCAGGGTCCAAATATGCAACTTGGGATCAGGAAAGTTTTCTTTTCTTTTCAATTGGTGAGCCTGGCTAGCAACCTTGACGGGGTCTTGCCTTCCCCTAGTACACATGGCTTGCTTTCTGCAAGCTTGGGATGCCAGTTATTTGAAAGCGTGTCAGGAAGAAAAGCATGTATGACCTGTGGATTGACCCAGAGAGCCCTTCGGTTTCTGGAATTTTTAAAAAACCACCCTAAAGCAAGCTTCCCCAACAGATGGTTTGGACTACAACTCCCATCAGTCCCAGCTAGTAAGACCGATGGCTGGGGAAGATGGGAGATGTACCCTCTAGATGTTTTGGACTACAAAGCTGGGGATGGATGTCCTAATGCTTGGCTGTGCACTCAACATGACGCTAGAAGACTCAGGTTAAGGCAGAGCTTAGCAACACATTGGTCAGTGAGAGAGAGAGCACACGCTTTGCATTCCAAAGATCCCAGGTTCAATCCCCTGTATCTCCAGGTGGGGCTAGGAAAAAATCCTGGCTGAAATTCTGGAGAGCTATTGCTGCCAATCAGTGTCGACAATACTGAGCTAGATGGACCAGACTCTTAGTATAAGGCAGCTTCCTAGGCTCCGTTGAGCTGTGGTTGAAAGAGGAGGGCAGGGAGCATCTTGGCTATAGCCAATATAAATCCCAAGCATGCACCATTGAGCTGGAGATCTGTAGCAATCTTCTTGGTAGCGATGTACTCCACGAGGAAGCTGAGATTCTTTGGGTCCTTAAGCCGCGAAGCCACATTATATAACAGAGTGCCGACTGTCTTGTCAACCGCTGAGCCAAGGATCCTCTGAGCCTAAAAAGTCGAGAGGAGTCAGTGGGAAAATTAGAATCCAGTTACAAGCAACAGCTGATGTTACAACTTGAACCAAGGAAGCCAAGAACAGGTGGCAAAAGGTTACTACAGCATGAGACACCGTCCCTGCTTCCCACTTATGCAACAGGAAGCCACCTTAGCACAACGTTTGCCCACCTGGTGCCCTCCAGATCTTTTGGACAACAACTCCCATTGGCTAGGTTGGCTGGGGCTGATGGGCATTGAAGTTTAAAACATCTGCAGAGCATAAGGTTGGGGAAGGCTGCCTTTAGCAACTGGAAAATCCAGACAGATCCGCCTTGCTTGTGCCCCTTCCCAGCTTAAGTGCCAGCATTACAGAACTGTACAAGTAACAGACAATGGGTCCCAGGAAAGGGCTCAGTCACCATCACAGTGCATTGGGTTGCTACGTTCAGCAAGTGTTTGGGTGCATGTGCATAAACGATACTGCAGAATGCAATTTCCTGCTTACTGTTGTACCACAACAGCCCCAGCAAGTTGCAGCTATTTAAACTCCAGTAAAGCAGCTTTCACATCTCCCAGCTACAACTGCGGAGTAATCACGTGATTTTGGGGAACTATTAATTTAAAACAGCCTGCGCCTCTAACAAATAGGTACATGAGGCTCCCCACCCCGCCCACATCCAACAACTTCACCCACCCAATGACTTCAGCTTGTGCAAGCAAAACAGGAAATGAGTAGAAAATCAGCTGCCTCCCTTCTCCCTCTGCCTGCTCTGTTTATTCTCCCCCTACCAGTATCAATTTCACTTTCAGACTCTCAGAGACAGGAAGGAAGGAAATTCCAAAGCAGAGGAACAGGGGTGATATTCTTTAGTTAGCATGGATTTGCACTGAGATGTTAGCTTTCATAGAGCCAGTGTGGTGTAGTGGTTAAAGTGTCAGACTGGGAGTCGGGAGATCTGGGGTTCTAGTCCCCACTCAGCCATGGAAACCCACTGGGTGACTTTGGGCTAGTCACAGACTCTCAGCCCAACCCACCTCACAGGGTTGTTGTTGTGAGGATAAAATGTAGAGGAGAAGGATTATGTGCACCATCTTGGGTTTCTTGGAGGAAAAAAGGTGGGATATAAATGCAATAATAATACATACATATACATAATACATGTTGTGAATGTCTCCAACAGCCTTACTTTTTAAGACAATGCTGACACTTGGAAGCACACTGATTTTAAAAGTGACTAATCTTAATTAATCTTGACACTCATCTGCTCTTCAGTCCTCACCCCCAATTTAAATTATGCTTAAGTGCATGTAGCTACATTTGCTCACACACACACCCCTTGCTACTCTTGCCTCACCTTTTACATATGTTGCTAAAAGTTACAGTAATGCAACAAGCAATATTCTTAATACCTTGATTGATTGCAACCATATCTGATATGGGAAAGAAGCAAGGCCACAGATGGAATTGGGGTCCATCCTACACCAGTCAAAAGGTCAGATCCTTTCGAAAAGTCTCCAGATCTTATCTGTGCTGCTTTGAGACAGTAGGCTAGAAATCACACATATTTGTCACTGACATGCTCAGGAAGTTCAGGCCCCAAAAGCAATTCGTTACCTGATAATGAAAACTAACCATGGACACTAATATTTTGGTTTGCTTTTAATCTTAGCCTTTTCTAACTGCAAATGTGTAACTGATCTCAGCCATCAACGCAGAAGCAACCACTTCCAAATTGTGCAGAACCTACCCACATCAGATGAAAACAGGAAGTTGAAACATTTACCAAAAAAGTGGTGGGAAATAGATCCCTTTATCAAAATGACTAGCACAGAATCCAATTTTACAGCCTGATCCTATGCATGTTTCCTGAGAAGCAGGTCCCCACTGTATTCAATGGGGCTTATTCACAGGTAGCCATGCATAGGATTACAGCCTCGATGCAGCTAGGAATAAAGAGGGACAAAGGTGTATAGCAAGGTCAAATTGGGATGGGTTGGGAGCCACTCTAATATGAAATTGTTATCAAAGATCACACCAAATTTGACCTTTCAATTTGAGAAGAAATTTGATTTGCTATGAGACCAATTTTGGAAGTTATCCTTTCTTATGACCAAATTTAGTTTCGGTCCTCATCCTTATTATGAGAACATAAGAAGAGCCATGCTGGATCAGACCAAGGGTCCATCTAGTCCGGCATTTTGGTCACACAGTGGACAAACAGATGACCCAGGGGAAGACCACAAGTAGGACATGAGTGCAACAGCATCCTTCCACCCACATTTCCCAGCAACTGGTGTACCTTATCCTTGCCAAAGATTGACAGATCGAATTATTTTAGAGGGTTTTGTTAAATTTAATCTTGCATCACATTATACATCTCTGTAAGACCTGCTGAACCTACTCTTTGTATAAGAAAGGGAAAAGGAGAGATAACTATTTGGAAGTGTGCCACTAATAGTCGGGTGGATGAGAGTGTGGAGTAGGGTTACCACGTTTAAAAATAGCTTCATAAGAAACAGAAAGTCGACACCGGCAGCCTTTTCTGGACTGGAAATGCTGCGACAGGGAAAGCTACATCTATTGGATTTCAGTCTGTCAGGGAAACCTTAAAGACGCAGGAACACAATGGAAGGAAGAGGAGAGAACGTGGCAACCCCCTTGAGGAGCAGATTATGTATAGTTATGAGAGGGAAGAGTGACCTGTTTGACTGCCTCGCGGAGCAACGCGGTGAGCGCCTCGTTCCGAAGGGTCTCGCGAGCCTTGCTCTCGGTAAGACCGATGCTAACGAACAGGTTTAACGCGTCCGCTTCGTCAGCCGCCATGCTGCTGCAATTGCCTATACTTCCGCCCGTGGAAGGGCAGCGGCTTCCAAATCCGATTTATCCAATCACCATGAAGCAGGTGGGAGCTGCAAGAAAATTAAAACCAATCAGAGGCTTCTGTTATCCGTTGACCAATGAAAACAACCGTCGGAAACGCACGTATTCCCAGGTTCTGCAACAAATCGGAAAGGTCTAAATTGACATTAGGCGGGATTATGGGTTGCCTCTGGTTACATCAGTTGAATGAAAGGTTCTGTGTGGCTGACATAAAGATAGAAAAAGATACACGCGCTGTGGTTGTCAGTTTATCTATTTTGCACTGTTTCCAGCGCAATCCTAAACGTGTCTACTCAGAAGTAAGTCCCATTAAGTTCAATGGGTCTTGCTTCTAGGTAAGGGGGAATAGGAATGCAGTCTGAAAATTATGAAAGCCCAATGTGTCCGCCAAATGTTAATTGCTGTGCAGTGTTAGATTGTTGCACCAAAAACAACAAAGGGTCTGGTGGCATCTTGAAGATGGGGGTTTTATCGAAGGCTCATTACTGCCCACTTAAGAATGTTCACTGGTCCTTTTGGTGACATCCTCCCATGTGTTTCCCGCTCCTTCTGGCCTTCTTTCCATCACAAAATAATCCCTGGTAAATCCATGCTTTTTAAAAAAACAAAATGTGCTGCCATTTCCTGCTGTGTGTGAGAAAAGTGGAATGATAAAAACGGCCACTGAATGGGCCTCGTGGTCATTGTTTACGTCCTCTTTCTTCCCCTGTGAGAAGAAAGAGGAATTATCATGGGACAGAAGTGGGGTGGGGGGGAAGTGACAGTAAGGAAAAAGTTTTCTTTTCTTTTCGATTGGTGAGCCTGGCTAGCAACCTTGCCTTCCCCTAGTACACACGGCTTGGCTCACTTACTTGAGCCATCTGGGCTGTTTCACTAAGCCACTTTCGTTGTGAGTGAGTGGTTAACATAAGAACATAGGAAGAACCATGCTGGAACAGACCAACGTCCATCTAGTTCAGCATTCTGCTCACACAGTGGCCAACCTGCTGCCCATGGGAAAACCACAAATAGGACATGAGTGCAACAACATTCTCCAGCCCATTTCCCCAGCAACTGGTGTACATAGACACACTGCCCCTGATGCTGGAGATAGTATATAGCCATCAGGAATCGTAGCCATTGATAGCCTTCTCCAGGAATTTGTCAAATCCCCTTTTAAAGCCATCCAAATTGGTGGCCATTGCTATGTCTTGTGGTAGTGAATTTCATACTTTAACTATGCGCTGTGCGAAAAAGGACTTCCTTTTAACTGTACTGAATCTCTCACCAATCAGCTTTATGGGATGGCCCAGGTTCTAGTATTATGAGAGGAGAAAAAAATGTCTCGCTATCCACTTTGTCCACTCCATGCATAATTTTATGTGCCTCTGTCATATCTCCCCTTATGTTCAGTAGGGCTTGTTTGAGACCTATATCTCTCTAGATTTTATTGGACTACAACTAATATATTCCCTGGCCATTAGTCATGCTGCCCTCCCCCCTGCAATGAGGGGGTAATTAATGCCCAGTTTATGTCTTCTTTCCTAGATCAAGAAGCACTGACAGGGCAATTTTTACATTTTTAATAACTACAGAAATATGCATACAGGCCCTAAGCATATCCTACTGCCAAATTACAATTACTATAAAGTCCTGGGTGCCTCCATTGCTTCCCATAAGTAGCTATGAGAGAGAAAAAAACTGGTGTCAAAGGTAATCAGGAAGCCCCATCTCCAGACAAATGAATTTTCAGTCTAGACTGGTAAATTTGTAGTAGAGACAGAGATGGAGCCTGTGTTAAAATTAGAAGCCACCTCTGCCTATTACCAGACTTTACCAGACTAGTAGAAAGTACACCACAAAGGGCTAGCTAGTTAGAGGGACCAATTGTCCCAGTTTAAGGCAAATTCATACATTTTTAACAGGCAGCAGTTAAGTTTTCACTAGGAATAAGACATTCATGTAACAACGGGCAAATGTAAGATCTAATCCTGATTAGGTGGCTGCCTGCTCTTCCCTTGTGAGCTGCTTTAATGCAGCCTGAAAGTTTTGTTGGAAAATTCCAAGACTCAGCTTAAAGTATTGCTTTAGAGCAAATGGCTCTGGAAAAAAACCAGCATTGGAAGCAACTTTGATTTATAATTCATGTTAATAGTATTACAATAACAGTTCCTTATTATTACCATACACCCTCATAAGACTACTAGGCTGAATGCATCCGCCAGGGTTCAATAAATCAGTTTTTGTTGCAAGATCAGGGCACTCTGATCAAGAGAACAAAGATGAGGGTTGTCATGTACCAAGGAGGCTGCAAATTGTAGTTGGTGAACTGCATTCATTTTGCTGTGTTACAAGCTGTGCATTCTTAATCTATTCAGTTGAGGGGGGCAGAGAAAAAGAGTGTCTTAGGGTGCATGCATATGTCTTAGGTAAATACATGTTCAGAAAGAAAAAGTCCTACAACTCCCAGCATTCATAGAATCATAGAATAACAGAGTTGGAAGGGGCCTACAAGGCCATCGAGTCCAACCCCTTGCTCAATGCAGGAATCCACCCTAAAGCATTCCCGACAGATGGTTGTCCAGCTGCCTCTTGAAGGCCTCTAGTGTGGGAGAGCCCACAACCTCCCTAGGTAACTGATTCCATTGTCGCACTGCTCTAACAGTCAGGAAGTTTTTCCTGATGTCCAGCTGGAATCTGGCTTCCTTTAACTTGAGCCCGTTATTCCATGTCCTGCACTCTGGGAGGATCGGAAAGAGATCCTAGCCCTCCTCTGTGTGACAACCTTTTAAGTATTTGAAGAGTGCTATCCTGTCTCCCCTCAATCTTCTCTTCTCCAGGCTAAACATGCCCACTTGCCATTCCCCTGCTGGCTGGGGAATGCTGGGAGTTGTAGGACTTTTTTCTGTCAAATAGGGTGACCATATGAAAAGGAGGACAGGGCTTCTGTATCTTTAACAGTTGCATAGAAAAGCAAATTTCAGCAGGTGTCATTTGTATGCATTCAGCGCCTGGTGAAATTCCCTCTTCATCACAACAGTTCAATTGCAGGAACTATACTAGAGTGACCAGATTTAAAAGAGGGCAGGGCACCTGCAGCTTTAACTGTTGCAATGAAGAAGAAATTTCATCAGGTTCTCCATATATACAAATGACACTTGCTGAAATTCCTTTTTTCAATACCACTGTTAAAGATACAGGAACCCTGTCCTCCTTTCCATAGGGTCACCCTAAGTCAAAGCATGCATAGGATTGCTCTTTAAACTTTCAATCAAAGAGTAAAGAGTGGGCCATTGTGCAGTAAATTCATAAGAAGTTCACAGACAATCCAAATGTATTGATCATTGTGAAACCTCATAAGGCTTTCATGGCTTTAAGTGACTGAGCCTCAAGGGAAGGCGTTTATATGCCTGTGGGGATCTTTAATGAAAATAATGCATATAACATTCTAAGCACCTTTTGGGTAAGTAAAGATTGGGCTTGTTCAGAAGACATCTTAAACCACGGCTTTAACCACAGTGGATAAGGTTTTTCCTTATTCACCATGGTTAAAGCTGTGGTTTAAGGTGTCTTTCTGAACAGGGCCACTGAGTTTTTTCTTCAGATAGGATCATGAATCAAATACTTGCCAAAGACCTGCAACCTATTGAAATATAGAGAATAAAATGCAGTTCTGCATCCCAAGCTAATTAAGGGTATATGGCTACTGAAGCAGGCTTCTCTTTATGTTTCATATGTGAATTCTGCATATGAGGGAGGAAACGTGTGCAAAAGTGTGCTTAAAATACTGCACCTGTGCTGCCATCATTTAGTTGCTGAGGCTGCATTAATCCCATCCAGATGACCAGTTATAGGGCTGACCATTTGTTCAGGAAAGTGAGCTGATAGCCTCGATTGACAATTACTGGATTTGGGCAGCCTCCACATAGCCCTAGCTAAAGCACACTCATTTCTATAACAAAGGAGGCAAGATAAAGATCAACACCTCCTGAAAGACAACCTGACATCTGGTGAAACTGCTTCTGGTTGTTCGTTGCTTAGGACAGATTCCTTAAATGCCCTGAGACACTAAATATATCTGATCAGTAAACAGGCTCTTCTGTTTTCTCCCAGGGTTGTTGCTGCTGTTATTGGCCTTATTATGTCAGATATTTTCATTGTTGTTAATGGTAAGCTTCTTTGGAATTTCATTGAACTGATGAGCAGGGTCTTTAAATAACAATTATGAATAATTAATAACTTTTGTAATAAAGATATTAATTATAATACGTATAACTATATTTGCTTGCGGAGTGCTTAAAACAGCCTTCCCCAACCTGGTGCGCTCCAGATGTTTTGGACTACAACACCCAGCATTCCTGGCCATTGGCCACTCTTGTTGTGACTGATTAACTTGGGAAAGCTATACAGATCATCTAGGAAGACAAGCCCTGCCTAAATAGTCTATAAACAATAAAAATAAAGTACAAAAATGTTGAAAACTAGAGATAAATAATGCTGGTTTTAAAAAGATTCAACCGGTGGCCATGTGCAAATACTGATTTGCACATGGCAAATCAGTATCAGGAAATACTGTTCCTGATTGGTTCTGGCTCAGGTTATAAGTGGTATTGTTGCATATGCTTGTTTGTGACTGAAGCTGGTGTTTTATACTGACATATTTCTCATTTTATGTGTGTGTGTGTGTGTGGTTAAAAATGTAAAGCTATATAAAAATAAAATTTTAGAATTTAATTTTTTAAAGCTATAACACATACACACACAACATCTATGTACAACTATAAAATAAATTTTAGATTTTTTAAAAAATGTAAAGATAAAAATTTATAAACTGGATGCACTACTGTGATATTACATGTTGGTACATATTATTTATTATTGAAATTCTTGCTTTTGGCTGTGTAAGATGTAGGTAATAAAGGGAGACTATAAGGTTAAAGCATAATGTTTGTGTGTCCTCACAGAGAGAGAGGACTGAGCAAGGGTTGAGCCTGAGCTTTAAAGGTCCTAGTGGCAGCGAAACAAGTATGTGTGAGAGAAAAGGTGATTCCTGCTTAGGGTGAGAAAAGCATTAGAGGAAGGGAATTCTTAATAAGGGAAGGCAGGAACACCACAGCTACTAGTTTTGTTTTTGGAGTGCTGAATCATGCGCATTGCATCACCTGCATATTGGTTGATTAGTGGCTATGTGCAACTTAGGTCTGTGTCACAGTTTTGGATTCACACAGAGTAGTGGATAGGAAGGCCCAACATTCAATAGCATGCCCTACTATTATTAATCACCTCTACATGTGTTTTGAAGGGAAACAGCTGCTGCCATGACGTGGCAATGGTTGCTTAGTCCTCATATTGCTGCCCCTGCCGTGCAGGAGGCCACAGCCAGCATAATTCCTGTACCACAAGTTGCACTGATTGCTAAAGCATCCAAGTGCTGCCAAATCATAAAAACAAACCACAGACACACAAGGCAGCAGATGTGCTACCCCCGTATCAGGTCCCTAGAGAGAGATGCTCTGTACCCTAAATGAGCAAACTCTCATTCTCTCTCTCTCCCCCCCCCCACCTCTGTCTATTCCAAACTGCAGGTTTCTCTTTCATCCACCCTGCTCACCCCCACCACTTACATTACCTTCTCCAAGCTTTAATAACTACCTTTAAAAAAAATAGCCTGAGCGATCGATCTCCAAGTGTCAAGAGACCAAATGCTTCCAGAACAGGCTTTAATCATGCAATTGCCCTGCCTCATCCCAGAATTGTACAGGGGGTCCAGGTGATTTATTTATTTATTTATTTATTTATTTATTACATTTTTATACCGCCCAATAGCCGAAGCTCTCTGGGCGGTTCACAAAAATTTAAACCATCATAAAACAACCAACAAGTTAAAAACACAAATACAAAATACAATATAAAAAGCACAACCAGGATAAAACCACGCAGCAAAATTGATATAAGGTTAAAATACAGAGTTAAAACAGTATAATTTAAATTTAAGTTAAAATTAAGTGTTAAAATACTAAGTGAATAAAAAGGTCTTCAGATGGAGTACAGTGTAGGAGCCAGGCGGACCTCTCTGGGGAGCTCATTCCACAACCGGGGTGCCACAGCGGAGAAAGGTGATGACATCTTCCACTTCCCACCACTTCACCTTTTTTCTGATGGAAGATAGAATAGCTGCACTTTTTTTTTATTAGCCTTAGGCGTCGTCTGTCCCGAAGCATCTCTTGTCTCCTAACAATTAGCTCCTATGAAGAGATATCAGCTGACCATTCAGGTTTATTAGCATAACAAAATAAGAATCTGTCCAAAAAAATATCTGTCATGCTAGAACCCAGCGTACTCAAGAGATTTCATCCTCACTTGTCCTGTTAAAAAATTTCAAATTGAAAACTATCTTTGGAAAACCATCTGTACGCCAACAAACCACATATAAAAAGACATATGTTTTTTGGTCAAAGCCTGAGTACCTTGGGAGAGCGCTGTGCTACAATCCTGAGCAAACCCATTGGGAACTAAATCCTATTAAAAGAAAGGGACGTATTTCCAAATAAATATGGTTAGAACTGGAATGTAAGACATTTGAAAATACTGAATTGTAATAAGGATGGTGTGGTGTTAAAAATTATGATGTCTTGTTTTGCTTATTTGAATTATCTAATTTATGTGTATTTTTGTATATTGTTACAAGGCTGGAATCTCTACAATAGTGTAGGCTAAAAGTTAAACAATAATTCTGAGAGAGAGAGAGAGATCTAAGAGCAATTTCTGGCACCTTAATCAATTTCCCCCCACAGTTGTAAACATTTGCTTTGTTTGGGAGCAAATGTCTATAGCACCCACTTTTCCACAGAACCATTAACAGCATATCCTATTGAGACCAAAGCGCTGTTTATTTTCTCCCGACAGGATTTTTCCCTCACCTTGCACAACATTTAACTAGGTAAAAGGTTACGACATCAATGATTGACAGCACTGAATCACCAAAGGATGACCTGACCAGTTCCAAAGAACAGGAAGGGGCCAACTTTCAGTTTGATCAGCAGCATCAGGGGGCCATCAATAGTTCCTCACTCTCCCACTGCGGACTTAATGGGTGAACTAAGACCCATTTGTAGAGGGAGGGGGAACCCCTTGCACCTGAATGAACAGCAGGGGCCTTTCCCCCACTCCTTGGCAGCTGCGTTGCAGTTCATCAGAGACTCGCTTGATGTAATCACATGGCAAGCCCAGAGGGGTCATAGTTTAATGTTAGCATGATGCGAGCGAAGGGTCAAGAGAACAGCTGCCTGAGCCAAGAAGAAATGGTCAGGACTGGCCCAGGTAGGGGGCAACTGGGTTAATGTGGCCTAGGCCACTACCAGGACTGGCCCTACTATCAGGTAACATGAGGCAGATGTTGCAGGGTGGGAGCAGCAGCAAGGTGTTGGCGTGTGCCCACCCACAACTAGCTAGCTGCCCTCAGGTGAGCTAAAGGCTGCAGACCCATTGGCAGTGTTGCAGTAAGCTTCAGCTGCCAGTCCTAACAGTTTCTGTACACCGAATGGGGGATGGGCACAATCTTGTCCTTCACTTCAGACAGCAAAATGTCTTGGACCAGGCATCTCCTGCTTTCATTTCCAGTTGTTATTACCTTTCTGCTATGGTAAAGTCACTAAGCAGTACTAAATATGGTCACAGTGACATACTATTTAATGGCTGTGCATGTCTTGCTATAGTCTCTATGCAAGGCAAATACAGGGACGACTCCAATAGGCAAGTCGGTTAAGCAGGCAAGTGTAAGCATGAAGGTTCAGTGTGGGATTAGGCTAATGCAGAACTGGTCAAGGTACAGGCAATGGTCAAAGCACAGGGTCACCAGGTAAATAGGTTTGTCCCAGAAGTGAGGTCTGAGGTGCAGCTTAGGTCAAAACAAGGGAGAGTAGTTAAACAGAAATACAGTCCCAAAAGCAAATTCAGGCAGGACCCCAGTGGTCAGTAGAAGGAAGCAGGATAGAAGGCGGTGGAGCTGGGAGAATGATACTGTTCCAGCAATGGGAATGTAGCTTGAAACTGAAAGCTTATATAGCCATATCTTCCTGCGCCCCACCCAGGGCTCAGCTGTAGTTTGTTACAGGCCCTCAGCCAAAAGTTGTAAACTGCCCAGAGAGCCTCGGCTATGGGGCGGTATATAAATGTAATAAATCATCATCATCATCATCTGATGTTTTTATACTGTTTTTATACTGTTTTTATGTTTTTTTTAAAAAATAATTGTATACTTTTAATGTTTACTATCTTTAATTGTTGTAAATCGCCCAGAGAGCTTCGGCTGTGGGGCGGTATATAAATGTAATAAAATAAATAATAAATAATAAATAATCATCCTAGCCCCTGTCTTTATGGTGGCGCTTTGATGCCACGAGGTGCCTTGCACCTGCACTTGTGTTCCTTTCTGGCATCAGCATGGGAAGGAAGGCAAGTGCGAATTTTCCAGCCCTGGGCCTCTGGAAAAGGTAAAAAAATTAAAATGAGGTGGGGAGGAAGAGAGAAATGGGGGCATTCCTCCCCCTTTTGTTTTTTGTTTTATTATATGATCTATATCTGTGGAGCTCCTCAAATACAGATAAGGAAAATAACAAAGGGGGGGGAGGGTAGGAGAGGAATGGGGGCATTCCTCCCCCCTTTTGTTTTGTTTATTGTATGATCTATATCTGCGGAGCTCCATAGATACAGATAAGGAAAATAAAAAATGGGGGGAGGAACAAGGCAGCCAGAGAAGGACGCGAGCAGAGGGACTGGGCAAACAACCTCTCCTCCCTCTGGCTGCCCGTTCCTCCCCCTCCTTTTTTATTTTTCTTACCTGTATCTGCGGAGCTTCACAGATATAGATCATACAATAAAAAATGGGGGAGGAATGGCACATTCCTCTCCTTCCCCCCCCCATTTTGTTCTTGTTTTTTTACTTTCCAGAGGTGTGGGGCTGCCCATGGCAGCTAATCAGGGGGTGCCATAGGCTCTGCTGCCAAAAAAGTCAGGATAAGTGCCAGACTTTTTTGGAGCGGAGTTTCCAGGGTTTGCCCCTGGATGGCTTCACAATGATGGCTGCGTCATGTAGATTACGTGCCGCTACCACAAAGCCACCCAGGGGCAAACCCTTCGTGTAGATGTGCCCCTGCTTGGGAGGAGAGCCTTGATCCTGGGGAGTTCTTTCCTCTTGAGGAATTCTTGTTTGCAGTTGAGCACTTCTTTTCAAGGGACCTTGCTGGACTGCCTATTGAGGTGATGACACACGAGGGCTAGGTGATCATTCAGCATCCCCCTCTGCCTCAGAAGCTGCACTCTTTGCCTCTTAGGGAGGCAGATCTGAAGGCATCATAGGGCCAGAACAATATTGGGTAGTGCCAGGGTCCTCGGAAGCAACTGTTCCCTGGAGACCTATGGCTCCGAAGATTCAAGCTCTTCTTCTGATCAGGAATCCCCCCAGAGGAGTCATGACAGTGCAGTGCTGTAATGTTCATTTTGGTTAAACCCATACACACATGTACACCAACCCATTTTTCAAATGAGATGTTCTTTTAAAAAAAACCAACTTATGTCTCTGGTTTAGACAATGGTTCTAACACCAGCCTTCCTCGTTCTCTCCAGATGTGTTGGGGTATAATTGAGGAAGGCTGTTCAAGTGTCCCTCCTTCTCATGACTAAGCTTCTTTCATACCAGAATTATAGGTAAAATATTCAACAGAGACAGCTTTTCCCATAACTTGTGAGAAAAGCTGCCCTTGCTGAACTTGTATCCGTACAGTCTAAATAGGTAGACTTAAGAATATTGAGCTGAGCAGCAGAGATGGCTTGAGTAAAGATACAAAGCTAAGAGTGAGAGTCAGGGCTAAAAGGACAAGAAGAAGGATGGCATTTTTGCTGGGCCTTGAAGAGGAAGATGACCCAACTTCAACACACAGATTTGGGTTGGTGACAACACAGGATAGGGCTTGGTGCACTCATGACTCATAGGAATGTTCTGTGCAATCATGAGGTCTGGGAACTCTCTTTACAAAACAAATACTGATGATGGAGACACTCCCCATTTTAGCAACCCTTTCCTGTCATCCTATATCCCAGTTCTTTCCCAATTCTTGTGCCAGCCATCTGGTTACCCAAGCCTAGATGACAATTGGATTTTGACTCAGCTTCCCCTCGTTTCATGGCACATTTGCACAATCAGTTGAATATTAATTTGGGGCTGGGGACATTAGCACAAGTGGAACAGAAAGTTCGGTATGCAGAGATGGAGGCAAGTGGGCACTTTTGCGTTATTATGAACAATGACTCTACTACCATTAGGGCTGCAGCTTTTAACTGATTAAGTTTTATTTCCCCATGCCTAGCACTATGCCTTCCTTGTGAAAAACAAGTTATATTTTTAAAATACATTCAGAATCCTGGTTAAACAAAACATCAGCAACTGAGATAAAAGAAACCTTTTTAATGAGAAACAACAACTGGACTACTTAAGTTAAAATCCATAAACTATGGTTTGGTGTTGCATGTAAATTAAATGAACAATTTATTTTCCCATTTAAAACCCACAGAGAGGCTAATTTCCTGAACAATACAAATCACCAATTCCTTCCCTCACTGAGAAGTTTACCCTCGGTAGCCTATGGTAGGAGGTACCAAAAAAGCCCAAGTTTAAAGAGATGCCTGAGTTTATCCTCCTCCAAGGCAGGTCATTGACTGGCCAACTCCTGCCAGGTAATAACAGGATAGCAAGAGATGTTCTGGATGGGGTAGATCAAAAAAGCCATGCTTGGTTTTGCAGTTGACCTGCTTAGAGTGGTACATCCTTGAGAGGATCCTTGAATTTTACACCTAGAAATTACCATTTTAACTATTTTAATAACTTACAATGTCATCCCCAAACCATCTAATCGTACAAATCCCCGAAACCGTCACCGTGCCCCAATATAACTAAGCATAACTTTCCTCTTCCTCCTCCATACTGAATACAGTCTGGAAGTAGCCATTGCCAGGTTCTCCACAGGAGTTTAGCTTAGGTTCCTTCCCACTATGTTACTGGCCTGGCCTGAGCTTGGAAATGTCCCTCTCACTCCACATGTGAGGGTTTGGTGTGCATGGCAGCAGTCCCCCTACACCCTTCTGGATATCAGGTTAGCTTGGGAAGCGTCCTGTGTTGCTGAAGCGGGTGTCATGGTATATCTGGTGCTGATGGTACGGCCTGACACACACTGATATTCCGCGTGCTCTGTCTTTTCTTTCCCATTTTGACAGATTGTGAGTTCAACTGGCACTGTGGTGGTGGTCTCTTTCTTGATCACTTGAATAGAGAGCTGGGTGCACGGAGGGATCTTGGCCGGCAGCAGAACTTCCACCTTCTCGCTGGTGGTGGTAGACTCTTGCTTCCCCTTCTCCACCACAAAGATGTTGGCACCTCCCACAGTGACCTGGAAAGAGAAGCCCAGTTTGAGGGACGTGGTATTGCTGAAGTGGAAACTCTGGAAAACCGTGGCGGTGTACTCCCGACAGGTGTTGGCGGTGAAGGCTTGCTCGTATTCGGTGCAGTTGGTCCCCACTATCTCGTCGATCAGAATGTCCTTCTCAGTCTCCACTTTCTTCTGGTCCCACAGTAGCTTGGCAGTGATGATGGGGCGGCCAGGCTGGAGGGGATGCAGGTGGGATACGCTGTCATCAAAATTAAGCTGTGTTTTGTAATCGTGAATGCGCTCCTCTGGCCAGGCAATGTGGTACCATCCACCACGGTTTTGGCGCTTGTACAACAGCCAGACTCCCCTCTGTACTACGTGGGAGGAAACACGGTCATTGAAGTAACCATAGGTGAGGTTGGTCTCCTCCTTCACTACCTTGCTCTGCCCTTCAAAGTTGGGGTCCTCATACAGGGTGATCTGAGGATCGGAGAGATCTTGGTGAACTAATCGGAGGGAGGAGATTTTGTTGCTGCTGTCAATCTCTCCATAATCTCCTTCCTCAAAAGCAAAACCATCCCCTTCAAACCTGGGGACGTTGTAGGCCACCCAAGGCTGCCCAATCACCTTCAGCGAGGAGATGCAGTCACCAAAATCCAGGTCATGCAGGTCCGGGATGTCGCAGGCAAATTCTTTGCTGAGCCCCTCAAAATTAGCCTTGTCATACACAATTATCTTATTCATGATGGGCTCTTTGCAGGACATTGAGATCTCTGCAGGTCGAAAGAAGTGAGAATCAAAAAGTTTGTCTTGTCTTGAGTCTGAGATTCTGGAAAGAATTATTAAGAGAGTTAATTTCTCAGTTAAGCGGTAAGAATTCTACATGGAAGCAACGATCTTTCCATGTACTTATATTTCTCTCTCCTTTCTATTCCCCCCACCTCATATTTTTCGTGAAATTTATGGCTTAACCCATAACTGGGAAACTTTTTTTCTATTTGGGATCATGTCCCCTTGGGGTTACTGTGTAAGGGTCCACATACCAGGGATGGGTAAGGCCAGAGTCAGAACAAGTATGGGTAATTCTTTCTCTCTCTTTTACTGCCACCCTCTTTTTTCTCTCTCCCTTCCACCTCTCCTCTCTCTCCCTCCCTCTTACTGCCACCCCTCCTCTCTCTGCCACCCCCTCCTGTGTCTCTCTCTTTCTCTCACTGTCACCCCTCCCCTCTCTCTCTCTCTCTCTCTTACTGCCACCCCCATCTCACTTTTCTTCTTTCTGAAATTCCCTTCTCCCCCCTGCTCTTCTGCCCTACTCTTGAGGGGAAAGAGATATCATGCATGGAAGAGGTCTGAACTGATCACTTGCAGAGGACTTTTGAAATGAAGCTGAGGGCTGTTGATTGCCTTAATCCTCACTCCCAGTTGAAACAGAGCTTTACACACAAGCAACCATGTTTGCCCACATTCATTCCTCATTACCTTTGCCTCTATCCCTCCCTTCATTGTTTCTTCTGCTTTCAGAACAATCTGTCAGGATTATAGATTTTATGGTGCAGCATCAGCATTTGGGCCATATTGTACCATACACAAAGATTATGTTTCAAGCAGCCATCTCCAGTTCAGTTCATATATAAAACCTTCTTCTGTCAACAAGCCCAATCCAAATAGTTCCCGTGCTCTGAAAAAGTGGTCAGCCAGCCAATTCTTTTTCTTTCTTTTTTAAAGAGAAGATGACATGCAAATTAATGAAATGAAGCTAGGAATACAAGTTACGGATCAGGTAGCTGGGTTGGCAGAAAAGTTTGGTGAGTGTTTAAAAAAGAAGCAGATGCTCAAGAAGAAAAACAGGCTTATCTAGGATGACCATATGAAAAGGAGGACAGGGCTCCTGTATCTTTAGCAGTTGTATTGAAAGGGGAATTTCAGCAGGTGTCATTTGTAGGCATGCAGCACCTGGTGAAATTGACTCTTCATCACAACAGTTAAAGTTGCAGGAGCCCTGCCTAGTGTGACCAGATACAAAAGAGGGCAGGGCTCCTGCAGCTTTAACTGTTGTGATGAAGAGTCAATTTCACCAGGTGCTGCATGCCTACAATGCCCCCCTTCCTCACCACCATTATCTGGGCCACGTAAGCGGTAGGTGAACAAGCAGGCTGCAATGGGAAAGAGCAAGAGTTTTATGTATTTTTGTAGTTTTATGTATTTTTGTATTCAATGTTATTCCCCGCCTCGATCCAGAGGGAGAGGCAGATAATAATAATAATAATAATAATAAATGTCCAGGGGATTCTGAGCCCGTTGGGGTATGGGCCCTCAGCAGGTACTCAATGCCTACCGTTGGAACCGGCCCTGGAGCCCATGTCCAATTCTTAGGGCCAAACTAGATAAGATGTTGGAAGATCCATGATCAAATCTCCTGCAGCTTTTAGCGCAGCAAATGCAGCTGAGGCATGGGAGGAGAGCATAATTTGGATCAGGCCCTGGCCCTGTGGGAGGGTATTGGTGTTTACCCTTTCTGTCATGTTAGGGTGGCCGCTTATGAATTGCCAAAAAAGAGGAAAAGCATCCTCGAAAAAGAAGATAAAAGAGGATACAAATTTCCATAAAATATGCAGATGCCAATTTATATGCATAGATGCAAATTTAGAAATTATTATTATAGTACATCTCTCCATAGTGTGGAAGCCTCTGACCAGGTGACCTGTGTGTCTTGCTCAAACTGCTGCCCAGGTGCTGCTGGTGGGCCACTTAAAGGCCCAGCTCTTCCTTCTTGATGGTTCTTTATCTTTAAACTGGACTTGGACAGTACTGCCCTTCAAACAGAGGACTGTCCTCTGTAGAAAAAGAAAAAAAGGACACATGGCCACCCTACATGCAGTTTTCCTGATCTGAATTACCCTGGGCGGGGACACACACAAATAGATATCTGTATGTTTCCCCCTGCATAGGAAATAGCAGTTTGGAGGAGGAGGAGGGACTTGGATCAGTACTATCCAGTGGTGATAGTGGCCTGGTAATCACATGCAGATAGTCATAAACCTTGTCTTGAAGAGACTGCACAGAGAGTTGGGCCATAGCTAGACCTAAGGTTTATCCCTGGATTGTCCAGGGGTCAAACTTGTTCATCTAGGTGACACACAGGGTATCCAGTGTTTAGGCAGGGGTGAACCCTGGATGATCCCAGGATAAACCTTAGGTCTAGCTGTGGCCTTGGAAACCCTGCAGAAGACGGTGGCTCACAAGCTGTAGCATAATGCAACTGAGCCAGGAATGGGAGCAACTTTACAGAGGGCAGTCCTTGAAGGGCTGTCCAGTTTCCAAATGAAGAAGCGTAAAAAAGGAGTTCATGAGCCTTTAAGCGAGGAGTGGGGAACATGCGGCCCTTCAGATGTTGGACTGCAACTCCATCCACCTTTTGTCATTGGCTGTGCTGGCTAGGAGCTGATGAGAGTTGCAGGCCAAGAACAACTGGAGGGCCACACATTCCCCATACCTGCTTTCGGCTGACCATCAATAGTTAGCACCCAGACAGCAAACTAAGCAGGCCTACGACACCCATCTTCCCTGCTATGGCGAGACACATTGTATTTCTAGTTATATTTAATTCTAAATTTATACACATCTATATGTATAAACATGCTTGCACACATTTAATGCAAATCTTGGTCCTCTTTCTTGGTAATATCGTTCCTCTTTGGGGGTGGGGAGTGAGTAAATGGCCACCCTAGAAGCAACCTACCACTTTCTTGCAAGGTTCCTGGGGTATTTGGTTAGCCCCCTTTTTCGGAGACAAAAATAAATAAATGCTGAACTTGGCTTGAACTATCATCCTCCCCTGTTCACTAATAGGATTTTCTCCAACGTAACTCTGTAACTATCCTGTAATCTAATACATATCACAAGAGGTGGGGGGAACTGATCTAATCCTCATGACAGATGTAAACCCGTTTGCCCTATGTTGCAATGCTTGGCTGATTGAAGCATGGATTTCTGTTGCTGCACCACAGACTCACAAACCACCTCTGGGGCTCCTGAGGAGTGTCAACTCCTACTCAACAGCCTAAGCTCTCAAGCTCCACCCTTCCTCCCACCCAATTAAAAAAAGTACCGGGATCAGCTCATTCTTTTGCTCTACCCATGTTGATGACTCTCATAATCCAGGACAAACTCTGGACTGGTTCAAGTGACCATTTTTAGATGGGATGAGTGAATATAGTTTGTGTTTTCTCATTTTGGACAGATAGTGAAGTGGTTTTCATTCTCTCTTTCTCACACAGCCCACACACTTATTTAAGCCATTTCTCACGTCCTAAAAAAGAGATCTGTAGCGTCTTAAACTTTATCATGGCATGAACCATTTTATGATAGAGCCCAATTTATCAGTTGTAAACAAAGCAAAACGTCAGGTTAATTCATCTCAGGACTCATCCACATTTCCACACTGGAAATGCAGGTTAAGTGGAGATTGTCACAGGATTCAGTATGTGATGAAATGTGAATGCTGAACCACATACAGCCAGTGTGGTGTAGTGGCTAAAGTGTTGGACTGTGAGTCAGGAGATCCGGGCTCTAGTCCCCACTCAGCTGTGGAAACCCACTGGGTGACTTTGAGCCAGCCACAGACTCTCAGCCCAGCCTACCTCACAGGGTTGTTGTTGTGAGGCTAAAATGGAGGTGAGGAAGATTATGTACACCGCCTTGGGTTCCTTGGAGAAAAAAAGGCGGGATATAAATTCAATAAATAAATAAAATAAATACTCAGCTCAAACGTCAAACAACATTTACTGCGCAAATGCTCTTTAGTTCTAGTGGCTTTTCATTGGCTCAGGAAATCTGGGTTAGACTTTGAGTGACCACTTATGCCTCTCCGAAAGAGAAGAAATGCAGCCCCAAAAGAAAGGATGCCAATTTACATAAAATCTGCATGTGCTAATTTGAGAGAGTTCTCGGCACTTTGTGTGAGTTCTACTGCTAAAGTGGGCCTAAAATCATTTGAATTAAAAAAAGTACTCATATAAATGCAAATTTAGACATAGCTATTGCAGTTAAAACAGAAATGCAGTTTCATAGTGGGGAAGATTGTGAACAGGTGACCTGCCTGTTCAGTCTGCTATCCAGGTGTTAGCAGTTCATGGGCAATTTCAGAGCCCCTACTGCTCTCCCTTCCTATGGCTCTTAATCTTCATATCAGACTTGGGCTGGACATCGCTTCAAATACTTTAAAAAAGAGGATGGTTCTCTGGCAGCACTTCAAATAAAGGATTGTCCCCTGTAAAAGAGGGCACCTGTCCACTCTCTAGCAAGCTGGATAAGTTCATGAGGAATGGCATGATGACTACACTGCCTGAGCAACAGATTTCTCACTTCATCTGAGTTTCTCAAGATGACAATTTGGCTGGCCGCCTGAGCAATGGCGGGTTTCTTCTGAGGCTCTAAGCCGCGTTTGCCGGAAAAAGCAATTATCTCTCTTCTAATGGGCATAAATCTTTGAGCAAACGACAGAAAATGATTATAAAAGTCACAGGAGCTGGAAAAGCGGAGAGATTTGAAGGAGGGAGGTGAGATGATTGATATTTAATACAATGTCTTGTAAGCGGCAGCACTGTCGAAACCGAAAGTTAAAGCCTGCGAGGTAGGATGGGCTGAAAGAGCAAACACTGACGCAGTTTAAAAAGAAGGAATTTGTGCTTGCTGGACATTGATTTGTGTTACAACCTTTCATTCTTATCTCACATGGGAACGATTGAAATGCTGGCTTTGTAAGGTGGAAGTTGTTGATTGGATTTATTGGCGTGGTGAGAAGGGGGGGAGAGAAGGTGAAAGAAGCTGCATTCGGCATTCGGTGAGGGAGATGTGGGAAGCTGAGAGGCTGCGAATGATTAAACTGATCCCCTCTAGTGAATGCTGTTGTGAACTGGATATTCCCCCCCCCCTCATGAAGAAAGGAAAAGTGTTTGATATATAACAGAGAAGCCAGCATAAGTTGCTAAGGAAGCGAGTTACACTCTAAGATTTATGCCCTACCCAGAAGAATCCCATGCCTAACGTTAAAAGAAAGATCAAAAGTTGGGCAAAGCTTAATATACAAAAAAAGAAAAAGAAAAAAAAAGAAAAAAGAAAAAAAGAAGAAAAAAAAAATAAGAAACCTTCAAATTATATAAAAAAAAAGGAACTTTCAAATCATAATTTGGCATGCCTCTCCCTCCTGGAAAGGACAGCCCCTGGAGTTGAGCAAGAGGAGGAAGATAAAGACCCAGTTCCTTTGGATACAATACCAAATAAAGAAAAAATATGACTGAAGGAGGAGAAAGTGGTAGTAACCCTCCCTCGTTGATGGAGATCAGGCCCATTATAGCTGAAAATAACATTGTTATATTTTAAAAAAATGGATCAGCATATGAGTGAATTTAGACATTAATTGTGTATTTAGCGGATAAAAAGGTGGAAAATTCGGATAAGATCAAAAAGATGGAGGCTAAAGCGGACTTGGACCAGAAGGAATAAGAGGCTATTGAGAAATCAACTAATATACAATTTAAAGAATGGGTACTGTGATCGATTGCCTCGGAAGATTAATCTAGTAGATCTACTTTTTGAATAAAGCAGCTAAAGGAGTCGCAGGGAGAAGATCTTAAAGAAATCATCGTGAACTGGTTCAAGGAGCTGATGCCTGATATATCAATAGACGGATTGGATCCGGATCGAGTCCATCGTGGGGGGGGGCAAAACCACAAAGGGGCAAGAGACATTTTGGTGAAATTTGGTAATTATTATAAAAAAGAGCAAATTATGAAAGAATTGAGACTTAAGAATCAGATATAATATAAAGGCAAACCAGTGTAAATTTACAATGATCTTTCTCAACGTACATTAAATTGGAGACGTAGTCTTAAACTAATAATGGAAACATTAATGAAGAATGAAATTCCTTATGCATGGGGTTACCCGGTTTTTTTAAGATTTACATATGGGAGGAGGGAACACAGAGTAACCTCATTGGATCAAGGTAAAGATTTGCTGAAGAGGCTGGGTCTGGATGGGGAAGCAGATGGGGCTGGAGTGGGTGGGGGAGGGAATGAGGCTGGGACATCTGGAGAGTAAGAGAATTGTTAATTATGTTTGGAGATAATTGCAAATAAAAATGCTAATATAGAGACCTGCCGGCCAGGCACAGCACTGCCTCCCCCCTCCCCCTTTAAAGTAGATGGCTGGAGTACTAGACTCACGGGGATATGGGGGGGGGATTAGAGTGGGGGGGTGGGGAGGGGGGGAAGGTAGGGGAGGAGGGATTGGGGTAGGAGGGTGGGGGTTTTATGTATGGAGTTTGTGTTTTTATGTAAGCAAGTTTGAACTGCTGAGCACAAGGGATCGGAAGAGATTTCAAAAGGGTGATTATGGATAAAAAGATAAAGGTATCAACACTCAATGTTAAAGGTTTAGGGGCAGTCGTGAAAAGGAAGAGAATAGAACAAATGCTTAATAAAGAGGGATCAGATATTATTATGATCCAAGAGACACACCAAGGCTCCGAGAATTCGAATATGATAAAATTAAAGTGGCTAGCCTATTATGAAAAGTCATTAGGGACATCAAAAAAAAATGGAGTGGCCACTTTGATTTCAAAAAAAAGTGGGTTTACATTAGAAGAGGTAAAAAAGGATGATAAGGGTAGATATCTTATGTTAAAAGGTAAAATTGAGGGAAAGGTCTATACTTTGATTAATGTTTATGCCCCAAATGAGAGGCATAGAGAGTTTTTTATAAAGTTGTTTAAAGAAATAGAAGAATTTAAGGAGGGGTATGTTATATTAGCTGGGGATTTTAATATGGTTATGGATAATAAAAGAGACAGGTCAAATCCCACTAATGTTGAAAAGAGAAACAATATGACTATATTGAATAAATTAGTAAAAGAAAATGATTATTTAGATTCGTGGCGCTTACTTAACGGGAATAGGCCTGGATTCTCATATTTTTCCCCAGTTCATCATACATACTCCAGGATAGATCATATATTTGTTTCAAAAGACTTTGCAACGAGGATTTGTAAAATGGAAATGGGGGTAATAAAAGTAACTGATCATGCCTTGTTAAGTTTAGAATTTACAGTTAAGAAAGATTATAAAGAGGCATATAGATGGAAGTTGAACACAAAGATATTGAAATACAATAAAATAGTAGATAAAATTCGGAAGGAACTGTCGGAGTCATGGGAAATTAATGAAAAAGGAGGAACAGCTGGGTCAGTCATTTGGGACACCATGAAGGCTGTAGCAAGAGGAATCTGTATTAGAGAAACATGTAGTTTAAAAAGACAACAACGTGCAGAACAGGAAAAGTTAGAGATAGAAATTAAAAACTTGGAGGAAAGATATTGGCGAAGTAAAGATAAATATAAATTAGTGGAAATACAAGCTAAGAAGAAACAATTAGAAAATTTAAATATAGAAGAGATTCAAAAGAATTTAATGTATATGAAAAGGGAATATTTTGAAAACAGTGATAAGAACTCGAGGTTGCTTGCCAAGCTCACACAAAAAGAAAAAGGGAGGAATGGGATAGAAACGTTGAAAGATAGCCGAGGGAATTATTGTCATGCAATGAAAGCTAAAATAAAAATTTTTCAGGAATTTTATCAGGAATTGTACAAGGGTAAAGAAATTCAACAAGAAAAGGTGGAGGAGTATATTGGAAGGTTTATAAAGAAGGAAATAAAATCAGAATATAAGGAGTTAATGGAGTCAGTAATAACTCAAAGAGAAGTTGAAGAGGTTATTGATAAGTTAAAAGTGGGTAAATCACCAGGAGCAGATGGTTTGGGTCCAGAATATTATAAGGTCTTCAAAGATTGTCTAGTTCCAAAATTAATGGAACTTTATAATAGGATATTATCAGGAGAGAAGATACCTGAATCATGGGAACATTCAGTGATAATTCTGATCCCAAAACCAGATAAAGATTTGACTAATCCCGATTCTTATAGACCTATTTCTTTAATAAATCAGGATGCTAAAATTTTTACATCTATTATGGCCAAACGATTAAATAAATTCTTGGCAGAATATATAGGAGCAGATCAATGTGGGTTTGTGGTAGGAAGACATATGCATAATTTAGTGGGTAGAGTTTTAAATGTAATAAATGTAATAAAAAAAGCAAATATTAAGGCAGGTATTATGGCATTAGATATTTTTAAAGCTTTTGATTGTGTGAGCTGGCAGGCACTAAAGAGTATTATAGATAAATTGGGATTTGGAAATAAATTTAAAAATGTAATAGAACAGCTATATTCCCAAAATACGGCGGTAGTGGTGGTAAATGACGGACTTACTGAAAAGATACGACTAGCCAGAGGAACAAGACAAGGATGTCCGCTCTCGCCGGTCCTGTTTGTAATGGTTATGGAAGTTTTGGCGAAGGCACTAAGGGAGGATGAAGAGTTAGAAGGAATTGGAGAGGTAAGGGAAATAAAGTTAAACATGTTTGCGGATGACACTTTATTGACCATTAAGAATCCATTAAGAAAGTTAGAAAGAATTAAATATCAGTTGAGGGAATTTGAGGAAATTACAGGGTTAAAAATAAATTGGTCTAAATCAGAGATGATGTTGTTTAACTATACCAAGAAGGAAGAAAAGGATTGGGAATTTAAGGGAATGGAATTGAAAGTTAAGAATGAGATTAAATATTTGGGAATTAAAATTACAAAAAATTTAGAGAATCTTGAAAAGGAAAATTTAACGAGGTTAAAGAAAGAGGTATTAGAGAAATTGGAGAAATATAAAAGATTAAATTTATCTTGGTTCGGAAGAATAGCCTTAATAAAAATGAAGATATTAGCTAAAATTAATTTTGTATTTAGAATGTTACCTATAAAAATATCAGAAACCGAGATAAAAAGTTGGCAAAATATTATTAATAAATATTGTAATGGAGAAAAGAGAGCAAGAGTGAATAAAAATAATTGGTACCTAAGCCAAAAAAAGGGGGGAATGGGTCTCCCAAACATAAAATTATACTACGTAGCAAATAGATTAAGACATGTTGTAGAAGCAATTATGGGAGTAGGAGATTTATATTGGATGGAAGAAAAAACCATAAATAAGGTAGAGATGAATTTGGAGAATGTTTTTTTTAAAGACGGAGGAAGAAAGTGGGTTGGAAGTATAGATAATCCACTCCTGAGGACTCAATGGGAAATTTGGAGTAAATTTAAAGGGAAGCTGCTTCCGAGCAACTCTCCCTTAGCACCGATAATAATGTTAAAGAATTTCCCAGAGGATCTAAAGGGTAGATTATGTAAAATATTAAAAGAGAAAAATAAAATAAGATTAAAGGATTGGGTAAGAGATATTAAAACAAGAGAGGATATGGAAAATTTGTTAAAGGAGAAGAAGCTATCTTGGTTAGAATATGGTCAATTAGAGCAATGGAATAAAAAGTGGATTAAAGATAATAGAATGTGCAGAAAGATGACGAGGTTTGAAGAATTAGTAGTAAGTAAGGAGGAAGGGAAAGGAGGGAGTATAGTTTCAAAAGGATTAATGAGTGAAATATATAAAATATTGTTAGAGAAGGAGTTTAGAGAGAATACAGAGAAAATGGTTTGGGAATCAGATTTGAAGATACAAATAGGGCGACAGAGCTGGGAGGGACTATGGAAACAAAGAGTGTTGAGAAGTTTATCAGTAAGAATAAAGGAGAATTATTTTAAAATTTTATGGAGGTGGTACCTAACCCCGGTTAGATTGAATAAGATAAGTGATCAACATTCAGCAAATTGTTGGAGAGGATGTGGGGAAAAAGGAACGTATTTACATATGTGGTGGCAATGCAAATATGTACAAAGATTATGGAAGATGGTGTTTTCAGAAATTGAAGAAATAGTGGGAATGAAAATAGAACAAACACCAAAAATAGCATTGCTGTCACTATTTGAAGATATAAAGTGTGGAAAAGGAACTATAGAGCTGATATCGAGTTTGTTGGTTGCAGCACGATTGATGATAGCTAGGAACTGGAAGATCCAAGGGGAATATTCTATTGAGGAATGGTATAAAGTAGTATGGGACATAGCCATTAATGATAAACTGACATGTAATATTAAGTGGAGAAAAGGCGTAACTAAAATAAATGAGTTCGAAGGAATCTGGAAACAGTTCCTAGTGTTCGTGTTTACTAAGGGAAGTGGGAAACCACCAGCAGAAGAAATGATTAGATTTTGGACTCAAGAATGATCCCGAGGTGGGGGGTGCACATTTATGTTAAGAATGAAGATGTTGTAGTGTGATAAGGCATATGTAATAGTTTTTGATATTTGTACTCAACAATTATTCAATATGTATGCAGCAGATATTTGATGTATTTTTTTTTCTTATTGTGTTAGTTTCAGTTATATTTTGGAAATGTTTATCTATGTTTATATAGTGTTGAAAATGAATAAAAATTAAAAAAAAAAAAAAAAAAAAGATGACAATTTGGCTGAGTGACTTGGCTGGGTCACTGTCACTCCTCAGCACTGCCACCTTGGCTGGCATTTGCCCGAGGGTGCCAAGAATGCACTGTAATGACTGGTGCTAGTTTCAAATAGGTCATCAAGTAATAAATGTAATTACCACAGGACTAGTGTGTACGAATTCCCACTCAGCTCCCTGCCAAAGGCTCATTATCTAACAATAGATTTTTCTATTAGAACAAACAAAATACCATGGAGAACCAGCCTGTCTATAAAGGCGGTGTCCTTCCTTCCTTATGGTACCCAGTATCTTTAAGGCAGTAACTTGAAAAGTATACCTCAGCTCCCCTTCTGGCTTGATATTAAATGCCAAGCTTCAGTTTAAATATTGAGTTCCTATGCAGTGGAAGCACAATTTTTCTGCAATGTTGTTTCTGCTGTGTTAACAGCAGCTGCTAATGGCTACTGTGACACACTAATGATGTTGCTGGACTTCAATGGACTTTCTCTTGAATTCTCTCACTGTAGCTTCTAACAGACACATGTAGGTTTTGAATTCTTGTGTCCAGATCCTAATTAAAGCCTTAGCCCTTTTTAAATCACAGTCACCATCACTGATACATCCAGTGAAAACAGACTTGTAAATAGGTGTGCAATTGTTACTAGCCCAGCTGCTCCTATTTATTTATTTATTTATTTATTTATTACACTTATATACCGCCCCCATAGCCGGAGCTCTCTGGGCGTTTATAAATTTCCTACACGAAATTTATGGTGGATAAACACAAAGGAAAAGCCTGAGAGAGGTATGAGCAAGCTTGGGGAAAGCACAAAGGATTGCCAAGGTTCCCACCATCACCAAAAAACAAAATAAACAAGAGTGAAATGAGGACTGGACAACCTTAGTACACACAGAATATTAAGTGTGGGAAACAGGGATGGGAGGATGTCAAAGAATATCCTGGATCAGGGCATGACTGCCTAGCTGGAACCCTGAACAGGAGCACTCCTGTTAGGAGATCAAGATACAGGAACATTTTGTTGCGAGTCCACTCATTTATCCTAGGATCCACCTATTGTCTCTTACGCAACGCATCTTGCCCAAAATGCTGTGAAGCTCAAGTCAGAAACAGCTACAATGTAGATGAGGTACAAACAGGTTCTTTACAGGGACTGAAAATGGTATGGGAGACCTGGGAAGAATTTACTCTAGTCAACAAAAACAAGGCTGACAACCATTACCCAGAGGACCTTTTCTTCTGCCGCTCCCAGATTGTGGAATGGCCTGCCGGGAGAGATCCGCCAGCTTAATAGTCTTTCTAAATTTAAGAAAGCCATAAAGTCTGATCTCTTTTGGCAGGCCTACCCAGTTGAATTTTAAGATGCCTTTTAATAATGTGCTGCTTTTAATGATGTATTAGTTTTATATGTTTTAATAAATTATATGTATTTTATGGAGTTTGCATTTCATAGAATCATAGAATCATAGAATAGCAGAGTTGGAAGGGGCCTACAAGGCCATCGAGTCCAACCCCCTGCTCAATGCAGGAATCCACCCTAAAGCATCCCTGACAGATGGTTGTCCAGCTGCCTCTTGAATGCCTCTAGTGTGGGAACCTCATTTGTGTTGTACTCTGCCTCGATCCAGAGGGAGAGCCGGGTAACTTCTTCTTCTTCTTCTTCTTCTTATTATTATTATTATTATTATTATTATTATAGATAGTGAATGGAATCAGCTTTGGGTACAAAAACCCTACAAATCAGTCTCAGCAGCCATTTAGGAAACATCTTTGAAGATGCTGCATTGATGGTATAGAATCCCAATGCAAATGGCTCACATCACATCAGATGGGAAGTCTGTCTGCTTTAAGCTCAGGCACATGCCTGAGCTTAAATGGGGCGTAGTCCAACATAGGCACATATTATCACCTCTGGTAGGAATGCCCAAGGGTTCAACAGTAGTCCTGTACGTCAGAAACTATTACGGATAACAAAGGAATATATTCACTTTACTACAGAATTATTTTTACTATCCTTGTATTAAAATAAACCTATTGTAGCCAAACATTTATTTATTTATTTATTTATTTAAAATATTTATATCCCGCCCTATATCACTAAGATCTCAGGGCGGCGTACAGATAAAAACATACAATATAAAACAATAAATATACACAGTTAAAAACAAATTAAACCATGATCCAAGTTAAAACAATATATAATTTAATTTAATTAGTAACTTTCTTAATAGCAGCTGAGAGACAAACAATAGTACAACAGTGAAAAAATTTGGATCATCTTGACAAAGAGGCATGGTAAAAGAACATATGGTCTACTGCAATTTGTGAAAAAATAACACCCAAGTTACGAGTACTACAAGGCAAAGGTGAGCCACTAGTGTTTAGTGTTATATGGTGGAAATTCATCTCGCACACAATATCTTCTGAGTTGCTGACAATTATGTCAAACATAGCTAAGGAGATATAGACTGCATAAATGGTATTAAATTTCTGATATAGAATAAACCTATAGTAAAAGTATAATATCAAGAATTTTAAAAGGTAATAATGGGAATAAGCTCCACTTCATTATTTTATTATTATATTATTATTACTATTATTTATTTTGGGGGAAGGTAGATAAATTATTTTATAGTATATTATATTACACTATGTTATAATGTTTGTGGTATGTTGAATATATGAAAACCTTTAATTAAAAACATTATAAAAGAAAAAAAAGGAAAATGTAAAGACAAGTGTGCAAGCTGGCATAGAATAACGATTAAGGGCACACTCTCATACATGTTTAGACAGAAGGGGGGAAACCCTTTAACTCCCACTATGCTCCCATGCTGGCTGGGGATTGCAGGATTTTTTCTGTCTAAACATGCAGGATTGCTCCTTAAACGTATCATCTATGAACTGGTAGTCCCTGGTCCAAATCTCAGCCATCCTCCCAATAGGGGAGGAGGTACACAAGCTCCTTCACCGTGCAGTCCATAAAATGAGAATTAAAATACTGATCTATGCCTAAAGGCTTAAATACCTGGAATAATGTACACAAAGCCTTGAGTAGCTGGAAAGATTTAAATAAAGTAGAATTATTTTGGTAAAATATGGATGGACTCCTGGATTCCGTTTCCACAGAATTAATCTGATGCTACCTAAAAACAACTAGCTACAGTCAGCCAACCTAGTAACTATCCACCTGTCAGTAGTAGTACTATGTTAACATGAACTCCTGATGCAAAAGGAACCTGCAACACCCTCTCCCCCAACCCCAGTCTCCCAAAACCCTATTAGTTTGGTATTGCTTACCCTCAAAGACTCCTAACACCAGCTTTTGTGTCTCAACACAAATCGCCCCAGCACAAGAAGTGTTTATACTGCAGTGTAAGAAACACACCCCTTTTCATGGGGTGCAAGACTAGCTTTGATCTTGTCAAAACCTGAACAGAAAATGACACGTTTTACCTGCGTCAGACAGCAACACACACACACCCACGCATCTCAGGGAGCTGGAACCTCCCTCATCCAGAGAGCAGGATGCTCCTGACACACATTTTACCCTCCACTTTACGAAGTGATGACTTCCACAATTTACTGTGGTGGGCTAGATTCTTGGCCTGATTTCTCCCTCATTTCTCCCAGATGCTGATCTGATGGTGGGTTTTAACATACAACTCCCTCCATTTTATAAATGTGTGGGTTCAGGGCCGGGCAAAGCTGGTAATAGGGCCGGGCCAGATGGGAAATGTAGGCCCCATTTCAAACTGCCCATTAAGTATTTTTAATCAGTTCTAAATACATATGAACTAGAACAATTTATAAAAAAGGTAATAGCAAACACTTTTATTCAAGATGTATATAAGACATCACTTCTTCACATTCAGAAATGCTTTACGTGCTTTTCTTTGGGCAAGTTCATCATCAACAACAGAAAAATCAAGCAACTTTGCCGTGTCAATGCTAATAAATTAACAAATCTTTACCAAAGGGTCCCTCTTTGCCTCTACCAGGGGGTCTCAGAGTAGCCCCCCTCAAAACCATAGGCCCACGCCAACTGCCTCCCCCTTCTGCCCAGCCCTGTGTGGGTTCCACCCACGAAGGCAGACTACAAATCATGTTAGATTTAGAAAAATTGTGTGCTGCAACTTCAAACTTCCAAGAACAGGTTGAATCAGTCCCACGGCATTACAGCTCAGCTGAACACTCCAATTGTTTCTCCATGTTGCAACACACCCAGATAATTCAGCTTCACACCCTGTGAAGCAGACATATCACCCCAAACTAGAAGGAAGCAGGAAATGCTTCACAAACACTTCCTAAAAGGGTGAGAACAACCTTGCTAAGCACGGGACTCACCAGAACAGATCATAGGTGCACATTATCAGCTTCCTTTATCTCGAGGCATGTAATTGGAGCTGGATACTGTGGTATATATGATCAAAGGCTGTTTTAGACACTGCCCTAAAAAACATCTAATTCTTGAATTTAAAAAAATGGTGTAAACAAAACTCTGCACAAATGCTAAAAAAAACACCACCTTACGCAATTACTCTTTTTACTTAAAGCAAATCGGCATGCTTTCTTCAACTGTGGGTTCCCATGGGACACTATTCTATTTAACTTCTATATGAAGCCATTGGAAGAGATCAGGAGATTTCTGGAAGCAGCTCTATTTCTTTTCAGTGTCTATCTGAACCAGTGCCTGGATACAGTTATGGGCTGGTTGAAAGCCAATAAAACAAGGGTGAATCTTGATAAGAAAGAGACCCTATTGGTGGCTGGCTCCCAGGTCCATGAAAGGGTTTAGCTGTCTGGAGCTGCACGGCCTCTGAAAGAACAGGTCAAATGTTCGTGGGTGCTCCTGGATCCACTTTTTGTCACTAAGCAAAAGAGAACTACTTTGGATTATTTTTTTTAAAGTATTTGGCTGAATGGGCTTAATGAGGACTTAATTTTTTCTGGACTAGTATAGAAAATGCAATGTATATTTAACATCAATTGGTAACACATACATGAAATGCTGATTGTAAGTAATAGCAAGACCAGTGCTTGAGCTTAAATGGGGTGTTGTCCAGTTAAGAACTAGCTGTGGTATATAAGACACACCAAAGGTTTGTTTTAAGTTATAAATGCTCAAAAAACAGCATTCACGAGCACCAAAAAAGAAAATATTGTTTTGGTCGTTCAGAAATTTCAAAAAAAAAACTAAAAACAAGTTAGCTTATGCTTATGTTTGTGGGGTCTTGGGAGGGTAATGGCTTATGTATGTGTTTGTGGAAATGGGAGAATAATTATTCATTTAAGAAGTGTATCAGTTGAAAGTGATATGTGAATATAAAAAGGCATTGTTTTCATTACTGTTAAAAATCAGCTTAGAGAAAAAACATGGGAACAATGTATATAACATTAGAAGTGGGAATTGATGATTTTAAAATCAATTTTTAAAGTTTTTAAGAAAATGTAGTATTATGTTGAAAAGCCCCTAAAACTTTGTTAAAAAGGATGAGGGTGTTGCCCATACAATACTACTCTTATGGTTAATATGTTTTATAGCTTCTGAAGGAGACATCCTCCCTGAAACACGTAGAGCACAATAATTTTTCTTTCATGAGCACCGGAATTTGCCTCCTTCGTCAATAGTTTACGGTGCCTTTCCCTCCACATTTGTGGCTGAACAGGGATAGCCTAGGCACCATGGGTCATGCGCTGGTAACCTTACAACTAGATTACTGTAATGCTCTATGTGGGTCTATTCTTGTGCCTAGTGTAGAATGCAGCAGTTGGGGTATTCAGTGAGGTGCCCAACCATGTACACATTACACACCTGCATTAAAAGAACTGCACTGGCTGCCCATTAGCTACCAAGCCACATTCAAGTTTTGTTACTGATGTAGTAACAGCTCAGGACCGGAATACCTACCAGACCATCCTACCCTATAGATACACCCAGTCTACCTTAGGAATGTCACTATGGAACACCACAGCAGCAGAGCTTCTCAATAGTAGCACTCACCCACATGTGGTTGAAGAGGCAGAGTATGCAGTAACTTCTAAATGCCTTCTGAAAGCATACTTGCTTGTGCAAACTTACCCTGGCTAGTAACTGATTACTGATTATAATCTGTACTCTTTTTTTTTCCAAGTTGTGTTCGTTATGTAAGAACAGAAGTACTATGCTGGATCAGACCAAGGTCTATCTAGTCCAGCATTCTGTTCACACAGCTGCCCACAGGAAACCCACAGGCAGGACAGGAATGCAGCAGCACCCTCCCACCCATGTTCCCCAGCAACTGGTGCACTCAGGCTTACTGCCTCGAATACTGGAGATAGCACCCAACCATCAGGGCTAGTAGCCATTAATGGCCTTCGCCTCCAGGAATTTATCCTACCCCCTTTTAAAGCCATCCAGATTGGTGGCCATCACTACATCTTGTGGTAGTGAGTTCCACATCTTGTGGTACGTGCTGTGTGAAGAAGGACTTCCTTTTATCTGTCCTGAATCTCCCACCAATCAGCTTCATGGGATGACCCCGGGTTCTAGTAGTATGAGAGAGGAAAAAATGTTACATCGTTTTACATTGTTTATGTGTTTTTGTATGTAAACCACTTACAAGATTTAGAGATATTATATTAAGAGGTATATAAATAAAATAATAATAAACATTGCAAATTATACAGACTTTGGATTTTTGCAGTTGGGATGCAGATAATAAAAAGAGGAGTCATTTCATTTTCTTATAAAAATTTATTTCGTCCCAGAAAGGGTTTTGTAGAAGTTGGAGCCCAAATGGGCGAGGCACTGTGTTATGTGGTTGCACAAATGTGCATGGGAGGCAGTAATGAAGCAAAAAACACACACAAAAATCCACAAGTACAAAATCAAACCCTGAACTGGCATATAAATACTCTTTAGTTACAATGCTAGAGGCAGCAAGCTCATTAACTGACATTGGCAATTCCCTAGCCTGGATTCTGGTTCTTGCAGCCCCGCCCCCCTCTCCTGGCTAGCACTGTGCCCTCATTATCCACTTGCGCGAGTATGTCTCAGTGAGGACAGGCAATGCCAGAAAGCTGGTGTTAAAACAGACAGGGATTTTAAGACTGCTCAACTCACCAGGGTCTCGGCCTAGTGTAGGTGCAAGGATCCACTGATGCACTCACCAGATAAACCCTGGGGAGTGGATGCTTTAAGCTGGTGAGAGCATCAGAGAAAGCCATATTTTGGATATGTGGAAGGGCTCTTCTTGACACCACACCAAGCCTTGGAAAAACTGCTCAGGAATAAGACCTCACTCCCCTTTCCAGCTCGGACCTGAGGAAGAGGGCCAGATATTCTCACCTCTGATCACACTGGTTTTTGAACAGTGTAACACCAAGCCAGGCTCTCCCGCTCCAGGGTAAGCAGGCTCTTGGCAAGCATATGGACCCCCAACCCCAGGCCGTGTAAGGGACGTTAGTATTAACCCCCCCCAAAGGAGTTCCTACTTCATGTAGCCATTGTCAGAAATTACTGCCCATGGAGCTACTGTTAAGTTGTGGGGCTTGTCCTCCTGCAACTAGCAGCCAGGAGCTCTGCAACAACACAGCCAAGAGAAGGGCTGCCCTCCCTACCTCAGGCTTGGAAAGCTCTGAGAATCCTTAAAAGTACAGAACCTGAACCCCTTTCTAGGGCCAATTCACAGACCTGGGAAGCCCCCCACCCTTCAAAGCTCAAGTTCCCATTAAAAAACAACAACTAGAATGCTTTGGCCTGATTATTTCATATGCCCCAAGGGCTCCATGCCATGAACCCCTATTGTCTCTCAACCTGTAAAGCTTAAAAAAAAAGGTTGTTGGTGGTGGAAGACACTATCAGTAGATGAAAGGAAGACGTTTAACTAGCTTCAAAAAACACACACATCTGTGGCACCAAGCCTCTTCTGCACTAATTCAAAACTATACTTCCAAAATACGACTTGGCTGGACTGGGATGAAAGGGGTGGAGGGGACAATTTGGAACATCCACAAGCACTGGCCGAATTCAGCTCCAAACTCTTCCCAGGATGAGGAGCCAGCAAAGATGAAGGAGGTCTGTGAAAAGGAGCAGGACTTCTACACAGAACCTTGAAACAGAAACCGAGAATTCTTCAATTAAGCCAGCACTTTCACTGATCTTCCAGAATATTCCTTTGTTGTAATCTATAGCTTGGGTTGGATGTAAACAACTGAAGTTGTTATTGGTTCAGAAGAGGCTTGGAGCCAGGGACTTCCTTTTTAAAAAAAATAGAAAAAAGGAAAAAAAGTTCAATAAAATAAAATCTTGCGCTTATGGATTGATGCTCCCCTTGTGTGCATACTTTTTGATGTGCTTGGGCTCTTTGTTTCTCTCTCTTTGTTTTTACATCCCCAAAACTACAACACAGAACAAAGGGGAGAGAGAGAGAGAGCGCAAACCAGGTGAAGAGACTGGAAACTGGGTTCAGACTTGGAATGGCTGGACAGGAATGGAAATTTGGGGTGAGGAAGGGAGATGTTACGGTATCCATGTCACTTTCTGGCAGGACAGAGAAAACATTTCTACACCCAAAGGTATGGCAGCAGGTAGATGCTTTTAGCATTAACACAGGAGGAAGCAGTAAAGGCTCCCAAAGGAACGTCACGCTAAATAAATAAGAATCTGGCACCTGCGGAGATATCACCAGAGCCATGGTACAATAAAATGTTCATCTAGCCCTGGTACCTCAAGGAAGTCCCGAGGTGCTCCAATACCGATCCAGATGTGTACAGGTGCCTTTAAACAATGCTTGCTTGGTGCCAATCTTCTGCCCCTTACTGATGCCTGGGGGGCAGGCAAAATCTTTGTGTAAACAGAACAGTGCCCATTGGTCTCTATTGTCTTGGGTAAGGGCTGAGTGTCAGCCCCATTGTCTAGTTGGTTGGGCAGTCACTGCCACAGACCTGGGATTTCACAAATTGCCCCCAGCGGCAACACCTCTGCTAGGGGCAGCCGCTCAGCTAATCAGCAGGAATAAGAAACAGTGGTTACATCAGCCTGTGGTTGTGGGAGAAGCCAAGGCACAATTGCCTTCTCCATGACAGGGCGCCCCCAACGCTGTCCGGAGGGCACCATAGTCACAGGCTGGGGCTGGCTTTAGGGACTGTGGGCTGCTGCACTTTGCGGCCACTCGGCTCCAAGAAGGCCAGAAGCCAGGGATGGGCCAGGATCTGCTCCAAGGAAGGTCGCTTCTCCGGGGCTAGCGAGAGGCACCACTCAATCAAGTGACGGCAGTCTGTCAAGGAAAGAAATCGCCATTAAATGTTCTCCCACCCAGCAGGAAAAGCACTTTGTTAAAAACAAACACTTTGCCTTGTTAAGAACACAAAAAAGCAAACTGCAGTGATCCCCATTTTAGAGACAGGGAACTGAAGCTGGAGGATAATTCCTTTCCCAAGGTGAGTCAGGATCACTTCATAGTAGGGCAGGATCTGTGCCTTAATGCTCAAGTCAATTTTAAAAAATGCAAGAGGAATCATTCACACAGAGCACAGTTAATCAACTTAAGAGGTAAGCCGGCCTACCTCTAAGGGCAATGGCCTCTCACATGGGGCTACCAATCTGCCACAAGTCCCAACCATTGTGATGTTCTAGAGCTAACTGGCAAATGAGTAAGGCACTGGATTCGGATAGCATACACAAAAAATCCTTAAGGAATTCAATTGTGCAGTTGCCTATCTCCTAGCAACAACATGCAACATAAAATGTTAAGAAAAATGGTCTGGAAGATATTTAACCAAACACAGATTTTTAAAAATAAAGTCAGGAAGTCCAGTAGCCTGACATCTGTCACAGGTAAATTGACAGGAACTTGCGGAATTCACTGCCACAAGATGTACTAAGGGCCACTAGCTTAAGAATGAAGCTGCCTTATAACCAAGACGGACCATTGGTCCAGCTACACTACCCAATCCTCTCCCACCCACTACCTAAAGCATATACCAGAGATCCAGAGAGTTTTAAGGCTGGTGTAATGGAGGCCGCCAGAGGGGAAAAGAAAAAGATTTCTACCTGGTGGTAGCAGAGGAGGACACAGGAAGGGAAAGACAAAAAGGAGGTAGGGCACACTAGTTTGCCTGTTTGCCCTTCCACTCATGGAACAGAGCATCACTGGTTAATGACAATGGGCCTGTTCAGACCAGGCGCTAAGTCATGGTTAGGCCACTAACCCTTTTGCAGCAAGTGGTTAGTGAGCATGTTTAAACCGTGGTTATGTAGCCACCATGGTTCACACGACACGCAAAGCCATAATGTTTAGCTCAAAACACTTAGGCTTTATGGTTTAGTGTGTTGTCCAAACTGGGCCAGTGTGTATGAAATAGTAAGTCATGCTGTGGAGACTAATGCTGATCATTGCAATACCAGCCTACCCCAACCTGGTGCCCTCCAATTCCCAATGATGAAAGAGTCGCAGACCAACAAATCTGCAAAAAAACAGGTTGGGAGAAAACTTGCCCAGATGTTCCCTCCACTCTCAAGTCACTAGAAGATGCCAGGTAGAAAAGGATCTTGGACAGGGGCATGAGAACATGCGCAGTGCTGTGACTGGAGTCTGACTTGATTCAAGATTAGCTGACAACAGTATCTGACAGGGTGGATTTGATTTAAATCACTATTCAGAAAGACTCGATTTAATCATGTGACTTCCCCCCCCAAAAAAGTGCACTCTTCCTCGCTATATTTTACACAACTCAGAGTTACCAAAGACTCATTCTTGTTGGTATAATCTTAATATTTACAACCAGATAAAGGTTTCTTTTTTAGAATAGTAACTTTTCAGATTAGTTTTACAGTTATATAAAAAAAATACTGATTTAGTTATACTATTAGAAACACATCATAGATAGATAGATAATTATGAAATTATTGCAAGGTGAACTATCTGCAGTTTAATAGGTTAATCATTCATATTTGGACAACTTTTCTGTTGTACTTTATTGGAAGGAGAAAAATAATCTTACAGAAACCTCTGGAAGAGCATGACATTGTGAATGGATTAATGGAATTCGTTTACCAAAAAATTTAAACAGCCTCATGCTACATAATTAAAAACTAATCCTTATTTCACAATGAATATACTTTGGACTATAATGTAACTTAAATAGAAAACTATCTTTAGATAGATTTTTCCTCAAAAATCCAATTTAAATTTAAAAAAAAACCAATTTAAATTTTAAAAAATCTGATTTTTAATTTTTTTTTAAAGAAGTCATTGATTTTTATCCACCCTGGTATCTGACACATATTCGACAGCTTCTGTTTGGCTGTGATCCACAGCCGCATCCGTACCTGAGGATACTCGGCAGTGATAATGGAGCTTGCCAAGGAGGATCTCCTCATCACGCTCAAAGGGGATGTCCCCACACACCATATCGTAGAGCAGCACTCCCAATGACCACACAGTGGCAGGCAGGCCGTGGTACCGGTGGTATTTTATCCATTCAGGGGGGCTGTATACCCGCGTGCCTGTAGGGACGGAAAGGAATGGGTGAGGCCGTGCCCAAATTGGAACGGAAATGCTACAGCCAATGCATTCACCGCCCATGTAAGGCAAAGGGTGGCTAGGCCCAAATTGCAGAAACTAGATACAACATTCACATTCAGACAGGTAACAGAGACAAAAGAGTTGACTGTAAGCATGTTGCACCTCCAGTTTTCCATTTATAAAATTGGACTCTATCTGCAGGCTTACTGAGGTAAATAAATTAGCATTATTAAGGCTCCTCCATGCCCTGTAAAGTAATTGTTTTGATGAAGCAGAATTCATCATGTGAGCCTTCAACTGCAACCTAAGGGGTGTATCCAATGCTAGTTCTACATGGATTAGACTCATTGCAGTTAGTGGAACTTTATTTATTTATTTCATTTCTATACCGCTCAACAGCCGGAGCTCTCTCTAACTTAAATTAGACTAGCATTGGAAAAAACCCTAAAGTAGTGCAGCCCAGACTTGGGTTTACTACCCAAGTGACAACTAGGCCAGTAACTTATGATACATACATGAGAGCATGTTCCAATACATCTGAAGTACCTATCATCCTCTGATTTAGTATATAAATAGATCAACGAACAGTTACCAATGACCAACTGGAATTTCTCCTCCACACAAATACTGATGAGACTGCTCAACTCGGATGACTATAATAATTAAGGGGCAATTAGTCCGCATTACTGTGATCAAGCATGTCACAGAGGAAGAATGAAGCTGTCATCATAAGACTTAAATAGCAATTTGATCTCCTTTAGAAGACAACAAATGGCAGTTCTCAACTGAAAAGAGGTGAAAAGAAGGAAGAAACAAATTCTCAGGATGCTGAACATTTTTATTTGTAAGTTGAATAAATAAATAGAGTTCAGCACCCTGAGAATTTGTTTCTCCCTTCTTTTCACCTGATCTGGATGCTTTCCTCCCCCTGTTTTTGATTCTCAACTGAAAAGAAACATGTCGGCGTAAGAAGAAGAAAAAAGAGCAGACTACTTAATAATAATAACAATATATTTATTTCTTACCCGCCTCTCCCTCTGGATCGAGGCAGAGAACAATATTAAATACAATAATACATAAAACTAGTTAAACAAGCATATAAAACCAATACAATATAAAAACAATCACAACATATTAAAATACTTAGGTTTAAAACTCATCTGCGTAGGCCTTCAATCTATTTTCAAAAGGAGAGATTTAATAAACAGCTCCTAATGAGCTTCCAGTTGTGTAAAATGCAAAAAAAGGGCCCACACAAATCCCTCTATATGTTCAATTACACGCGGAAAGTTTCTCAGGACCACACAACATAACCCCACATGTCCCCTCATCCCTTTCTTGACTACCATCTATTCATGTTCAAGAGAAAGCTCACTGTGTGTACTCCTACTTATGGAGGGAGTCTGATTTTGCATGGTCCCGCCTCGGCTTTCCATGTGTAATATGAATGTACAGGGAACTATTTCTTCTGAAAGCCTGTCCCTATCGCCACTCATTTTATACCAACTAAGGTACAGGTGGGTTTTGCTTTCCTGGCAAGCCAGGTAAAGGCCTCTATGGAAGAGTTCAGACTGGGACAATGGCAGCTTCCTGTACTTCCATAGGGGAAGATGCCTTGCAGTTTGAAAGCCGTGGGATTGGAATCATTTCTCTGGTTAGAGAGGTTAGACCAAACTACTTTCCAATGTTTGGTATAACTGTGATGGTTCTCTCACATTGCAGAGATTTGGTGTCCTGGTTTGCTCAGAGGAGCCATAGCTCAGCAGCAGAGCAGCTGCTTTGCATGCAGAAGGTCCCCGGTTCAATCCCCAGCTTCTCCAGATAAGGCTAGAAGAACTCCTGACTGAAAAACCCTGGAGATCTATTACTGCCAGTCCCTCCCTCCTTCTCCGTCACAGGCAGTATACTCACCATCAAAATCTGTGTATGGAGAATCCCGAAGCAATGCACCAGAGCCAAAGTCTATGAGCTTAAGGTCACCCTGCAGGAGATCTACCAGGATGTTCTCGTCCTTTATGTCCCGGTGCAATACACCGCACAGGTGGCAATGGTGCACTGCCTCCACCACCTGCCGGAAATAACTGGCAGCCAAATTTTCAGGGAGCGGGCCCCGGTCTGTGATGACATCAAACAGGTCCTGAGACACGAGGGGGCGCTCCATAACGATGAAGTACGAGTCAGGCTGCTCAAACCAATCCAGGAGGCGGACGACACCTCGGCAACCTGGGGAGGACACCTTCTTCAGTAGAACGACTTCCAATGGAACGAGCGTGCCATTCTAGAGAAAGAATAGGGATAGATAGGTTGATTGGCATTTGGCACTGTCTGCAGCTCAAGCAGGAGAGGGGTTCGCACAATAGCATGACTGCAAGAACTATCAACACAGAAGGACCAGAACTCACCATGTGCTGGAACTGCAAGACTCGCTCCTTGGCAACATATTTAATGGCCACCTGGAAGAAGAAGAAGAAGAAAACATAAGCAGTGCCCTGCTGGATCAGACCAAGGCTCCATCTAGTCCAGCACTCTGTTCACACAGTGGCCAAGCAGCTGTCGACCAGGAACCCACAAACAGGACATGGGTGCAACAGCACCCTCCCACCCATGTTCCCTAGCAAGTGGTGTATATAGGCTTACTGCCTCTGAAAGCAAGATGTTAAGAAGTCAAATCTACTACTACAGTAGTCATTAACCTTCTTAAACTGGGAGCTGGCCCTACTGCAACCGTGCAGTGGGTTCTGGCCCAGCAGCTGAAGACCAATAATCTACTTCATCCCAAGCATGTCTCTTTTTTTTTGCAGTGGTGGAGTGGTAAATTTTAAAGTGCAGGTGCTCATCATGACAGTCCCCATAGCCACTCCCCCAAGGAGAGTTGAAAATTGCAGGCAACTGTGTGGATCAGTATCAATGAATCAACTCTAGCAGTTTTCATCTCCATCAGGAACAGCTCTTCTGTAAAGCAAAGGGGGCTTAATTGCCCATTCAAGACCAGGCCACCCTAAAATTCTTTGCATTACAACAGGAAACACTATATTGTTGCTGAGAAAATTCATTCGCCCCCCTCACTCCCGCAAGTTACTGTGAAGATTGCAGCTAAGCTCACAGAAAATGGGAATTTTGAGGGGGGTGGCAGATGATGTCAACGTCCCTACTATTGGAAAAAAAAATGCAAGTGTTTCATCCCAGTGAGCCATTTCAACTATGGGGAAGAAGACACCTTCTGCAAACTACACAACTCTTCCAACCTATGATAGATGGTGTAAGGTTTACCATCAAGAACAAGTATGTCAAAAGAATATTGAAAGGGTAGCTATTTGGTATCAGAAAACAACATGTCTAATTCAGTGTTCTAGATTCTCTCATAGGTATTTAATATGGAATCAACTGAATTAAAGATGTTATGTGAATTGTACTGGATAAACTAAACATGAGAAATGCCCCATGGTATGATGTGATCTAAACTTTCTCATGGAGTTTGAGAGTTCTTCAAAACACCCAAGTAAGAGAGCATTGATTCTCCTGCTATTTAAGCAGGTGCCCTTTGCGGTTCAACATGGCTTTCACTGAAATACCCTCTACAATCTAAGATTCTCCATCTGTAGCATGATTTATCACATTACAAAGAATCAAGATCAAAATAGCTGGTATGTCTCCTCACTGGAACAGTCTATTTGTTTAACCTACCACCACCACCAAAAAAACAGCAGAACATTTTTCTTATCCACTCAAGAGAAAAAGCTGTTTGAACTGATGACTTCTTTTGGATTTAGCTGCAAAAGTGCACTAAAAATGTTTTTATGTGCATGTGGTTGATACATATTTTTTAAATGCCAGCTAAATGTCCCTGATCCAAAGGTCTTAAAGGGCAAATGTTTTGTCCCTTTGGGAATAGACCCCTTAAAAACCCCACAATGGAACTAGACTCTTTAAAAAAGAAAAGCATCATAAGCTATAGACATTTTTATTTATTTATTTATTACACTTATATACCGCCCCCATAGCTAGAACTCTATGGGTGGTTTACAGAAATTCTAAAATTGAGATGAAAATGAGTATACAAAATTCTAAAATGCAGAACATACATACATAAAGCATTAAAAACCATTAAAAATAAACATGTGGGTGATTAAGATGTGCTGCCATTTTTGACATCTTCAACAAATGTTATGGCATACTAATCAAAAGGTCATGCTATGTTGCCAATCCCGATGCTTGACTCTGTGGTCCCCTGAGTCCTGAACAAAATACAGGGAAAATGGGAACCCAAAATTTCTCATCCTCTGCTTCTGTACACCTAAGATTTTGCTCACAGTAACAGTGACTTAGACACTTGCTGGCTATTGACAACCAATAAGCTACACATGTATTTAGTAACCAAGTATCCGTACTCAAGTACAAAATGTAACATGAGAAATAGCCCTTAGCAGATAAAGTGTTGTGTGCAATTGTGCACAACTATAAATTATAAGACAACTGGGCATAGCCCATTGTGGACACTATATATACACTGTAAAATAGCATCAATTTGTTCCTCATCACAGAATGGATGTTTGCTAAGTCAATATCTCTACCTAACATTTGATGAGCCAGTCTCCAGGTAATGCAGTTGATGAACCATTATGGGCTACATCTGCCCAAAGTGAAGTTGAAGGCTTCACAAGCGGCCCATCACAGCAGGGACTCAAGAGACATAACTCATAAAGGATAATGGCTGGGTTCAGAATCCCAGGGCTAAGGCCAAATCCAGACCGCTGGGGTTCCCCTTGCCCCCCCCCCCCCCCCCGGTCACCTGGCCATACACATACACCGCCAATCGTTAGGTGGGGTCACAGTTTTTGTGCAATTTCACCCTTCTCTAAAAGGTTGAAATAGCTGTCCTAAGGGTTAGTTGCTGGCAATAAGACCTTTAAACTACAATATACTAGCATTTTGGGCCCCACCCCTTTTGCCCCACCCATGTTGCCTTCTGCTCCGCCCACCACCAGAATGCAGCCTGCAAAAGCTTCTCTGAAATGGAATTCCGCCCATGGGCTAAAAAAAGGGTTCTGCACAGCTGGGATAGAGACCACCCTAAATAACACTCTTTAATGAAAGGGAGAGATGGAAGGTTCAAGGGAAGGGAATCACACCTATTACCTGGGATTCAAAAAGCAATGTGCACGAATTCTGTCTTGCCCTTGTTTCTTAAAAAAAAAAAGGAAGGGGGGAAGAAGGAGTGGTGGGGAAAACATGGGAGGGGTGCAAGTGGAAAACAATTACATATGGACCCCATTCCTAAAGTTCTGTGAATGAGGCAGGACGATGGAAGCCTCATCTGTGAGCACCCTAAGGAAATGCTACGGACTTTCATTCAAGGAGTCACATATACCACATATACACACCCAGTTAGTTTGTTCCTCTTTCTCTGCTGATGGTGAGACATAAATTCACCCCAGTACAGGATCTGGTAAGTATATCTTGGAGTAGCCCCACCCCACCAGTTTCCCTAGAAGACACCCATGTCTTCTTACACGCTGGCAGGGGATGATGGAAGTTGCAGTCCAATACAACTGGAGGGCACAAGGTTGTACCTGTTTCTTCCTAATATATATATTTTTAAAGAAAAACAACAACTCGCCACTCTCTCTCTCACCGGTTGGGAATCGCTGAGCCGCGTCCCAGCGTAGACCGTGCCGAAGCCGCCGCTGCCGATCAATGCTCCCAGGCGGTAGCGCGCCTCCAAGGTGGTCTTTCCTGCAAGGGAGAGATTAAGTGGCGGGTCAGCGTGGTGTGCAGGAGCCGGTCTGAGCTCAACGCGTCTCCGGCATGCCTGCAAAATCCTTCTCCCCCACCCAGGACTCCTATTCACGAAAGGTAAAATGCAGCTTCAGTTCTACTCACAGGAGACCCATTAAAATGAATGGGCCTTGTTAGTCATGGGTAACTTGAGTCGCCTCCATTTCCATGGGTTTACTCTAAGTAGGGCTTACGTTGGATTTTAGCCCTACACTCCCCCACCCACCCACCCACCCACGCTGTGCGGGCACGTCGCGTACCCAAATAGCGAGGCTCCTCTCCGGCAACATCAGGGGCCACTGGCTCTTCGGGAGTTGGGCGGCGAACGGGACCCGAAGCCAACAGCATGGCCAGGTGGACAGCCAGCGGCCACGCCGAGCAACCGGTTTAAAATCCTCCTCCACCTCTGGTGCCCCGCCCTCCCCTGGGCAATATTGTGGCGACCGCGTGCGCCTTGGAATTCCTACGCTTCGACCAAGATTCCGACCCCACGCCGCTCCTGGCCAATGGGAAGGTGAGCCCCAAGAAGCGGGGAAAAGCTCAGCCAATCCGAAGGAACACAGGAGTTCGCTCGCCCGCCGGCAGGGCGGGGCTAAACCGCCCGGGGATGAAACAGTCGGCGAGGCTCAGAGGGTGGGGCAGAAATAAACTCCATGGAGGCGGGGGTGGTAGAGTCTTCAACGAATCAGAAGGGCAGCGGCGCGCCACAGCAGCCAATCGAGGAGAGGCGCGCGATAACTCTGCCCTCCCCCCACTCGAAGCTTGTTTACCCACGTGTGAGCCGCCACCGGCAAGCTGGGATCGCACTTTGCAGGAAAGGGGCGATCTGTGCTCAAAACGCACCGATCCCAAGTACCATTTTGTCACTGATTAAGCCCATTTTCTGTTGGAGGGCTCTTGATCCTGACGATAAAGCCCTCGATCTTTTCCAGAAGGGGGCTGAATTGCAACCACCGACGGCTTAAAAGCAGGAGCCGGTGTTCAGCTTCGATTGATTCCTGCAGCGGGCATTTGCTCCTGACTTCTCAGGCGAACACGCTGATGAACTCTGCACACCTTGCCCACTAACAGCAGACCCTTTTTGGTTATTTAACAAGCCATTCAAGCGGTGCGGCTTCTCCAAACACCATTTTTGTTGTTTTTGCAAACGTAAAATGCAAATAGGCATCGCCCCACGGAGTGTGTACCATCTCTAGGGTTGTCTGAGCGAGACCTTGAGTCTCTCAAGGACTTCCCCCATCTGGAGTGCCGCTGTATCTGTTAGAATCTCTCCCGTTTTGTTCAACCCTTCCTAGCAATCAGGATCTGGACTTGGCAACCTTTAGTCTACCCAAAAGAGAAAAATAAATAAATAAACAAATCCAATGAAAAGACTACCGCTCAGTCATTCAGATACTGTGTAACAAAGGATGAAAGCTACTATTTTGCAAATCTGGCGCGCTAATCACCTCGTTTTAGTTAACAACACCAAAATTATCCTAGGGTTAATATGCTCCTAATTCCCTAAGGCCAGAAGGCGGGGAAAACAAAATTCCCCAGCAACCAGTTTATCACACACACTCTGAGGCGAAAAAATAAACTCAATGGTCTGGTTCAGACAACACGCTAAACCACGCTGCTTAACCACAAAATGGTTAATAGAATGCATTAAAGTCTAACTTAAATCCCATTCATTTCAATGGGTCCACTCCGAGGAGGACTTACGTTGGATTTTACTCAGATATTACACACACATATACCACCGCTGAGCAATTTACCACCTCTTCTTTCCAAAGTTCCCTGCCTCTCCTATATTTTATTATCCTCATCATTTCAAGTTCAGCATCCATGTGTGTGATCGCCAGTGGCCAGATATGGACCTTAGTAAAGACCCATCTTAGTGCCTGGACTTGCTGGGTGGTCACACACACTCGGCCTCAATCCCTTGTCTTTAAAGTGGGGCTTTGAATGAACCAGCTGGGGAAATGACTAACAACAACAACACCGTCGATGAAATGAAGTGAGACGCTGGATTTCAAAGCACTTTGACAGCGAGCAGTTGCCCCCAAATCAGGCTAATCTAGACGCCAGATGACCACGTCACCTTTTCCATCTCCCTCAGCAGAGCCCGCTAACTTAAGTTTCACTTTCCCGCAATGCAAGCCTTAAAAACGATAAGCCAAGAGAGAGCCGTAAACTTCTTGTGTATCTATCTAAGCTCCCTCGGAATGCGAGAAATGCCCCCGGAGTCGGGGAGCTCCGGCTGTAAACGCTTTGATCCTGGCAGTGAAGGGAGCAGGGGTTGTTTGCTCAGCCTGAGAGAGAAGAACTTCTGCGGTTGATGGTGGTGGTGGTGCGGGGAGGGCAGTCTGGGCAGAAGTTCGCCACACGTCAGGTATAGCCTTCTCCCGCCGCCGGGCAGGAAAACAGGCGCCTTTGTTTACTACTTTGTGGGTGCCAGGAACGGATGGGGGTGGGGTAGGGGCGGAGTAGGGGATATATCAGCAGCACCATCACATGAGAGAGCGATGCAAGGCCAAAGTTCTGGCCAGCTCTGCACCGTCGCAATGATAAACGGAGGATCCGAAAGGGTCATTCCAAAAGTATGTTAACGGGAAGGGGGCGGCTGCGGCGGGGGAAGCAAAGTTGTCACAAGGGCCAGAGGGTGGCGTAGGTTGAAAAAAAGTTGCTGTCCACTCACAGTCGTGTGTTTCCTTCCTCAGGCGCAGACGTTTAGGAGGTGGGGGGGGAGGAATGCAAAAGATGGGTTGCCCATCCACGGCTAATCTAAGTTCAGTCCCGTTCATTTCCGTGGGTCTACTTTAAGTAGGACTGATATTGGACACAACCCCCTTCCCTTCCCTCTGAGTGGTCGTTTTGCAAAAGTGTAGACGTGTAGGTAGAATTATGGGCAATCCTTACAGTGAAATCTTGTACATGTCTACTCAGAAGTCAGTCTCACTGACTTCAATGGGACTTACTCCCACAGAAGCAGGTATAGCAAGTGCAGCCTTACAGTGCAACCCTATGCATATCTACTCAGAAGGAAGCCCCATTGAGTTTAATGAGTCTTACTCCCAGTTAAGTGTGTGTAGCATTGCAGCCTTAAAACGTCCATAAAAAGAGGACCTTGTCACATAGAGTACTCTGCTTGTTGTACCTAAAGGCACGAAAAATTTGCAGTGAGGGTCACATATGTACTGCATTGGCTAAAACGGGTGGAAAGAGGGTAGATCTCCGGATTTGCCCGTGCCAGCACGGGCAAGGTTCAAGACTGCTGGGAGTTGATGTCCTGGAGAGCTCTTTGCCTCTCAAACCTGAGCAGTGAAGTTCTCCTTCAAAGCCCACTTCTGCTAAGCACTAGGGAGATTTAGGCAAGGAACTCTCTCTCATCTCCACAGGCTCCTTGAATATGATACTGACCTACCTTACAGAGTTGTTCTGAGAATTAGTGAGGACTTGGGAGAAGCAAGTTATAGCTTCTCCCAAGGAGAAGGATTAAAAATGTTTTTTGTTTCTTTTTTAGAAGCGTGACACACTTTAGGAACACCCATTCCTAATGGTCCGGAGGCACAGAGAAGTCTGCCTACCCATCCCAATAGACTGCAGTGGAAGCTGGTGGCTCCAATTTTGGCGGGGCTATAAATGCACTCCAGGTTTCAGTCAGAACGATCCAGAGATCTAAGGATGGTATCCAAAGTGTTAAACCCTATCCCCAAAGTGGATTCAACACCTTGGATAGCTCTTGTAGCGTTCTGCCTGCTTCTGACTGATACCTAGAACAGATTCGCAGCGCCAGCAAAATCGGAGTCACCAGCCTCCACTGATAGACTGTTTATCCTTTTAACAGCTGTGAGCGACAAATGAGTCTAGGCTGGCTGTGGGGAGCAGGAAGGCCAAGTGCAGGGAGAATACACAATCCCTTTTTCTCTTCTTTCCCCTAACGACTCTCCCCATCTCCAGCCAACTCGGTAGGCACCTAGAGGTATTAAGTATTCAGCGCTCGCTCCCGCTTAAAGCCAACTCCAAACCTAGCCTAGATTTAAATAAGGGGAAGAAAGAGAAAGAGAAGGAACCTGGCAACGGCCGATTTATGGCCCGCAAAGTCTTGCTCTTTAAACGCTGGAGAGAATGACGCTTTTGCAAAGCCAGCAGCGGCCGGCAGAAGTCAGCACTGAGCTGGAACTCTGCCGCCCTCTTGATACTTGGCAACCAGCAATGTGATGGAAATATCCCAGAGCCCGGCTTCTCAAACTTTGTCAAGTCAAGAGCGGTCGCTGTCCCCTCCCCCAGTCAAGAAAAGAACTACTCAATCCTCTACACAGGCAGAAGGCATGGCTTGCAGTGTTACCCCTTGTCCTTAGCAAGCACGTCAATGGTGGTGGGTTACACGAGCCCACAACCGGTTTTAAGACGCGTGGGGAGAAAAGTAATTTTCTCCATCCATTGATCCCTAGCCTTCAACAGATACAGTCCAGTCTTGCTGCAGCTTCACCCGTGTCATCCTGTCTCAGTAAGGGGACCATTAGCTTCAATAAGCAAATCTTTTAATATTCATTCCATCTCACCCCATGGAACATTGGGAACTGTAGTTCATTGGTGGTTGGGGGGGAGGGAGAGAGTTAGCGAAACCTCTATTAAAAAAAAATCTCAGCACCCTCAGCAAACTACAATTCCCAAAATTCTTTGGGGAAAGCCATGACAGCTGAACTGATATAAAGCTAATATAAGCTTGCAGTATTGATAAGATATGTCCTCTATGGGTTCTCGGAAGGTTTTGATATCATTCAGGAAGCCCATGGCCCAATGGACAATGTGAGGGTCTCCAGAATCGAGGGTGATGGCTCAGAAAAGAAGAGTCAGTGCCCAAGTTGGGGGCACGGGGGGGGGGGGAATCGGATCTGACCCGAACGCAAAAAGCACGATTCTTCTTCTATCTCCCCAAACCCCGCTGAGATGGCACCTTCTGCAAGGAATAATCCATCTCCTTGTCGTCCGTTCATGCATCAATCTTTATGCTGAGCCTCTGGCTCTCGGGGAGGTCTCCCCAAATGAGGAACCTTCGAACCCCACGCTCACCCCGAACTGAGGGCTCCCCCTGCGCTCCGGTTCCTCCTGGCCACTTACCCTGAGCCGGCTCATCTTTGGGGAAGCCCTGGCTAAGCTTGCTGTGGTGGATCTTGGGAGGATAAAGCACCTGCACCGAAGACATCGCGGCCGCTTCGGCCCCAATTGGCAATCGCAGTGAGAGGAAAGTTCCCAAGAAGAATCAAAAGTCGCCGAAGCAGAACTCTCGCGACCCCGAAACAGCAACCTGAAGCCCAGGGGAAGCCGCACGGGGTTGGGAAAGTGACACGGGCACGCCCACCAGGGACAGGCCACGCCCAGTTTTCGCTCCAGGCTGAGCTGGGCCAGACCCCTTTGATACAGCCTCCGCCTCCTCCCCCCTCCCCGTTTCCACGCGCTCCTCCCTCCTTGGCGCGCTTCCCAATCTGTAGGTCGATCTTTCGCTTTGCAACATGAAACGGCCGCGCTCCATGCTGTAAGTTCAAGTCAGTGACCTCTGTGCTAGTGGAAGCGGATTCCTCCAGAAGTGGCAGCGGCCAGTGCTAGCCTTTCGAAACGGAGGGAGAGAATATCCGAGGGCAGGCTGCAACCCTATACCCATTTACCTGGGAGTAAGCCCTAATTACCCCAATGCGATTTACTTCTGAGTAGGCATGGTGCAGAACAGATGGATAGGGAGATACTTTTCTCCCTCTCTCATCATACTAGAACCCACTGGGGTCATCCCATGAAGCTGATTGGTGGGAGATTCAGGACCCATAAAAGGAAGGACTTCTTCACATTATAGTTAAACTATGGAATTGACCTCCACAAGATGAACTCCAATTTAAAAGGGATAAAATCCTGGAGGGGAAAGCTATCAATAGCTACCAGTCCTGATGGCTCTATGCTACCTCCAGCATCAGAGGCAGTAAGCCAATGTTACTGGGGAACATGGGCAGGTGGGTGTTGTTGCACTCCTTTCCTGCTTGTGGGTTCTTGGAGGAGACCTGGTTGGCTCCTGTGTGAACAGAGTGCTGACTAGATGGACCCTTGGTCTGATTCAGCATGGCTCCTCTTACGTCCTTATGATTAGGACTAGACTGGAAGGGTGCACAGCATACTAAAGATAATTTAAGATGGATTAGTGATAGCAATTAACGACACCCTTATGTAGGGCTGCCTGCTCTAACCGGGTACCCTTCAGAAACTAGGCAGTCTTTATATACTTTATATACATACTGTATACTTGCATTGAACTGCTACTTTAGGGTGACCATATGAAAAGGAGAACAGGGCTCCTGCATCTTTAACAGTTGTATAGAAAAGGGAATTTCCACACATGAAGCACCCAGCTGGTGGAATTCCCTCTTCATCACAACAGTTAAAGCTGCAGGAGCCCTGCCGTCTTTTGTATCTGGTTAAGAGGACAGAGCTCCTGCAGCTTTAACCGTTGTGATGAAGAGGGAATTTCCCCAGGTGCTGCATATATGCAAATGATACCTGCTGAAATTCCTTTTCCTATACAACTGTTAAAGATACAGAACCTCTGTCCTCCTTTTCATGTGGTCACCCTATGCTACTTTGTCAATTATCTACTAAGGGCGGTTTCACATGTGACACTAAAATCAGGTTTTGCTTTACCTTGGTTTGCCCTATAAGGCTTTCATTGGTGAGAACAAAAGCAACAACAGCTCTTATGACACCTTAAAGCCTAACAAATTTATGATGGAAACATAAAGTTTCATGGACTAGAGTCCACTTTATCAGATGCATCTGCTGAAGTGTACTCCACAAAAGCCATAATAAATTTGTTCATTTTTAAGGTGCCCCAAGACTGACATGGCTACCTTGCTGGAAATTAGAACAGGAATTGGCCTGGGACTCCATCCAAGTCCCATCTTTAACTCCAGCTTACAACCGCAGACCTGCTTTTAATTTCTTGACCCTATGTATATGACCATCTTTCTTCTCTAGGGATGACTAGATGCAAAAAGGGGGAGAGCCTAGTATAGATACAGAATAGATAAAACCTTAGTTGTTGCTAGTTAAGGTCACCACACCTAAAAAGAAAGATACTGAAGAGTTGGGGAAAGTGCAGAAGAAGGCAACTAAAATGATCAAGGGGTTGGAGCATCACCCCTTTGAGAGGAAGTTACAACAACTGGGATTGTTTAGCTTGGGAAAAAGGAGGGTAAGGGGAGACATGATGGAGGTGTACAAAATTATGCATGGTGTGGAGAAAGTGGATAGGGAGACATTTTTCTCCCTCTCTCATCATACTAGATCCCAGTGGGCTTAGCCCATGAAGCTGACTGGGAGGAGATTGAGGCCACAGCTAGACCTAAGGTTTATCCTGGGATCATCCAGGGTTCGCCCCTGCCTGAGCACTGGATCCCCTGTGTGTCACCTAGATGAACAGGTTTGACCCCTGGATGATCCAGGGATAAACCTTAGGTCTAGCTATGGCCTGAGTATGGATGAAAGGAAGTCCAACTTCACACAGCAAATAGTTGAATTATGAAATTTGCTACCACAAGATGTAGTGATGGCTACCAATTTGGATGGCTTTAAAAGTGGGTTACTAGTCCTGATGGCTCTATGTTGCATCTAATGTCAGAGGCATTATGCCTATGCATACCAGTTGCTGGGGAACATGGGTGGGAGGTTGCTGTTACACTCATATCCTGCTTGTGGGTTTCCTGTGGGTAGCTGTATGAACAGAATGTTGGACTAGATGGACCCTTGGTTGATCCAGCATGGCTCTTTTTATGTTCTTGTCCTACTTAACATGCTGGAGCTGGCGATATTCCATAAATATTAATGGCAAGGGAGCACCAGTGTCCTTTGCAACTAGTCTAATCATGTCTTTCTGTTCTCTTTAAAAAAACAGACCCAAACAAACAAAAATGTTATCATTGGAGCAACATACCTTAGGTTAGAGTGCAATCCACTTGTGGGTCCTCCTGCCCACCCACTTAGAAGAGCAGCAGGCTACACTACATTGTGCCAACAAAATATGTTTTCATAAGAAAAACTTAAATCACTGTTCCTTTAAATTGGTTCCTACCAATTGTGAATATGAAATCTACATTAGAATGACCCAGTACATTCTTCTTGCAAATCCTCTGCAGTCTTCATCCCTGATGCTAACAGTATGAGAAGTAGGGTGACCATATGAAAAGGAGGACAGGGCTTCTGTATCTTTAACAGTTGTATTGCAAGGGGGATTTCAGCAGGTGTCATTTGTATACATGCAGCATCTGGTGAAATTCCCTCTTCATCCCATCAGTTAAAGCTGCAGAAGCTATACTAGAGTGACCAAATACAAAAGAGGGTAGGGCTCCTGCAGCTTTAACTGCCATGTTGAAGAGGGAGTTTCACCAGGTGCTGCATGCATACATATGACACCCTCTGAAATTCCTTTTTCAATACAACTGTTAAAGATACAGAAGCCCTGTCCTCCTTTTCATGTGGTCACTCTAATGAGAGGCCTCAAATGCGCTTCTTAGTATCCTGTGTGGTTGTTAATCAGGGGTGGGAGGAGGGGAAGAGAGACATTTGGAACTGGAACAAGAGCATTCTTGCCAATACATGTATTGTATTTGCAATATAAAGTGATTGAAAATACCCCTTAATGTTGTTGCTGGCTTTGATAATTTATACTGCATTAAGAACATTGATACAAGTACCTCAAGACAGACTCACACATTCTCTCCGTGTCTTGAAAACAGCCTTTCCCTTAATACACCTGGCTGACTTTACATATTAGAAGGCTAATTTGGGAGTGCTTAATTTAAAAAGGAGGTATCAGCATTCAGTGATGGATATCTTGTGGCCATCCAGAAGTTGTTGGATTCCAACTCTCTTTGGCCCCAGCCAGTGTTCAGGGATGGTGGGAGTTGGAGTCACAGGTTCTCCAGCCCTGCTTCAGGAGCTGGTTATGATTTCTCAGCGGTGATGAAGAAAATATGAATTGTGCAATCTAGTTGATTTATTTATTAGTAGATTTATGAGCAAAAACCTCTCCCACGGTAAAAACCTCTTTCAGAGCAAAAACCTCTCCCGAGGTGACTTACAAAAAACAAAATCAGAAGAGCAATAATTTAAATGCAACTGAAAAAGCATGCTCTTCTTTATTACTATTTAGCAAATGCCAGGACTGAGGGTTAACACCAAAAATGGCTTCCTGGCTGTATCATTCTTAGGAAATTTATAATAACAGCACTTTTTCCAAATACAAAGCACTTAGCCGCTTGCCCTCTCAACAGCCCTGTGAAGTAGGAAAAGGGGTGACATAAAGGTTTGCTCAAGGCTACTCAGAACAGAGACTTTTTCAGGGGCTGTTCCACAATTATGGACCTCTGTTCTCTTGGAGTTCACCCAAAGCCTATGACCTCGTTCACGTGTAATAACCCATCGTTTTAAAAAATGATGCTTTGTCATGCATTGGTGGGTGTGCTGCATTAGCACATAACCCACAATTGGCTCCTTTGTACATTGTGCAGTGTGATGTGTGAACATGGACTACTGGGTTGTTTAGGGGCTAACCCGTGGTTAACCCACGATTTGTTTTTCAGCACAAAACTGCTGGAAAACTGACAGGTTGTCATTATGTGCGAACAGCCCTGCTGACAACTGCTGGAGACATTGCAAATGTTTCCATTAGTTTTAACTGATCAATTTTTATAGCACCTATCTCATTAGTTATACCCAATACGAGCTTCTGAAATGGATGGGCTACAAATTTTATACACACACACAGGCCCTCATAATAAATTATACAGGCATCCCCCACCCCCACCAAGCCCTCATAAATAGTTGGTTAATACAGTATAGTTAATCATTAGCATTATGAATCAGTCACTGTAAGACTCTGTTTACTTGGCAATAGCCAGAGTTACTACTTATTACATGGCAACAGCTTGGGGCTCACAGAGTAACTAATTTGCTAGTCTAGGGCAAACTGTCCTTTCCCCTTACTTGCAGCAGCATAGTATTTATTTATTAATTATTTTATTTATTTATTACATTTATATCCCTCCTTTCCCCCCCCAAGGAACCCAAGGTGGCATACATCCTCCTCCTCCTCCCCATTTTATCCTCACAACAACAACCCTGTGAGGTAGGTTGGTCTGAGAGTCTGTGACTGGCCCGAAGTCACCCTGTGGGTTTCCATGGACGAGTGGGGACTAGAACCCGGATCTCCTGACTCCCAGTCCAACACCTTAGCCACTACACCACTCTGGCTCTTAACCAGTATAATCTTAACCAGGACTTTGTTGCTCCTGGGTCTGCAATTGGCAGTGAGCATCACCTGCATTCTTTCCTATGAGTGCTCGCTTTCTTCTTAGTGGCCTTTACACAGAATTTAGTCTATTGCTCTAACTACAGTTGGATGCTCTGGAGCAACCGTACCCAACCTGGAGTCCTCAGTTGGACTTCAACTCCCATCAGCCCCAGCCAGCATGATTGGGAACACTGGAAACTGTATTTCAAATTACTTTGGAGGGCACTAGATTAGGAGGGCTGCAAAAGAGAAGGCTTTAATATACAATGATTTTAAAAAGGACTAGACAAATTCATGAAGGATAGATCTCTTGGGGCGCAATCCTATGCCTGTTTAGACCAAAGAAAGTACTACAACTCCCAGTATTCCTCAGCCAGAGCCTGGGATGCTGGCTGGGACATGCTGGGAGTTGCAGGGCTTTATTTTCTGTCTAAACATGCATAGAATTGTGCCCTAAACAATAAAACACTCTTAAAATCTCTTTACTTGTGAATCCCTGGTCCAATGTATTGATCTCTGTTCTTTTTTAAGGGACCCTGTGACAGTTTATTGTGACATTATCTTAGTAATGTTGGTTCACTGACACTACAGAATCAACAATTCCTAAATATTTCTGGGGAAACTGTGTTACTGTGTTGGGATTTCACGGGGATGTATCCTTTATGGTATGCTTACTTTTTGTCCCGAGGAAGCTGAGGCTCACCCTGAAAAGTCTCTTCTGGCTTGCGGTCATTGGTCATAGCCCTGGTACTCAAAAGAGCACAAGTGAGTTTCCCTTGTGCAAGTTTCACAGACTGGAATGGGCCATGTAATGCCTTGGAGGGCCAGAGGGAGCAGTACAAAGACCAGCTTTGTCTGGTGCAAGAGCTGCGCCCCTTTCTGGGGAAGGAAAACCTGGCCACAGTGATCCATGCCTTAATTAATGGAGGCTGTTGGGTCCGATTTTGGTGGGACTGTGAATTCAGGTTTCAGTTACGTTCACCCAGAACGCCATTGGAACTATCCGAGGTGCTGAACCTGATTCCCAAATGAGATTCAGCACCTTGGAGAGCTCCTTTAGAGTTCTGGCTGAATCTGATTGAAACCCTAAGTGGATTCACCGCCACACCGAAATCAAAGTCACCAGCTTGCACTGCCAGAACCCTGTTTCCCTCAAAGGCCAGCCAGATGCCCCTGGGAAGCCCACAACCAGGACATGAAGGCTTTCACACAGTTTTTCTCCAGTGACTGGTATTCAGAGAAATGCTGCCTCCGATCCTGGAGATAGCTAGCACAGAGCCGTCATGACTTGTAGCTATTGACAGCCTTATCCTCCATGAAAGTGTCTAACTCTAAACCCATTTTGAAGCCAACTAAGTTAGTGGCTATCACCACAGCTTGAAGAAGCAAATTCCATAGCTGGACTAAATGCTATATAAAGAACGACTTCTTTTTATTTGTCCTGAATCTCCCACCATTCAGCTTCATGAGATGAGCTCAGGTTCTAGTATTATAAGAGAGGGATTATTTCAGACAACATGATAATCAACAGTGGGGTAATCATCAACTCAACAGTTGTTTATCTAGGGGGTACTCCTCACCCAGCATGATAATCAACCGTGGTGCAGATTAGGATCAACGTTGAGTTGACTATTAGTCCAGGCTGAGTTGACTCACTCATCCCCTGCCTTCTCTCCCCCCTCAGTCCTCCCGCTAGTATCCCATCAGCCATTGCTGCCAAAAACCTATCCTACTGGCTGGACTATAGCAGCAGCCACTGCTTTGACTTCTCTTGCCTTGCGACTCTGTGGCTCCTGAAATAACCAACTGTGGTCAAGGAAATAACTGAGTGTACCCTCCACCCTTGTCTCCAATCCCAGATATAGGTTCATAATTAGCTTTGTGTAGCAGTATTATTTCCTTGTTACTCCATATGTTCCTGGACTTAACCATGGCAATGAAACTGGTTTCCAAGGATGAGCAATAGCTCAAATCAAGCCCTCTGAGTACTCAAGATAATTCAATACTGATTAGGTACCTCTACATCGGCTTGGATGCAAAGATGTCCCTTCTGCTCATGTAAAGGCTGTTTCTGATTTATCAGAAGAACAAGTACTGTGTCAGTAAAATTACCCCAAATCCAGAGGTGTTATGCAAGTTCCTGCATAAGTCCTTGTACAAGCTCTTTTCCAGACCCTTTTTGACCCACTAGAACAGCCTTCCCTAACCCAGTGCCCTCCAGTTATTTTGTACTACAACTCCCAGCATCCTCTAGCCAGCCATACTGGGATTTGTAGTCCAACACATTTGGAAGGCACCAGGGTGAGGAAGGTTTATTTATTTATTTATTGCATTTATATGCCACCCCATCGCCGAAGCTCTCTGGGCGGTTTACAAAACTTAAAAACAGTAAACATTAAAAACAAATATACAACGTTTAAAAACATAGACAGCATAAAAACAACAGTATCCTTATAAAAACAGCTATTCTGGGGTCCATTAAAAACATTGTCTAAACATTCACAGGTGGCTTGTCAACCTTGTATGGTGGCTTGTTGACCATCCTGAACAACCCAACAACTAACCATGGATTCTCAAGGTGGCTTGTTTGAGAAAATAATCCACATGGCATGATTAACAAGTGACACTGCGGACATTCAGACAACACGCTGACCCACATTTCAACAAACAACCCACAGTTCAACAACTCACACTGAACCATTGAGTGTTGGTTAGCATGTCGTCTGAACAGCCCCACTCCCTTACTTTTACTTTTTATTTGTAATTGTTCTGGGTAATTTTTCACATAAACATTTTTTTTTAGAAAAACAAACATAATGTAGCATAAATATGAGCAGGAACAAAAATAAAATAATTAAAGGCCAGCCAGTAAATAAACAAGAAACAAAGTGTACAACAACAAAACAACAATGGCATATATGAAATAGAACAAAGTGATGGATCAATGATAAATAAGACATGGCAAAAACATTTGAAAGTGAACTACCGATCCAAGTGGTGAAGATGGGAGCTGAAAATACAAGACTTCAACGTACAGATATAGTTTTGTATTCGGGGGATGTGGTGCTGAACTCTCAGCATCTTTGGTATACTCATGAATGAACCCCAGGTAAGTAGATACGCCTCTGGTTTAGTGATGTGTCCCCACCACCACCACTATTTCTCCCTTCCCTATCACCTACAGCACCTTAAAGTAAAATAGGCATGCACACACTTTATGTATGTTCAACCCCTAATCCTAAGCCTTTTATCGCAAAATACTTACTCATGCCAAAAATGACACACACAGATCTTTTCCTCCGATCGTTTTTAAGGTGACCTTTCCAAGGTCTCCTAGCATATCAGTAGCAAAGCCAGAAATAGAGTCCTTGCCCTTCCTTGTAGGTTAGGGTTTGGTGACCATTGACATGGGCCTGAACAAGTCACCAGACTGGACTAGAAGGAGGGTGAAGGATAGCAGTATTAGGTCTAGTTCTCACAGGTGAGGCGGCAACTCTGTTTCTGACTGTACTACAGAGAGTCTGCAGGGCAGGACTCACTTAACTAAATGCTCTCCCATGCAAAACAATTCCCTATACACCTTAAGAAAAAAATAACCTCATTTAAGGCCCAATCCTATGAATGTTTCGCCAAAAGAAAAAGTCCTACAATTCCCAGCATGCCCCATCCAGCACAACCTTGAGCACTGCGTTTACACTTTGTTTAAAAGTGAGCGGCGAACCTGTTGTTGTCTCGTGGGTAAGCCATGCAGGACAGGTACAAGATTTGTCAGATGATCAAATGTATTGCTGCTGCCTGCAAGTAAGTCCTTAGCTAGACATACCGGATAATCCTGGATGGAGGAGGGGTGATCTCGCGTTGTGATTAATGCAAGATCTTGCCCTCGTTATTATTTATTTATTTATTTATTTATTTAGCACCATCAGTGTATATGGTGCTGTACAGAGTAAAACAATAAAATAGCAAAACCCTGCTGCATAGGCTTACATTCTAATAGAATCATAATAAAACAATAAGAAGGGGAAGAGAATGCACCAAACAGGCACAGGGTAGAGTAAAACTAACAGTATAAAAGTCAGATCAAAATCAAGTTTTAAAAGCTTTAGAAAAAAGAAAAGTTTTTAGCTGAGCTTTAAAAACTTTTTTACACATAAGGCGCGGCGAGCTCTGGAAGAGAGGTGTTGCGCCCGCCATTTTTTAATTTTTAAAGAAGGTGGAGCGCACAAATGCTAGTGCGCAAAGGTAAGGCTTTTTTTAAAAAAAAATTAAGTCATTACTCCGCTCCCCCCACCCTACCCTGATGGGCGCAGCTCCCGGCTCCATGTGAGTAATTGCGCAGAGCCAGGTAAACCCACAGAAATGGGCCACATGCTCAGAGACCGTGGAAAAAGCTGGCCCAAAGTGTAGGGCTGTATCCCAGGGCCAGGGAGGGATGATCCTTCCCTGATCCCAGGATCCCCTGTGCATCATGTGGATGCACAGGAACGATCCCGAGGTTCACCCCGGGATAAATGCTAGTCTAGCTAAGGCCTAAGTTAGGGTGACCATATGAAAAGGAGGACAGGGCTTCTGTATCTTTAGCAGTTGTATTGAAAGGGGAATTTCAGCAGGTGTCATTTGCATGCATGCAGCACCTGGAGAAATTCCCTCTTCATCAGATCAGTTAAAGCTGCAGAAGCTATACTAGAGTGACCAAATACAAAAAAGGGTAAGGCTCCTGCAGCTTTAACTGCCATGATGAAGAGGGAGTTTCACCAGGGGCTGCTTGCATACATATGACACCCTCTGAAATTCCCTTTTCAATACAACTGTTAAAGATACAGAAGCCCTGTCCTCTTTTTCATGTGATCACCCTAAGTAAGTGCATAATGGAACTCTGCGAACAGCTCACAGGGCTGAAGCCCCAAGATGTTTTGGTGAGAAGAGGCAATGAGGTCCACTGCTGTCCCCTCAGACGTCCCTGCTCCCTCTGAGCTGAGCTGCAACCCTCACAGTAGCTGGGGGAGAAATGAATATAATGCCGCTGGGGGCTATCCCTCTTGAAATGCAGAGTACATGGCGGTGGCCTTGGTCTTGAATGGGCTATGGAGACCCATTCACTTTACAAAAGACCTGCTTCTGGTGAAATAATGTTATGATTAGGGTGACTTTATGAAAAGGAGGACAAGGCTCCTGTATCTTTAACAGTTGTATTGAAAAGGGAATTTCAGCAGGTGTCATTTGTATATATGGGGAACCTGGTGAAATTCCCTCTTCATCACAACAGTTAAAGCTGCAGGAGCTGTACTAGAGTGACCAGATTTAAAAGAGGGTAGGGCACCTGCAGCTTTAACTGGTGTGATGAAGAGGGAATTTCACCAGGTTCCCCATATATATAAATGACACCTGCAGAAATTCCCTTTTCAATACAACTGTTAAAGATAGGCGCCCTGTCCTCATTTTCATATGGTCACCCTAAAGTTATGATGAGCACCTACACGTCAGCATTTGCCACTACACACTGACAGTGGGCAAATAGCCCATGGCAGCGACTGCAAGGACTAGATGTCAATAACAGTAGGGGCTGTACTGTAGTATTTTATGGGTTTCCTGTGATTGCATGCCTCTCTGTTGACCATTGACCACATTCTGGAGAATAGTTGAAGAGCTTTATTAAAGGTAACAAATGTAACTGACCTTGAGGTTCACAAACATAGGACTGACTTGAGGGGAGGAGGAGAACACAGAACCAAAAACCCACCCACTGAGATATGGGCAGTTTGGTGGCTACTGCCAATTTATTTATTACATTTATATACTGACCCATAGCCGAAGCTCTCTGGGCGGTTTACAAAAGTTAAAAACAGTGAACGTTAAAAACAAATATACAAAAATTTAAAAGCATAAAAACAGCAATATCATTTAAAACAACATCTCCTTTAACCCTTCACAGACCATACACCACAGGAGGAGAGGGAGGTTTGTGAAGTGGACATTAGTATCTGGATGTCTTATGAAACTGTTCTTGCACTTTCATTGCTCTGCTATGGGAAGGTTTAGCCATGCACAAGCATGGCATGAGACATGCTTGGGGTGAAGGACAAGATGGCAGCCTACCCCTCCATTCCACATACTGAAGCTGACCAGGCTGGCAATTGGACTGTACTTCTACAGAGATGATGAGTCCACACCTCTACTGTCCCTGAAGGCAGCAGTTTAACATAGTGGGCTGGGGGAAGCCAAAGGATCGAGGCTGAAGATGATCAGGCAGATTCAAGTGATCACTACAGATTCATTAACAGGGTTCTATATAGCTCCCTGGCAGGGCTCCTAATACAGGCCTGTAGCAGCATTTCTCAACCTAGGTTGTGTGAAAAGTGTGTGTGTGGAGGTTGGATTGTACTTTATTCACTGAGCCTAAATACAACACAGCCATAGTTTAGTGAACATTCAAGAGACAATGCATTGACCTGGTTTGCATGACACGCTGGGACTCATTATGGGTTATTTATTGGGGGTTGTCCTGTTGTGTGAACCTGGCCATCAGGGGTTATGCAAGGATTAAACAACTGAGGGTTATAGCAAGTGAGGAGTTGTGTAAGGGTTGTTTAACTAAACCCCAATGGCCAGTTTCAGATGACACAGCAACCACTGCTCCCTGATTCGGGGTGTGTGTGTGTTGCATATTCAAAATGGTGGCTGGCATGCACATTAGTTTATTGGGGGTTAAATAACCCATGATGGGCTATTATGTCATGTGACCTGGGTCACTGTATTAGAATTCAGCTTCTGGCTTCTACACATACCAGTGCAAATCATAGCTTCATATACTGTTGTATCTGTGAGCAAGAAGGCAAAAAAGATTTCCTCTTGTAGCCCTACCTGTTTGCTTGCCTGATGAGCCAATGGGGCAAAACTCACTCTGCATATGGGGAGGGGTAAGATTTAACAGGCTGATCTCACTGGACTGGGGAGGTGAAAATACAGTAACACTCACCTAAAATGCCCCTCAGTCAAGCTGCTGCAGAGAAATATGTGGTGTTGAAAAGAATGTTTCTCAGGAAGAGAAAGAAGTTTACCAGAGCTGGGTGTAAGAAGAAGAAAACTAGTCCTGGCTTTAATCTCAGAGAGCCGACATTTTGCCACCCATTCAAATGATTAGGAATCCTCCACGTCAATCCATTCTCCAGACCTTGTTTCTCTTTCCCTACATGGCTTATTAAAATGCCTTATAAGATGCTCACATCCAAAGGCCACTTGAGTAACACTGAAATATTTCCTTCTGCAGACTCAGGTCAAACATTATATACAGCCAGGCTTCATGGAAAGAAGATGCTTATGATCCCTCGATCAGTATTTTGATAAGTATATTTGAAATCCATATGCCTACCAGTTGCTGGAGAACATAAGCCTATACTGCGGCAGCTGCACTGGTTAACAGTGTGTTTCTGAACCCAAGTTGAAGTGCTGTTTTTTTACCTTTAAAGCCTTAAACGTTTCGGGACCAAGGTACTTGAAGGACTGCCTTGACCCATATCAGCCTCAATGGCTCCGTCAATTCAGCACTTATTGCTTGAGACGTTAGGGTGTGCCTGAGCACACCCTGCACAGCCCTTGCGCACACCTATGTGTGAAGTTAAGCTTCTCCAATTTGGTCAGGTGTTGTTGTTTTTTGAAGATCACTCCCAAATATCAGAAATGTGAGCTACATAATTTAAGACCTGTGAGCTTCTGCCATTCAGGTGATGAAAACTTGCCTTACTTGTCTAGTAGCTTTAAATATGGCATGTTTCATTCATTAAACTTGCAGAGGCTCTAGCAGGGAGCTCTGATTTATCATCATCATCATCATCATCATCATCATCATCATCATCATCATCATCATCATTGGATTAATAGCCCAGCTCTTGTTAAGCTTATCAATGACCCTAAGTGCCAATAATACTGCTCAGGAGACATCTATGAAAAATGTAACACAAGAAGAAAGGAATCTGATCAAAACTATACTGCAGAAGTCATCTGATATTGTTCTTTCTCTGGAACTAAACAAGTCTAGGCCTGGTCAATATTGGGGTGGGTTGCAATATTTACAACTTGCTTAGAGGTCAGTCTCATCGTATTTAATGGTGCTTACTCCCTAGTAAGTGTGTTTAGGATTCCAGCCTAAGACTTCAATCCTATGAATATTTACATTTAAGTAACCTCCCCCTGCCACAGTTTGAGATTTACTTCTGAGTAAACATGCATAGGATTGGGTTAGTAGTGATTTTAAAACATTTTCATCAACTAAAAACTAGTCCCCAATAAATTGATCAGTAGATTTTAAAAATGCTAACATTATTTTTATTACAAGTACTTATTTTTTAAAAATCCTGCAGATGCCAATGCCATCTTGTATCCAATGATGTCCACAAAAGCTTATACCATAATAAAAGTATTAGTCTTTAACTCTTGGTTGTTTTTTCCATCTTATTAGAGGCATCTCTTCCTACATCTAGGGGGGACCACATTACACCAATTTTTAAATCTCTTCACTGGCTGCCTGCCAATTAGTTTCCGGGCGAAGTATAAAGTATTGGTTATTAAATTTAAAACCCTACATGGTTTGAGTCCAGGCTACCTGCGGGATCATCTTCTCCTGTGCAATCCGCCCCGCACATTCAGGTCATCTGGGAAGAACCTGCTTCAGTCTGCCAAAATTAGGCTGACAAGTATTACCCAGAGGACCTTCTCTTCTGCTGCTCCCAGACTATGGAATGGCCTGCCGGAGGAGACTCATCAACTTAATAGTCTTTTAGCATTTAAGAAAGCTATAAAGACTGATCTATTCTGGCAGGCCTATCCTATACTATGTTTTTAATTCAATTTTATGTATTTTATCATTGTTGTTTCTCACCTTGATCCAAACAGAGAGGCAGGTAAGAAATAAAGTTATTATTATTATTATTATTATTATTATTATTATTATTATTAATAATAATAATGTAAGAGAGAAAGGGTGATGCCTCTTATCAGATGGTGCCTGCTGTGACGCATGTGTGCATCAGTTTAAAACAACAAAAATGCTTTTTCTTGAGAACTATTTTTTCTTATGTGCAGATTTATCCAGATGTAATTAAACAATTAATTCATTAATTGAACTGCAGTGCAATTCCATGCATATTTACCCAGAAGTCCAACTAAGTTCAATAGGACTTACCCTAGTAAACAAGTTTGGAACTGCAGCAGAAAATTTATACAAGTAGGTAAAAATCCTACCTGGAAGTAAGCCCTATTGAACATAGTGAGACATACCTCTGAGTAAATATGCATAGGGTATCCATGGGTGGTGGGAAGTTCTAGGAGCATTGTACTAACCCAGTTTTGGTTACCTTTGGAAGGAGGTCACTAGAGGCTTACTGGCATTATGTAACATGTTTCTTTATAAATATACTGATGGAGCATAATTGGATGCATAGCTTTCATTCTCCAACAGATGGCCAAAATCCATGCATCCTACATCAGATCTCTCTGAAGACAGCAGATGCCCCAAAATGGTTAGTTTACAAAGTTCAAAAATACAGCTCTGTTTCCATTCATCTCCGACTCACTGCTGCTGTGTATTGTTCTTTTCACCCACAGAACCTTGCCCCCTCACCCTAGCTAAAGGGCTTGAAAAATCCAGGTGAGTCATCTCCTCTGACCATCACCTAGCCTTCTTGGGCTATTTTAGATCACCTGGAGACATACCTCAAGAATGTCAACACTCTTTTGTCAACTTTGGCCTGCATTGCCTCAGGACAATCTACACTGAGATCTGTTAGGAAGTCCAAAACACACTAAAGAGGCTTGTGGCACCTTAAAAACTAGACATTTTATTCTGGCATTAGCTTTCATGGACACTGTCCATTGCATCAATTACATGAAGTATTACCATCAAAGTGATAGCTTGATGAACACATGCTGGGGGTGGCGCGGGGGAGATGTAAGCTGTGTTGTCAGATAGAATTGAAATGCAAAAAGAACAGACAATGATGATTAGGTGCCGTTCACAAAAGGTGGTTGGGTGATAACACAGCTATCAATACAATGGTGAACTGATTAACAAATGTAGTGTGATTTTTTTTTACACACACCTTTGTCCTTATTCAGACCAGAGGGAATAGAGTTGAATCCTTTGCTGAATTGTACAGAGACTGGCTTGTTTGACTCTGTGTGATCTATGCAAAAGAATAAATGGACACTAACCTGACATCAGGAATGGTGATGTCTTGATATCACTGGTTTTGGAACATTTTAACCTCCCAGGACACTCTGTGAGGCTGGATCCAGACAACATGATAACCAATGGTGGTTTCAATAGTCAGTGGTTGGTTATTTAACCCACCATGGGTTATTGTGTGATGTGGAGGGAGGTTTGTTTAACCAATGGTTGGTTATTTAGCCAATATAAGCAATACAAATAAGCAACGCTGTGCAAAGTTGGCTATTTGAACCACCATTGGTAATCATGTTGTGTGGAGGGCACTGTTGGTTATTTCCTCAGCCACTGTTGGTTATTTTGTCAGCCAAAGACTTGTAAGGCAATAGCGATCAAAGCTTTAGCTGCCATTCTACTTCAGCTGGCAGGATAGATTTTTGGCAGCAATGTCTGATGGGTTACTAGCGGGAGGACTGAGGGGGGAGAGAGGGCAGGGGATTAGTGAATCAACTCAGTATGGACTAATAGTCAACTCAACACTGATCCTAATCCACATGATTGATTAGAATCATGTTGTGTGAGAAGTACCCGGTAAATAAACAATTGTTGAGTTGATTATTACACTACTATCATGTCTGAATGCAGCCTGAGAATGCAGTAGGGCATTGCTGGCATATGATACCATAAATTGCATTGGAAGATGAACAGGTGTATGAACACCTGATGTTGTGGCTGGCATTATGAGGTTCAGAAGTAGTTTTTCTAGACTGGTTATGGGGACAGAGTTGGCATATTATTTATCATTGGCAGACACAGATTAAACAAACGAACAAAGAAACAAAGAAACTTGTATCTTCCACCAAAGTGGTACATAAAAAAGGAGGCAGACCAGGCTTTACATTGGTTATTTACCATTCCAAGGCATAAAACGGGTCCATCTACAAAACCACACCTTGGACGTGGCATGGAAGGAATGGCAACATGAAGAACAGCACTTGACAAGTTCCAAGCCTCCTAAAGACTCCAGTCTCAATGATGTTACACAGGATGACGACCGCGTTACACAGTGGCAAGCCTGGGATTTACTGCAGGCTGATGCTAAGGTGGGGCGGATGGTACTGGTGCTGCTTTCATCTCAATCCTCACTGCTGGAAAGAGCAGGCTAAAAATAGCCGCTGTGCAGTTGTGCGCAGGTAGCAGGCCACTTGATGGAAAAGATGAGTCTGCCAATGTTTACACGTTGGCCTGAGCAGACACTGCTGTGCTGACAGCTCCTTTTCTGTGCTCCGGATTGGAAAGAATCTGTCCAGAGACATTCCAGCCTCTGCATGGCTAATGGGCCAAACTCATGCTTATGAGCCCTACAGCATTAGCTAAATACTGGGGTGTGTGTGTCTTGCTGCAGTGCCACCTGCTCTTTACCTTGGGGGCTGGATTAAATCCTGGGGGTGGACACGTTGCTACAGAAAGGATTCAGCATTCTGTTCTAAAAAATGCTCTCTGTAATGCTGAAAAATGTGCTGAAAACACAGACATTCTGCAGAAAGAAAATATTCTAATTATATATACATTTATATGATTTGTACCATTTAAATAGACATTAAGTTTAGGCTCAGTGTACATTTTAGCAAAGGCTGATGTGGCTGAGAGAAAAATGGGAGGAGATGCATGGCTGGAGAGGCATGTGTTCAGTAAAATCAGTCAATTATAAATGCAAACCAGATTCCAAAATACTTTCTGTCAGAGGCAGGGAGACCTTAGGCTTTCTGGAAGTTGACCAATCAATCGCAACAGGTAAAAAACAGTGGCTCAAGGAGGCAGACGTAGAATTGCAGAACAAAATGCCTCTGAGCACATGCTCAGCCCAAGAATTAGTTTTCAGTACTACGCTGGATTTGGAGCTCACACACAAATCTATTCTCCCCACTCTGCAGTAAGCCTGTGTGCACCAGTTGCTGGGGAACATGGGTGGGAGGGTGCTGTTGCACCATGTTGCACTCTTCAAATACTTAAAAGGTTGTCACACAGAGGAGGGCCAGGATCTCTTCTCGATCCTTCCAGAGTGCAGGACACGGAATAACGGGCTCAAGTTAAAGGAAGCCAGATTCCGGCTGGACATCAGGAAAAACTTCCTGACTGTTAGAGCAGTACGACGATGGAACCAATGACCTAGGGAGGTTGTGGGCTCTCCCACACTAGAGGCATTCAAGAGGCAGCTGAAAAACCATCTGTCACGTATGCTTTATGGTGGATTCCTGCATTGAGCAGGGGGTTGGACTCGATGGCCTTGTGGGCCCCTTCCAACTCTGCTATTCTATGATTCTGTGTCCTGCCTTGTTGATCCCTGACCTACAGCTGGTTGGCCACTGTGTGAACAGAGTGCTGGACTAGATGGACCCTTGGTCTGATCCAGCATGACACTTCTTATGTTCTTATGTTCTCTCCCCGCTGCCACCCAAGTTTTCTTGATTTTAATAGCATATTTTAGGAATGAGAAAAGTGGGGCAGCTTGTTAGCCATGCACTGTGGCTTATTAACCACCCTGAACAATCCAACAACAAACCATGGTTTTTCAAGGTAGCTTGTTCGAGAAAAATAACGCACACTGCATGGCTAACAAGCCATTTTAAGGAAAATATCCTGGGTTTAGACACCACACTAACCCATAGTTCAACAAATAACCATGGTTCAACAATAACCCACACTCAATCACTGAATTTGGGTTAGTGTGTTGTGTGAACAGCCCCATTATCTGCTACCTACTCTGTTTAAACTGGAGATGCCAGGGACTGAACCTGGCATGCTTTGCATATGTTCTATCACAGAGTAATTGTCAAATTTCTCATTTTTTCTGACAGTACTGTGAAATGCCTTGGATAATGGGTCTGCTATTACCCCTAGCTTATATTTAATAGTTAAGCTGGAAAAGAATCTGGATAATGGAGTGCCTTTCTTCACAATAGATACTAGACATTTGAGGTCTGTTTCTGCAACAATTGTTCTCATGGAAATGAACACATTAAACTTTTTTTATAGCCATATACTCAGAGAAGAAAGCTTTGACCTATCTGTGCATATTTACATTCTCTTCCAGTGAGGACTCTAGAAGCATCTGTCAGTGGTCTCTCAGAACCACTGAACATTTATAAAAGCGTTGCACCGATTTCCTGTTTTGAGGCATCATCACAATGTTTTGTCTTTTATTAACAAAAGATTTGAGTACAGGAGTTGTTTGAGTAATTGCTACAGCTTTCAAAACTCCTTCTTGTCCAAAATTGCATGCCATATATCTATTGTGCATTATTTTTGGTAAGGCTTGTACATTGTCCATGTGTACGAATTTCCCTACCATATTTGCTATTCCTGACAGTGTTTATCGTCCCTACTTATCTTTTGATGGCGACATTCTGCTGGCATCCATCTGTACAACTTTTCCAGTTAGTTTTTCACTTAAATAGATAATTTCCTGACTTATCATTTTCATTTTTGCTTATTCAGTTTAGATCTGTTGCTCTGGCCTTTTCCAGCCTTTTGTTAGGTTCTGGTAACATTTCCCCCCAAATGAAAACTTAATCTTATATAAGAACATGGTAGCGTAAAGCTTATTACTCAAGACCAATTTTGCTCGTTTTTGTTTTAAACGGAAGCTTGAGCAGTGTAGACATGCAGAAAATTTCAAAAGTTTGAAGAAGTTCAAAGCTCAAGCTTTAATAGCAATTCATTTCCTTCACATCAAACAGGCAGGGCAGCCCCTCCACCAGCGGGTCCTGCTCAGACAGTCAGTGTGGCATGAAGGCAGATCCCGGCTGCGATCACACAGTTTGGCTGTTGCCGCCACAGGAAGGGGGAAGAAAATGGAGGCGACCAATTGGGGCACATGAGGGAGGGGAGGGGCTGCGCCACATGCAAATTTTGGAGGGGGGATTCACTATGCCTGAGCCATATTTGCAGTATTCATGAGCCCTTCTGGGGTGAGGGGACTGAGGGGCAAAAAAGTGGAAAAGGAGCAGGATTACTAATGCCCATGGCGACATGAGCCCTTTCTACACCTAAGGATTATCCCAGGAAAATGGAGAGATCATTCCTGCCTGCTCCTGGGATCCCCTGTGTGTTCCTGCCTGCTCCTGGGATCCCCAGTAATGATCCTGGGACGATCCCGGGAGAAAAGGCAGTAGAAACAGCCATGGACTTAGTAAATGTATATCTTGCTATGCTGAATGCCTTCAATTATTTATTATTTATTTAGTTTATATCCCACCTATTTTCCTTATTAAGGAACCCAAGGTGACATACATAATTCTCCTCCTCTCTGTTTTATTCTCACAACAACAACCCTGTGAGGAATGCCAGGCTGAGAGTCTGTGGGCCTTGCTAGACTTACCTTTGAATCCGGACTTCAGGCGCGGCGAGCCCGTGCCACAATTAGCATGAGCCGTCGCACCTATCCAGACGTCAGATGCAACGGGGAAAGGAAAGCCCCGTCGCGTTCTCCATTTTTAAAAGAAGTTAAAGGGGCCATGTGCGCAGGAGCGCACCAACGAAAAATAAAGTCGTTTTTTAAAAAATAAAGGATTCCCCGCTCCCCGTGCCCCCGATTTCGCCCCACAATGTCTGATGCCCCCCACTTGCCCCCCTCGCTCGCCCGCCCGTCTGCTCGCTGCCCCCGCTCGCCATGTCCGATGTCCCCTCCACCACCACTCTGGCCGCGATCTCCCCACCCTGGCTCCGCTCTTCCCCCCCCATCTCTCCTGCCAGGTCCACTCTTTCTCCCCTGGCCCCCATCACTCCCCCCGCCCCGCGATTCCCTCGCGCCCAGCCCGATGGGCACACTGTGCCCAGTGCGCGGCTACTCATGAGTAAGCGAGCAGCTGGGAAAAGCCGTGGAACCAGCTAGACTAAAACCGGGCCACAAGTGGATCCGGTTATCCCGGGTCAAGGGAGGGTTTAGCCCGGCCTGACCCTGGGATCCTCTGTGCATCATCTGCACGCACAGCAGGGAGCCCGGGCCTTGCACTGGGCTAAACCCTCGTCTAGAAAGGCCCTGTGACTGGTCTGAAGTCACCTGAGCTTGCATGGCTGAGTGGGGACTTGAACCCGGATCTCCCAACTCCCAGTCCAACACTGTAGCCACTACACCACACTGGCTCTCATCTGTTGCACTTTCCTAAAAAAGATTTCAGTGCTGATTTAAACCCAAATGTAGCCTACAAAAGTACTATCTTCCAAAGGAATATAAACAATGCATACAACTGAACTCTGTTCTTTTTGTGAAACATGCTGCCAAAATCCTAATAATGTCTTACATGGTGGGCAGTGAAAGTTGTTCCCTTTAATATATTTGTTCATCTTCTTTGGGTCTAGATACAATAATAACAGTCCAGCTCCACCTTTCATCTTCATTTTACAACAACTAGAATATTTCTGAGTTGCGTATATTATGCCGGTTAAGTGAGGAGAGTTCTGTCTTGTACATCGTGGCTAGTTTGCACACCCTCAAGTACAGCTAGAAAATATTATTTGACATAGTGAAAGGTTAGCCATTGATCACACACAATCAATTGATAAAACATAGGGGTTTGCATGGGTTTTTCCAACTCAGAACAGGGGACAACTGTTCTGCCAGGCATTTCCTTAACAACTCTGCCATGCATTTCCTTGAGAACTATCTCTGAAATTTGATTGTTAATTAAACTCTTTGTGTATGTGTTCTTTAGTATTTTTAGGTCATAGCTTGCATGTCAACCTGCATTTCATTAATCCTCATGATAATTCTGTGAAAGGAAGATCAGTTTCCCCTTCCTATAGCCATAGAACAGAGAGATAATGGAGCACTGAATGCTCTCTTCGTAAGTGCTGGCTGAGGAAAAATCATACAAGAGCCAGAGGACATGGGAATATAGGAAGCTGCCTTATTCAGTGTCAGACCACCAGCAGCTCATGATTGTCTAGACGAACTGGCAGTGGCTCACCAGGGTTTCAGGCTGAGGTATTTTTCAGCCCTATCTGGAGATGCTGGGATCGAAACGGTTACCTTCTCCATGCAAAGCATGTGCCCTACTATTGAGCTGTGGACCTTCGCCTAGCCTTGGGTCTCCAAGTCTTTCTGTATGGTCCTGCTACCCAAACAATTAATGAACTGCTTGAAAAGGGGGAGGAACATCCCTGTATGAGGACTTTTTTGTTGTTGTTCTTCAGATCCTTTTGTTTGAATTCAGTCCTCAGAAAATGTTCAAGAAAGATGCTTGCACAGAAGGCTGCATGGATGGCTTCTGGAACCCCCACATTTAGATAGGTGAAAGTGGGCATTGGGTACTAAGTTGTGAGGACATGCAAGCTGCACATATTCAAGGGCATTCTTTTATCACTCCGCATCAAGGATGGCCTACTTACAGCATGGGTGCCCCCAAGTGGCACACGCACCAGAGATTTGTGTCACTCCTGGACAGGAGCAAGGGCAGGGGCGGCCCTACCATTTGCCAGGGTGAAGCAGTTGCCTCAGGTGGCAGATGCTGGGAGGTGACAGCAAGGTGTTGAAGGAGATTGCTATGGGCCATGCAGTCTGTTCTGGGCCCCTTCAGTGTAGGATACTGTCCCTTATTAGTGTTGAAGACAGATCCATCTGCCAGTCCAGTTGGCTTTTGTACATGGAATGGGAAGGGCGCCATTTTGTCCTTTACCTTTGGCAGCAAAAGGTCTTGGGCCACCACTGAGCAACGGGCCCCATAGGCCTGTCTATGGCAAAGTCAGGCCTACTTTCTTGCATGGCTCCTGCACCATAGCTCAGAGGCTTACAGGCAAAACTGCACCACCAAGGCACAAAGTACTGTATACAGGACCTGTCATATGCCCTAGAATGACCCTGTTTCGTACTGTGGACTCCGCTTGAGCCACAATAGCCATAAATGTTGGCAATCACTGCTTTACAGTTTGCAAGAGCTGAGCCCTGGCATTGAAAACAAGTGCTGGGGCCAAGCCCTAGCAAACCCCAGTTCAAATTAAACTCAGCACTAATGAGAGTACAGACAGCAGCAGGCTCTTCTCTGTGAAGCACACTCCTTCTTGGATTTTGGCCCAGCTGGGGCCGGAGAGGAGGAAAGGTCAACTATTTATAGAGAGGGGCTCCAGCCTGGCACGGGGCTTACTTAACGCAGGGTGAGTCACTCACCCAGCACAACAACATACAAATCCACAAGGCTGCCTGGCCCTTATCTGGGTCTGAGATAAACAATGGCATTTGTCGGGGAACGCAGGGCCTCAGTCTCTGCACAAGAGTAACACACTGCTTTAAGGTTCTCAGCCAGCCTGGAGTTTTCTGCCAGCAACCAATGGCTGCTGTGAAAATGAAATCATCTCTTGAATCATGAGGTACCCAAGGGCAGAGCTGGCTGGTGAGCAAAGGACCCGTGCCTCTAGAGCCAGAAGGACAAGCAGGGGTTGACCCGCTCATGCTGCGAAGGAGTTTAGCAGACAGATTCCTTCTTCTCTAAATCAGGGACAGTTTTTCCCCGGCTAGGCCGCAGCAAGGTACAGCACGTAATAGTCCCTTGGGCCAGAGCTTATATGTTCCCACCTCACTCCAGAGAGTTTCTTGGCTCATTCCCAAAGGCACTGTGCTTATCCTAACCTTGCCAGGGGCACCCCATCGGCTTAAGCAGACCATTTCGGACCTGCCAGAGAAGTCATGGCCGCCTTAGGTTCCTTTCTATAAAATGGGGAAAGATAATGTTTGCTCTCTCTTATGGAATGGAAAGTTCAGGAAAAAAATGTGTGTGTGTTTAGGGGGCAAGACTGCAGGGTGACCATATGGAAAGGAGGACAGGGCTCCTGTATCTTTAACAGTTGTATAGAAAAGGGAATTCCAGCAGGTATCATTTGTAGGCCTGCAGCACCTGGTGAAATTCCCTCTTCATCACAACAGTTAAAGCTGCAGGAGACCTGCCCTCTTTTGTATCTGGTCACTCTACAAAAGTTGGCCAAGCTCCTGCAGCTTTAACTGTTGTGATGAAGAGGGAATTTCACCAGGTGCTGCATGCATACAAATGACACCTGCTGAAATTCCCTTTTCTATGCCACTGTTAAAAGATACAGGAGCCCTTTCCTCCTTTCCATATGGTCACCCTAAGGGCCTGGAAGCCAAATAGTAACCCAAAGCCCTGCTCCCTTTTGCCAGATGCAGGTGTGTGGTTCATGCTTACAAATACTCAGTGGTTGCAGAAATGCATTCTGCACATGTTCAGAGACACTTTCTAACTACATTTATTTTATTTATTTATTGCATTTCTATACTGCCCAATAGCCGGAGCTCTCATCACACATTCTGAGGCCCATGCCTTGCATTTAAAACACATTCTTTGGTTGAGTAGTTAGCCCTGACTCAGAGTAAGACTTGCTTTTAGAGCAGGAGTTTGTTTCTCTTCCACTTCCTTGGAGGAAATTTGTTGTGGGGAGAGTGCATGCTGGTGATTGGTAACACTAGAGCCACCTCTCTCGCTGTCAGGATCATCATCTCCCACACTATTTCTCTTTTGTTTCTGTTAAGAATCTAAAGAGAAAGAAACTGTGTATGTGGGAAGGGTGATGATCTTAAGAGAGAAATTGTGGGAGGGGCTGATTGCCCTCACACACACACTGATTGTTGTTGTTCTAACCTGGTTCGCATGATCACTACAGCCTGCTGTGGCAGGCCACAGTGGGCTTTGACGTGAGCGGGGGGGGGCGGGCAATTTTGAATATTCAACCCCCAGTGGGGGGATGCCACGGTTTGTCGTGTCATCTGAAACCGGGTAGCAATGTTTGTCTGAGGGTCAACCCTACATAGGTTATTTGAAGGTTGTTTAACCCTGAAACAACCTGCACTGCCTGGGTTCGGACAACACGACAAACCATGGCAACTCCCCCGCGGGGGCTGAATATTCAAAATTGCCACCTGCATGCTCAGCAACCCACCTTAGCTTAAATAACCCATGGTGGGCTGCGGTGATCATGCAAACTAGCCCTCTCCCCCTCTTTCTCACACACCCAAACACACACATGCACATACACTTTTTGAAAGCACAGATCTATCCAGATTTGGAGTTTCTTTAAAAGTGTTGTGAACATGAACACAAAATGGCTGCTACAAGGAGAGTAGCTAGTTCCAAAATGCTGGAATCATCTCCCACTACCTCTGTGTTTTCTCTCTCGTAAAGACACTACATACATATAATTTGTAGGCATGTTGCAGATGTGCAAATTAACTTTTGTCTGCTGATGTTATCCCTCTTCCCCTTACATACATGGCCGCCACATCTGAATAGTGTCCCATGAATGGGTCTAGAAATGTATTTTGAAGCACCTTGTTGAGTCATATCACTGGCTAAGTGAGAATGTTTAGTTCTGAGTCTTGATGTTGGGAAAGGTCAAAAGGGTATCGGGAAAGATGTTCCATGACCAAACAAACAAGTAAAAGAAGCATCTGAAAGCCAATAAAATCAATAGGGTTTTTGCCACTGACATCAGCAGGATGTGAACTATGGCCAATGTTGTTTTCTAATCCTCCTCCCTATCTGAATTCCTATCTTGTATGTGGAGAAAGCAAGAAGGTATGGGGAAGGTACTCCAAATCTTGAAAAATCACCCCTTAACGCTATTTAGCTATTCATTTCTACTTTCTGTACTCAAAGACACGTTGATTAAAGAATGGCATTTTTTTCATTCATTCATGATTCTGGATAAAGCTCTGATTTGAACTAGAGTTAATGGATGGTGATTCTTCCAACAAAATTAATCTGGAGTAAAAAAGTTGTGATGGTGATGTAAGATCGGAAAACAACCACCACCACCCTATGATTTATGAATTTACCTTTTGTGATTCCAGTGACATTCTCTTGATTCCGTGTGCCCGAATTCTGATTTTTGATAATTAAGAAGTGGTGGCATTAAAAGAGAGGTATTGTGAGTGATGAAGGGTTTTTGATTGTCTGACCACTAAATAGCGGGTCTCTGGACCTCCTGTAAAATCCTGTGAATGAGGCTGGGTGATTGCAGGATGAAAGCCTCGTCTGGAAGCACCCTAAGACAGGAGGGAGGGGCCTGTTCTAAGATGAAGCCTGCTAGGTATGAGATGTGCACAGGTCATCCAGAAACAAAGTATGCTATTTGCTTCAGAACTATTGATTTTATTCCAATGTAAACATATTCAAATTTAATTAATTGGCTGATAGCCCAGCTCAATAACAGCAATCGTGACAGCATTCCACATGCCCCCACCCGCACCCGTACTGCAGAGGTTTTTTTAGTGTGCAGTTGGACACAAAATGTGCAGTTGGAAATTTGATAATATGCTGGTGAAAAAAGTGCTGAAAAAAACATGACACATGTTATGTGTATGTGTTTATTAAGAACTTAACAATAAAAGTCAGGGATGGCATGTAACACAAATTATATAAGGGTGCAGGTGAAAGAGCCCTTGATGGTGTGACTGATGTTGTTGGGTCCTGTGACGGTGTTGCCTGAATAGATGTGGGGACAGAGTTCGCACTTGGGTCTATTGCACAGTCTGGTCCCTCTGTCTGTGTCTCTGTCCTGTGTACTATTGCTAGTTAGCATCCGCTTCAGGTTGGGAGGTTGTCTGTAGGCCAGGACTGGTCTGCCTCCCAAGGCTTCTGTGAGAGAAGTGTCTGTGCTGATGATGGGTTGGAGTTCACTGATGATCCATTGCAGTGGTTTCAATTGGGGGCTGTAGGTGACCTCCCGTGGTGTACTTCTCTTGGTCTGCCATCCTTCTTGGGTCTCTGTATGGCTCTGTCAATCTGTCTTTAAGTTTAAAGTGCTACTAGTGTTGGTGATCATCTGTCCAGTCGTGAAAGAGAAATAATGTGTTTGGCTTGGGTGGGGATGGTGTGTGTGTGTTTGATAGGGCAGTTGGAAAATTTGCTTTAAAAAAAAACCCTGGTAACCTGGATGGTAAAAATGCCTGTTCTTGGGAAGATGTACTAATTTGTTTTTGTGGGTTTTGGCTCCTTGGCTAGCCCACTATGGGGGCTCAGGGCAGAGCTTTCCTCCATACATCTACGTGCAGGCAACTAGCATTTCTCCTTGGATGCACTGCTCTCTTTTTCTGCATAGAAGTGGGTTTAAAACGTCCCCTTCTGCACCCCCTCTCCACTCCGTTCCACAGAAGAGCCCCTGTAGACTGGAGGCTACGATGGGACAGTCCCAGCATTCCAGCTAAAGCGCTTGTGATGTCAGCAGCATCTGAAGAATGCATAGCAGGAGGGGTGCTGGATTATATCTGAACATGGAGAGTACAAGGTGGTAGGTGAGGCTCACACAGTGTGGAAGATAAAAATAGAACCAGGGCAGGGTTGGGGGAGAGGAGGCGACAGTAGAAAGGTCCTGCCCCCTTCACTCCCACCAGCCCTGTTCAGCCAATGCATTCACAGGCAACGGCCTTGCTGGCTCCGGCCTCCCCATGGTAATAGATTTCTCACTCCACCCCACCCTCTTATTGGATCAAATAGCTAGAAGCAAGATGCCACTGAAATGCCAAGAGGACATTTCTGGAGTAAAGTCCAGCACAAAAACTGGAACTGGCAAGGAAGCTGAGTTTAATTTAAAAAGAAAGGAAAGCATGGATAGGTAGGCTGACCATATGAAAAGGAGGACAGGGCTCCTGTATCTTTAACAGTGGTGAAGAAAAGGAAATTTCAGCAGGTGTCATTTGTATGCATTCAGCGCCTGGTGAAATTCCCTCTTCATCACAACAGTTAACGCTGCAGGTATCTGGTCACTCTAGTATTGCTCCTGTAGCGTTAACTGTTGTGATGAAGAGAGAATTTCACCAGGTGCTGAATGTAAACAAATGACACCTGCTAAAATTCCCTTTTCTATACAACTGTTAAAGATACAGGAGCCTTGTCCTCCTTTTTATATGGTCACCCTACCTATGTCGATCCCTGAAAATATAACCCTCGGCTATTTTTATTTATTTATTACATTTCTATACCGCCCAATAGCCAAAGCCCTCTGGGCAGTTCACAACAATTAAAACCATCAAATACAACACAAGATACAATATAAAAGTTTAAAACTACAGTATAAAAATAAAAAACCTAGCAGCAACGAAATGTTTAAAATACAATAATGGATGTAAACCAGAACCTGAAAGACTAACGAGCTGCAGGAAATAAAAAGGACTTCACCTGGCACCAGGAAAAGCACAACATAGGTACCAGGCGAACCTCTCTGGGAAGTTCATTCCACAACCGGGGAGCCATGACACAAAAGGCCCTCTTCTTAGTAGCCACCCACCTCACTTCCTTTGAAAGGGGCTGCTGAGGGGGCAGGTATATATAGGAAGAGACAGCCAGGTGTCTTGTTTTTATAAAGGATAGTGCTCCGTTTCAAGACATACTAGAGGACAGTCCTCTATTTGAAGGTGTCTTCTATTTGAAAAATTGCCCTGTCCATAGGGTGACCATATGAAAAGAAGGACAGGGCTTCTGTATCTTTAACAGAAGCTTCTGAGGTAGCATGGCTGGGTTTAGTCTCTTTTGGATCAGAGAACACTGGAGATGTAACCTGCATTCCTAAGCACACTTATGGGTAGCGGGGAGAAGTCCCACTGGACTCAGTAGGACTTACTTCTAAGTAGACATGCGTAAGACTGTATTGTTATAGTGCCTTGGTAATATTTTATTTACAAGTACAGCATAACTGGAGGCCAATCAAGATCAACTTGGGCAACCCCCAATTTCAGCTAACTTCAGCTAGAAAACACTAATCTGGTTCGAACGCCATGCTGCAGTTCATCACGGGTTATTTAACGCACACCGAGCTGTAGTGCCTGCGGGCGTAAAGTTGTATATACAACCCCTGCTTAGGAGTTGTTGTACTGTGCTAACCTGTTGAGTGTGGGTTATGCAATGGTTAAACAAGCCTCCTAGGTTGACCATATGAAAAGAAGGACAGGGCTTCTGTATCTTTAACAGTTGTATAGAAAAGGGAATTTCAGCAGGTGTCATTTGTATGCATGCAGCACCTGGTGAAATCCCCTCTTCAGCACAACAGTTTATATTTATTTATTTATTTATTTATTTATTTATTTATTTATTTATTTATTTATACCACCCAATAGCCGAAGCTCTCTGGGCGGTTCACAAAAATTAAAACCATAATAAAATAATAAACAGGTTAAAGCTGCAGGAGCTATGCTAGAGTGACGAGATACAGAAGAGGGCAGGGCTCCTGCAGCTTTAACTGTTGTGATGAAGAGGGAAATTCACCAGGTGCTGCAAGCATACAAATGACATCTGCTGAAATTCCCTTTTCAATTCAACTGTTAAAGGTACAGAAGCCCTGTCCTCCTTTTCATATGGTCACCCTACAATCCATGGTATGTTCTACATTATTTAACCTTTACATAACCCAGACACTGCAGCTTAGCGTGAGTTAACTGCATGTCATCCAAACCCAGTCAGTGTTTTCCAGTGAAATTAGCTGAAACTGAGGGTAGGGTGACCATATGAAAAGGAGGACAGGGCTCCTGCATCTTTAACAGTTGAATAGAAAAGGGAATTTCCATGCATGCAACACTCAGCTGGTGGAATTCCCTCTTCATCACAACAGTTAAAGCTGCAGGAGCCCTGCCCTCTTTTGTATCTGGTCAAGAGGACAGAGTTCCTGCAGCTTTAACTGTTGTGATGAAGTGGGAATTTCCCCAAGTGCTGCATGCATGCAAATGATACCTGCTGAAATTCCTTTTCCTATAAAACTGTTAAAGATACAGAACCTCTGTCCTCCTTTTCATGTGACCACCCTAACTGAGGGTTGCCCAAGTTTCTTTCTGGGGAATCTTGATTTGTCTCTACTTATGCTCTGTGTGTATACTTGTAAGTGGGGGTGGCGGTTTGCATATTCAAAATGGCTGCTGTCCATGCCCATGATGAGGATGAGGCGCATCAGGGCATATGCAGGGCATGTGTTAAATAACTCATGGTGGGCTGTTCACTCATGGGAACAGACCCGCTCTCTCCTCCTCCTTCCTGCCAATTCACACACCTACCCCCTCCGCTCAAAGTAAACGAGAATGAAGTCCCTCTACCCCTGACAGAGGTGCACTGGGTGCTTTGAGGCCAGAGCGTCCAATGCTGCTGCTGTTGTTTCCCTTGGGGGCTTGGGAGCTGAGGAGAGAGGGAGCAGACTTGGCCAGCAGGCATGTTGCCAGCATGCAGGGGAAGCACAGATGTGTGGGGTTGTAAGGGGACACCAGCCCTACTAAAGATAGGAACTGACAGCTGCAATTTGGGCCAGGCATGGGCCGGGGAAGGGGGGGCACTACAGCATACACCCTGCTGCCTGCAGTGTGCCTGGACTATCTCTTCTACAGCGTGACAGCTGGCCCAGGCACCTGCTTCTGGGATGGGATGGGCTTGGAGCAGCTGAGTCTCAGCCAGGGCTTGAAATGTAATGGAACTAAGCATGCAAGAATGGCCTTGCTGGATTAAACCAAAGGTGCAACAAACCAGTGTTTTATGCCCAAATGCAGCCAGCTCAGGGGAAGGGCTGCAGCTCAGTGGTAGAGCACATGCATTGTGTGTAGATGGTCCCAGGTTCAGTCCCCTGCATCGTCATATAGGACTGGGAAAGAATCCTGCCTCAAACCCTGGAGAGACATTGCTGACAACGACGACAACAACAACAACAACAACAACAACAACAACAATAATAATAATAATAATAAATTTATTTATTTATTTCTTACCTGCCTCTCCCTTTGGATCGAGGCAGGGAACAACATTAGTACAGGAATCAATACATCTTAAAATTCCTTGATTTTACATTGATCTGGGTAGGAGTACCGGAAAAGGCTAGTCTTCAAAGCTGCCTTAAAATCAGAGAGAGAGTTAATATTACGAATCTCCTCCGGCAGGCTGTTCCACAATCCGGGGGTGACAGAAGAAAAGGTCCTCTGGGAAACTGATATCAGCCTAGTCTTGGCTGACTGAAGTAAGTTCTCCCCAGAGGACCTGAGTATGTGGGGCGGACTGTATGGGAGAAGGCGATCCCACAGGTAACCTGAACCCAAACCATGTAGGGCTTTAAAGGTAATAACCAACACTTTGTACTTTGCCTGGAAACTAATTGGCAGCCAGTGGACTGATTTTAATGTAAGGGTAACATGCTCACCCCTAGATGTTCTGGTGATCAACCTGGCTGCCATATTTTGAACTAGTTGAAGTTTCTGAACTAGGTACAGTGGTAGCTTTATGTACAGCGCATTGCAGAAGTCAAGCCTTGAGGTTACCAGCGCGTGCACAACCGTCTTTAGGTCTTCTGACTCTTAAGAAGAGGCACAGCTGGCGTATCAGCCGAAGCTGATAGTAGGCACTCCTGGCTGTCGCGTTTATCTGGGCTGTCATTTGGAGCGACGGATCCAGGAGCACCCCCAAACTGGGAGCACAGCCTTTCAGGGGGAGTGTAGCCCCATCCAGAACTGGTTGACACACCTCCCTTGACAGCAAGCACCTCTGTTTTGTCTGGATTCACCTTCAGTTTGTTTTTCCTCATCCAGCCCATTACTGCCTCCAAGCATTCATTCAGAGGAGACACACTATCCTTAGCTGATGCTGTTATTGAATACTGAGCTACATGGCCCAATGGTCTGACTCCGTATAAGGGAACTTCCTAGGCTCTTCGATGCTTCCCTTGGTGCTCACTACCAAGCCAGGGAGATTATGTCATACTGACCAGTGGAAGCGGGTGGCTCTGATTTGGGTGGTTCTGTGATTCCATTCTGGGTTTGTTTGTTTATTTATTTATTTATTGTATTTATATACCGTCCCATAGCCGAAGCTCCCTGGGCAGTTCACAACTGGGTTTCAGTCAGAACCAGCCAGAACTCTAAAGGAGCTCTCCGAGGTGCTGTTCCAAGCCTCCCCCCCCCCAATACATCGGAAAGCTCCTTTAGAGCTCTGGCTGGTTCTTACTGAAACCCAGAATAGGTTCACAGCCCTATTCAGAGTCACAAGTCTCCACTAGTTGCCCACAGCATCTGGAATTCAGAGGCATTGTACTTCTGGACATGGAGCTTTCATTTAGTTATCATGGTTAATGCCATCGACAAGGCCGGCCAGCCTAAAACAAGTTGCTGCCCTAGGTAAAAGACAAAATGGCGCCTTTGTCCATTCCATGTACAGGAGCTGTTCAGGTTGGCAGTTGAATCTTAAATCAACACTGGCAATGGGACAGCTTCCTCCACTGCATCAGAGGGCAGCAGGTAAGCTTAGGGGATACTGGACAGGCTGTGTGGCCATACACAGCTCTGTTCTACAACATCTTGTGTTGCTGCTTCCCTTCCCCTCCCTGCAGCATCTGCTGCCTAAGGCAGCTGCCTCACTCTGCGTAATGGTAGGGCAGGCCCTGGCCATTGAGATCTAAGCATGATGAACATGTGTCTAATTCTTTTGTAAAGCAAAGATAGCTGCTATTCTCCTATCTTGAAGCAATGAATTGCATACATTAATTATACGTTGTATGAAGAAGGACTTTCATTGCTCTCATCTGAAAGCAGTGCCAAACTAGACGTTGGATTTACTCATTGAGTAAACCCAGTGTCTAGTTTTAAGAGAGGGAGGGATGCGGGTGTGGGTTTGTTGGGAGTTATTGCCATTGACTTTTTCCGTATCATGCATAATTTTACTAACATCCTCTCTTTTGTCTTTTTCACTGTTTTTCTTTTTATACATAGGGAAGGTGCAACATCCCTTTGATCATTTTTGGTTGCCCAGTTCTTCTGCATGTTTTCCAGCTCTGTGATACCCTTTTTGAGTTGGGGTGTGTAGACTGTACAGTAGAAGAGGGCAGAAAGTAGATTGGGATTTACTGGTAGATCTCTGGGTGATTTGCAGTAGAAAAACAAGGGTTTCTGACTTGCAGTGGTTTTAACAGTTGCAACTGCAAAAAGCCCCGCCTCCTAATTTAGCCTGCTGAAATTAAGAATGGTTGGGGAAACAGGAATAGATTTGTGAATGAAAGGATTTGTGTGTGAGCTCCAAATTCACGGTGGCACAGATAATAAATTCCTGAGCTGGGCATGCACTTAGAGGAACCTTATGCTGTAGTTCTATGTTCACCCTCCTGAGCCACAAAATTGAATCTGGCTCCGGCTGGTGGCCCTCAGGGTTGTAGTGAAAAACAAGCCTAAAGCAAGCCTAACGTCTACCCCGCCCTCTGCACACGGGATTCTGATTGTAGCAGCACATTCCTTAGTGTGGTGTGCATAGTTACCTGCAGTGTAAGCACCCACTGTTCATATAATACGACATAGGGTGCCCAGGTGTCCTCTTTTATGGAGAGCAGCCCTCTGTTTGAAGGACTGCCAGTGGACCACCCTCTATTTGAAGGTACCTTACATTGGAAGGGATGTCCTGTTCAGATCTGGTTTGAGAGTAAAGAACCATAAGAACTGTTGTTCATCAACAGTTAGCATCTAGATAGTACACTGAGCAGCCAGGCATACAGGTCTCTTGGTCACAGTGACCTGTTTCACATGATCACTACTGCTCACCATGGTTTATAAGCCATGGTGGGTTGTGGTGCCTGTGGGAGCCAGGTTGCTGATCCAAGCCCCTTCCCTTATAGCAGCCTTCCTCAACCTGGGGCGCTCCATATGTGTTGGACTGCACCTCCCAGAATGCCCCAGCCAGCCGCTGGCTGGGGCATTCTGGGAGTTGTAGTCCAACACATATGGAGCGCCCCAGGTTGAAGAAGGCTGCCTTATAGCTTCTCATTACATGCAAACCTGGCGAGGGTGAATTGTTGGGGTGATTGACAAGCCACCAGAACCCATGGGCTGTTTTAGGGTTATGGGTGGTTTGTCAACCCCCCAACAACCCACCTTTGATGGGTTCACTTGTAATGAGAAGCTTCGCCGTGCCCCTGCTGTGCCCCAAATATTCAAATAGCTGTGACGGGCTGTGATAATAAACCCTGCAGAGAACATAAGAAGAGCAGTGCTGGATCAGACCAAGGGTCCATCTAGTGCAGTATTCTGTTCACACAGTGGCCAACTAGCTGTCAACCAGGAACCCACAAGCAGGACATGGGTGCAACAGCACCCTCCCACCTATGTTCCCCAGCAATTGGTGTATATAGGCTTTCTGCCTATATACCCTTGATGGCTTCTCATTACAGGCGAACCAGGCCAGCCTTCCACAGTATGGTGAGATGTACAGTATTTCTATTTAAATTATAATGCCTTTCTAAATCTGGATCTATACCTATAAATTAGCATATGCAAATGTGATGCAAATTGCTGTCTTCCTTTGTCCTCTTTCTTAGCAATTCACAGGTGGCCACCTTAACTGTGAATCACCGGATAAATAGGTTGGTGCAGTAGGTTTACAGCAGGGAAAAAGAATGTACCAATGCCTGAATAACTTATGGAATTCGCTCCCACAAGATGTGGTTTTGGCCACCAATTTAAATGGCTTTAAAAGGGAGTTCAACAAACTCAAGGAGGAGGAGAGGTCTGTTTACCAAAAGGAAAGGTCCAGAGGCACTGTATACTCTGCATCCGAGAAGCTGAGGACAACAATCAGGAGACCCTGCCTGTAAGCTTCCCAGAAACACAACCAGCTGGTGGCCATTGTTAGAGGCAGAACATTGGTTTAGACCTTTGATACAACCCAGCAGGGCTCTCCCTTGTGCTTCTGCACAGAGGCCTCCTTCTGGGAAATCACTGCTTCCAGACTTTCAGTTTTGCTTTATTGTAAATTCAAGAACAATAATGTTCCCACCCTACTGGAATGGGGCCAGCAACTGATGAGAACTGGCTTGGGAAGTAGATCAATAGTCTTATATGGTTTGAGCTCTGTGATGGTACGAGATGCCCTAGGTTTGAAACTAGAATAAGATGGCTATGCTTCCAAGAGTATGGGCTTTTTATTCTAATAAAGATTATTTTGTCCGATAATCTCATGCAAATGCAAGCTTATTTCTAGCACACTGATGTACAGGCACTTATGGGCAGACTTTAGGCTTCTCAGATCTACTTTGTTTTGTTTTGACAAGAACCCCAAGATCTGCCAAGCAGAGCCGGGTGCAAAAGGCATTCACCTAAAGAATTAAAGAACAAGGTGCCTCAGTACATTCTAAGCCTAAGAATTTGTTTCCAGTACCAGAACTGAACTGAGCTCACCATCCTTTCGAGTCAAAGTCCACGTCTAGTTCCTCCTAGCTTACTGCCTTTTCAGCAGCCTAATTCAGGAAGTGGGAAAAATATTGTTGTAGCTGTGGTTGTTAAACAATGAGGAGTCAGAAAATCTTGCCAACATATGCAAATCACCAAGATAGGGACGGCACTAGAATTTGGTAGGCCCTCGGGTATGGCACTGCCAATGAGACTCATGCCACCAAATCTGCTTCCCTCATGCCAAACTCCCCCCTGGCAGCAAACAGCTGCCCTCAACCCACCTGTTCTTGTGTCACTCACCGACCAGGTGTGCCCTCACCAACCGTATTTTCCTGTGCAGGCACTTTTGAATGAAAGAAAGCCAAATGCCACCTCAGTTTACATTCAGAAGCACCATTTCCCACCAGAGAAACTTGTTGAGGGAGGGCCAGTCATGTGAGTGGCTGGCTGCTGTGGCAGGTGGCAAGGCCCCTGACTTCCCCGTGGCACTTGGCTCCATGTTCACCTCCCAGACTACCTTCTTAGATGACTCCAGATGCAGTGGCTATGCTGTTGTTGCCGTCAAGTCGTGCATATGCATTTGGGGTCATCTAAGATGAGTTCTGGTCAGATGGGCCCTTCTGAGCTCCTGGGCAGCTGCCAGACCATGCCACCCCAAAATCATCCAGCAGATCCCGATCTATCTTCTCTTCACCTCTAGTGTCGAGAATCCTTCCTCAGGGCTGGAGTTATGTTTGGGTATTTGGAACTTGTAATGGTGATGTACTGAAGCTCTTTGAACAGTCAGGCGTTACTCGGTAAGTTCTAAAATATCCACCTGACTGAAACTGGGCTTTGGAAACTCGATCCATAATTTTATATGACTCTTGATGTCCTGTCCAGGCAGCTGTGTGGATGCTATGTTCTGTGGGCTCTCCTTCCTCCCCTTTGTGAGTGTTGTGCTTTGAAACACTGCTTGTGAGGAACATATATGGATTGTAGAGAGATACCTGGAGACTGGTATAGCAGGGTCAGTGTTGGCTGTGCTACTACATCTGGAAGATAGGTGGCGCTGTAATGTTTTCTTGCATGTTGTGTGCATGGCGCTGCCGGAGTGTGTGAGTTCATTGGCTCCCCTGAGTGTGGCTGGCATGCGGGCATCAACGTCAACACAGTCCCTGATTGGTGGACGCTGGCCAAGTTTCCATGGCGTCTGATGATGTGTGTGCCATGCTGTTTTTCCATTTTCTAGTCGCGTGTTTTTCCTGCTTCCCTTCTGGGCTGAGCATGCATAGCATATGGTGGTTATTTATTACTGGTGGTGTATCTCCTGCATAGGGTGGCTGCTTAAGCACTGCCCAAAAAGAGGTTATGCATCGCTAAAAAAAGAAAAGAACAAAAGGGGACAGTCATTTGCATAAAATCTGCATACGTTGTTGTATGTATAAAGATGACAATTTAGAAATCATTACTATAAACAGAAACACATGGTAGTGCCACCCTAACCAGGTGACCTATGAGCCTGCTCAGTGGGCTGTCCAGGAGCTAACTGCTGATGGGTAACTTCAAGGCCCCTGTCGGCTCTCTCTTCCTGTGGTTCTTCATCTTTAAACCAGACTTGGACTGGACAGCCCTTCAAATAGAGGACTGTCCTTTATAAAGTAGGACACATGGCCACCCCTCTCCCCCAGTGTAATTGGAGTATGGTATTGTTCTATAAACATTTAAAATGTTTCATCATTTCTATGAATTACATTTATTATTATTATTATTATTATTATTAGCGATGATGATGATGATGATGATGATGTCATTGTTGTTGCCTAAAGCCTCAGAGAGCCCTTCTCCATTTCCATGCCTTGCCCTACCGAAAAGTCCTTTGAGTCTCCACCGTGGCTTTCCGTGGGGCACCCCAAGTGTGAGGAGACGGCCTTTTGCCTTAGGGTAGGGTGACCAACTGTCAGGATTTCCCCGGATTTGTCCTGGTTTTTGTTCTTTCCATGGTGTCAGGGGGGATTTTCTATAATTTTCAATAATGTCCTGGAATGACACACCTTCCTCTTTAAGGCTGCCATTAGCATGGCAGGAGGGAATGATATGCTTTCTTGAGGCACATCATTCCCCCACCCCGAGCTCCAGTTGAGGTCTTAAAGGGGAAAGTGGGTCATTCGTGGACATTATAGAAAAGGCTCCAATTGGAGTGGATGGTGGTGGTGCAGAATGAAATCCTTTCCCCTCCTCCACTCCAATCGGGTTCTTTAAGGTGGCGGGGGAATAACGTGCTTTCTGCAGGACTCAGAAAGCTGCTTCCCCACACACACACTAGGTGTCCTCTTTTTTGGTTTCCCAAATATGGTCACCCTACCTTAGGGCTTGAGCGGGGAGGAGGTAGCGGGCCTGGCAGGGAGCATGCTTTGCCAAAGGAGTGATGGAGGTCAGCAAGCCCTCACGAGTCAGGCACTCACGTGTCAAGGCGTTTGGACTGTTTGTCTGGGACTCTGGCCCCGTTTACTCTGTCAACAGGATCAAAGGGGCCCCGTGTTTGGCAAGTGGGAGGAGAGGACAGAGAAGAAAAACATGTCCTGTCCTGTCCTTCCTGCCTTTGCCACACAGCCATGTTAAAAGAGGCAAAACATGAGAGGAGGGAAGGCAGCCGGAAAGCGGCGGGGGGTGGTGGTGGAGGAAGGCGAACAAAAAAGCACAGACGAGAGCTGAGCTCCAAAATATAGCTGGCGGCTGGGCTGTCCGCTGTCAGACTTCCCTGCATTTAACCGCAGCACCATGATAGGTGCTCTCTCAAAATACTAGAGCCTGGGGTCATCCCATGAAGCTGATTGGTGGGAGATTCAGGAGAAATAAGAGGAAGTCCTTCTTCACACAGCGCATAGTTAAATTATGGAACTCACTTCCACAAGATGTAGTGATGGCCACCAATTTGGATGGCTTTAAAAGGGGGTTGGATAAATTCCTGGAAGCAAAGGCTATCAATGGCTACTACCTCCAGTATCTGAGGCAGTAAGCCTATATGCACCAGTTGCTGGGGAGCATGGGTGGGAGGGTGATGTTGCACCGTGTCCTGCTTTGTTGGTCCCTGGCCAATGGCTGGTTGGCCACTGTGTGAACAGAGTGCTGGACTAGATGAATCCTTGGTCTGATCCAGCAGGGCTCTTCTTATGTTCTTATGTCCTTATAGGCGCAGTTTCAACAGGTGAAGTTTTCTCAGCAATGCTGGGGAAAGTTTAAAAGATACAAGAGTCCTGCTGGGAGGGTTTTTTCTTAATTTTAATTATTTGGGGCCCAGGCCCAAAGGACACAGACCTATGCTAATTTATATATGCAAATTTAGAAATAATTCTGATGATTTATTTATAAAGCCAACCAATCCATTTCTCATCCAAATCATCTCAAATATAATCAGTTCTTCAGGTAATTCGCACCTTGGCCCAAATTATCCCAAACCAATGGAAAGTGGTTGTTTCCTCTAAGCTTAATTGCCATGCAGGGGAAGATTTGGGTGGGGGCTAGAATGTGGGGAGGGGGAAACTAAGCTTTCCATCTCCGGCTGCAATTCCTCTTGAAAATTGCCCCCTCCATGGCAAATAAACGGAGGGGGGAAACGTACTGTTGGCACCAATGGACACTCAGAGCTTCATCACACCAGGGTTATACTGTGCAATCACTGCGAATTGCGTGCAAAGATCTCCAAGGTTTTCCAGTTTAATCTGCTTTGACTGTGAAGTACTCCCATGCATCCTGCTTTAATTGTGCTTCAAAGGCAAAAGACCCAATCTATTTTGCTACTAGTTTTGGAGCAAATCATTTGTTGTTTTCCGAGCGGCCACTGGGGGATTTGATCCTTTTAAGCTTCAGATTAAACAAATGCTTACATCTGCGTAAGTTTTAAAGATAAAGTCATCAAAATTGGCACAGTAATAGATATTAAGGAGAGCTTTAAGCATACCAAATTTGAATCAGATTGGGTCATCCGTTGATTTTTTAATGATTTTTTTTTACATTTCCCCTCTTAAACCCTTTTCCTGGTATGCAAAGGATCTTTGGAGTGCTGCCGCCTGGGGTGTGATTTAGCTAGCAACAGCAACAATGACAGCTTAGCATGGTAGGGGATAATTTGAGGGAAACAGGTATGTGGGATGAAGCTATCAGAGCTTTCTCACTAGGATCCTGTGAGATAGGTTCAGAGCCACACTGCCAGGTCCTAGCAATGCCCCTGCCTGGTGTCCAGTTATAAAGATCCAGGAACAGGAAAAAGGCCCTATCCAGTGTGATCCCATCAGCCTCCCTTCTTCTGGAGTTAAGGGCAAGCAGCACCATATTTTCCAGTGAGTTTTGAACTGTAAGCCCCTCTCTTTGGGCATTGTTTTGTACACCAGTCCCATGGAGAAAGGGTTAATTAGGGCGCATTTCCCAGATGCTGCAGGGACGAGATGGCTGCCTCTGTGCTCCAGGCTGGCGGAGTGGCTTGCCCCAGCCATCACAATCTCTGTTTGGGCATTTAGTTGGTGGTCACCCTGCCCTTCTTCCTGGCAGAGCCTCATGTTGCATCTGTGGCTGGGAGCCAATCTTATGGGCAGGCGAAATACAAAACCAAATTATTTATTTTACTGTTGGGCTAATATCTGTTGGTGCTAAACCTTCGAGGTAGATACACAGAGAGGCCTTGCGCCCGCCATTTTTAAAATTTTCTTAAAGGGAGAGGAGCGCATGAACGGTTGTGCACAAAGGTAAGTTTTTTAAAAATTTCATTTCATTTCCCCACTCCCCCCACCCTGACCCCAGTGGCTCCCAGCTCCGCGTGAGTAATCGCATGGAGCCGGGTAAACCAGCTCCGCGGTCTTGGGCTCAGCCTGAGACCATGGAAAAAGCGGGCCCAAAGTGTAGGGATGATCCCTCCCTGATCCCGGGATCCCCTGTGTGTCATGGAGACGCACAGGGACAATCCCGGGGTTCGCCCCGGGATATAGCCTGGTCTAGCTAAGGTCTATGTCATACTTAGAGCAGGCCCATTGAAATAATTAAGACTTTACTTAGGCAAGATTAAGTCCCACTGATTTCAGTAGGTCTACTCTAAATATGACTAAGTCTGGATCCAACTCAAAGTGAGGGTTTTCCTTAACCAATGTTAATGTAGTGGAGAATTAGGTTGTGTGAAGGGAGGGAAATGCTGAGCACCCAAGCCACTGACTGATTCTCCCCTGCAAATCCCTCCCACTTTGCATTCCCCTTGCAAACATGGATTTGGGAAATCTTTGCTACTTTTCCATTCTCCCTGATGCAGAGTTCTGTATGACTTGAAATCTTGCATGTTCCTACACCAAAAGAATTCCGTTTCTCTAATCCTGATGACAGATCTCTGTACTATCGTAGCTCTAGATAACAGTCCATAGAGAAAAAGACCTCAGGGAAAATCCTATACCAGTATCAGAGGGTGGAGAAAGCAAAGATTCAGGAGCACTGCACCTCCACAGGATTGACTGTGCCTGAACAGGTGGGGTAGCTGAGCTTGGCAGCGTCGAGGGATGTGCAAATCAGCAAAATTTGAGCTCATTGAAGTTCTTTGGATTCCATCTTGACACTCGTTCCAACTCGAGTCTGTATCAGATTGCAAACTTGGTTTTTTCTTTTTGCATGAAAATCTGTACATATTTCCCCAAATGTACTCATCAGTTGTGCCTAACTTTGAAATGTACATGTTCTTCTCCCATGATTAAAGCCTATTTGTGTACATTTTTTTTAAAAAAATGCATTTTTTGTACACGTTTTTCAAAAATACACATATTGTCAAACACAATTTTTTGCTACACGCATCACATTGCAAGCTCAGAAATCTACGGACTTCAACCACAGAGTTTGTATTCAGTCCAAAAGGTGCAAACATGGTAAATTCAGATCAAAGCGAACTGAAACTAATTTTTCATACAGACCTAGCAGAGTATGGCTGCCTTTGGACAACACAACAGTCAAGGGTGGGTTAATAGTCAACTCCAGGTTTGATTATCAAGGGGGTACTTGTGGTGTGGATGCACCCGAGCATCAAGTTGACTATTAGTCAACTGTTTGTTTGATTCACACATCCCCCACCCTCTCTCCACCCCAGTCTTCCTGCTGGTATCCCATCAGCCTTTGCAAATTCTGCCAGCTGGACTAGAGCAGCACCGCTGTTTTGGTCGCTCTTGCCAGAGGATTCTGTAGGCAGCCGAAATAGTCAACTCAATGGGGCAAAATAGTCCACGGAGCCCAACAGACAACACACTAACCAACGGTTGTGTGATTAGTCAACTCTGCAGAGCATTGTTTTTCTCTGTTGGTTATTTTGGTTATTTTTGCCTGACAGACAACACAATAACCAATAGTAGACTATTCAACTAACGGTTGGCTACTTAAGCCACCGTTGGTTATTGTGTTGTCCGACCGCAGCCTACGTGTCCCATTGCTCTAAGTCAGCAAGGGCAGCATTGCCCTCTAGTGGCAATGTGAACTGCCCAGGGAGCTTCGTCTATAAAGGGAGCTTGGTCCACTGGCGGTATAAAAATGCAATAAATGAATAAATGAATGAATAAATAAATAAATAAATAAATGCACTAGGCAGGGACAGCCAACACCTCAACTGGATGGGATAGAGTGGGGTGGGCGAAGATTATCATGGATATATCCTCTTGTAGGGGTCAGTGCATACCACTCCTGCCTCTATATTTACGCTGCAATCCTAGGGATAACTGCCCTGAAGAAAATCACACTGAATTCAATGGGACTTACTCCAAGGTCTATGCGTATAGGGTTGCAGGCCTAAAGTGGGGTCTTTTTTTAAGTCAAATTGATTTAAGCACAGCATCAAGTAATTTATTTCAATGGGACTGAGATTGGCTTCACTGGTTACACATATTACAAGTTTTTGCATTTCTACTAAGGATCAGCCATACTTTTTTGTGAGGGGTAACATTTGAAAGACTGTGTGGGGGGCAGGAGATATAATTGGCTGTGGTATCTGGACACATGTTAAGCCTATGTTTTCAGATTTATTTATTTTTTCAAACATATCAACTATCCTAAAAATATGCAATTTAATATTATACAAGCTCAACTAATACACAGGGAACACATCGGGCAAATAGAAATCACACACTGAGAAAAATCGCCAACATTGTATTTATTTTTGTGTAACTTATTTTAAGCGCTACATTTGAGTTTCCTTAGTGAAGAATTTAGAGGGAGTTGGCACAGGGTTTGGACAACTTCTTAGGAGCACCATGACTGGATTAATAGGAACACAAGCAAATAGCATTGGGTATTTCTGCAGAGGCTATTCAGGAATATGTTTTTCTTCTATACTGTTCACATTAAAAACAGGACTATATAATGGAGACTTCCTCAAGGTATCTTGGTGCCAGAGGCAGAAAATCTCAATAGTGCTCCCCATTCTGTAAAAATATAATAATAAACAAGAATAATTGACATTTTGATGACCTTTAATGGTCTCCTAAAATTCTCTGCCTGAGGCAAGCTGCCTAAAGCACCCTAATTTGCTGGCCCTGGCATATAATACTGGTTTTACTTCAGAAGCCTTGTAGTCAGCCATGTATATGAATATCCTATTATTATTTCTGGTTGTGTTTCCTACACTGTGAGTAACTATAGATTCTTTGTGGTGGGCAGAGTCACCCTGGGAAGGAGAAAAGCAAGGCCTTATTCCTGTATCATTCACACAAATAGTTGGGAGGTAGCATATTTCTACTCTTTACATTTAGGGTGGCGACTTAAGAATTCCTCAAAAAAGAGGAAATGCCAAAAGAAAGGGCAAACGAGGACATGAATAACACTTGCATAGACTATAGATAGAAATTTAGAGAGAATAACTAGATTTTAATAGAAATACAACACCTCTCACCATAGTGGGCAAGACTCTGTCCAGGTGACCAGTGTGCCTCTTCAACTGGCTATCTGTGGATTGGCAATGCAAAGACCCTTGCCCTGCTCTTGTTTCTTATGCTCCTTTATCTTGTAACCAGAATTGGACTAGGCAGCCAAATAAAGGCTGCCCTCTTTAAACTAGACTGCCCTCTTTAAAGTAGAACACCTATCCATCCTACTTACAGGGGAAACTTCACTCTGTTTGCCCTTTGCTTTTCAATTCTTTCTCTTTGTCTGGGTTCAGGAAGGCTAAAGCTGTGAATGAGCTGAGATTAGCGAGGGATGCTAAAAGCAATAAAAAGGCTTTCTTCAGATACATGAGTAGTAAAAGACAGAGGAAAGAAATGGTGGTTCAACTGCTTAATGAGGATGGCAAATTGATAACAGATGACAAAGAAAAGGCTGAAGTGCTCAATTCCTACTTTGCCTCAGTCTTCTCCCAAAAGCGGGTCTATGACCCCTCTGGAAAAAGTGAAGCAGAAGTTGAGGGGGCAGGATTGCAGTTTGAGATTGATAAACAAATGGTCAAAGAACACTAATTTCCTTGAATGAGTTCAAATCTCCAGGGCCCGATGAACTGCATCCTAGAGTAATGAAGGAGCTAGCGGAAAAACTCTCAGAACCTTTGTCTATTATCTTGGCAAAATCATGGAAGACGGGTGAGGTGCTGGACGACTGGAGGAGGGCTAACGTTGTCCCTATCTTCAAAAAGGGCAAAAAGAAGGAACCTGGGAATTACAGACCAGTCAGTCTGACATCCATCCCTGGGAAAATTCTGGAGCAGATCATAAAGAAGTCAATCTGTAAACACCTTGAAATCTATGCAGTGATTACTAGAAGCCAACATGGATTTGTCAGGAATAAATCCTTTCAGACTAATTTGATTTCATTTTTTGATCGGGTAACTTCCTTTGTGGACTGTGAGAATGCTGTGGACATCATATATCATGACTTCAGCAAAGCTTTTGACAAAGTGCCCCATGATATTCTGATTAACAAACTAGCTAAAAGTGGGCTAGATGGAACAACTATTAGGTGGATTCACACTTGGCTCCAGAATCGGACTCAAAGCCGGGAGAAGCCGCGCACTGGGCACAGCGCTCCTATGGTGTGTGTGTGTGTGTGTGTGTGTAAAATCATGGGAGTTGGGAGATGGGGGCCGGGGGTGAAAGAGCGGACCCGGCAGGAGAGATGGGGGGAAGAGCGGAGCCAGGGTGGGCAGAGGGGGCATCGGACATGGTGATCGGGTGGGCGGGTGATCATGCGGGCATGGCAAGTGGGCGGGGATTGGGCAGGGGGAGTATCAGACATGGCAGATGGCGGGAAAGAAGAACGTGGCCAGGGCAAGAAGATCAGGGATGGGGGGGAAGAAGAACGGGGCCAGGGTGGGGAGATCGTGCCCGGGGGGGCGGAGGGGGCATTGGATATGGCGAGCGGGGGGATGGGCGGGCGAGTGAGCGGGAGACGGGCGGGCGAGTGAGCAGGGGGCAGACATGGCAAGCGGGGGGCAAGCGAGCGGGTGGGGGGGCATCAGACATTGTGAGGGGGAAATCGGGGGCAGGGGGAGCGGGGAACCCTTTATTTTTTTTAAAAAAAAAGACTTACCTTTTCGTTGGTGCGCTCCTGCACACATGGCCCCTTTAATTTTTTAAAAAATGGCCGACGCAACGGGGCTTTCCCTTACCCCGTCGCGTGTTACGTCTAGCTAGGGTTGACGGCCTGTGCTAGCTGCAGCGTGGCCTCGCCCCTACTCCCCACTGGATTATCAGGTAGGTCTAGCAAGGCCCTGAAAGAACTGGGCATGTTTAGCCTGGAGAAGAGAAGATTGAGGGGAGACATGACAGCAGTCTTCAAATACTTGAAAGGTTGTCACACAGAGGAGGGCCAGGATCTCTTCTCGATCCTCCCAGAGTGCAGGACACGGAATAACGGGCTCAAGTTAAAGGAAGCCAGATTCCAGCTGGACATCAGGAAAAACTTCCTGACTGTTAGAGCAGTACGACAATGGAATCAGTTACCTAGGGAGGTTGTGGGCTCCCACACTAGAGGCATTCAAGAGGCAGCTGGACAAGCATCTGTCAGGGATGCTTTAAGGTGGATTCCTGCATTGAGCAGGGGGTTGGACTCGATGGCCTTGTAGGCCCTTTCCAACTCTGCTATTCTATGATTCTATGAACATGATAACCAGGGTGGTTTAAATAGTTGATGGCTGGTTATTTAACCCACCATGGGCTATTGTGTTGTGTGGAGGGAGTTTTTTAACCAACAGCTGGTTATTTGGCCAAAACAACCAACACTGTGCAGAGTTGGCTATTTGAATTACCATTGGTTATATGTTTTGTGGAGGGTACTGTTGGTTATTTCCTTGGCCACTGTTGGCTATTTTGTCAGCTACAGAATTGCAAGGCCAGAGCAGTCAACGTGGTTGATCAGCTGGCAGGATAGATTTTTGGCAGCAATGGCTAATGGGATACCAGCGGGAGGATTTAGTGGGGAGAGAGGGCAGAGTATAAGTGACTCAACTCAGCGTGGTTTAATAGTCAATGCTGATCCTAATCCACACCATGATTGATTGTTATCATGTTGTGTGGGGAGTATCCCCTAGATAAACAACTGTTGAGTGTTGATTACCCCACCATTGACTATCATGTCTGAACACAGTCAGTGTGGACAGTGCAGGAGATAAAAACAATTCAAACTTGGCTGCTTCAATAACACGCTCAGATTCTCTGTGCATTATTTTGCTTAACATCCCATCTAAAGAAAAGTTCTCAATTTTAAACACTTGCTCACGGCTTTGTGACAATTTGGTTGACCCCCCCCCCCCCGCACCCGCCCAAAAAGGCATAACCTTATTGTGACTTTTGGATTTTATCGGTTTGTTTCCCTAATGGACCAACACAGCTACCTACAATGTTTTGTTTTTATGTGCCTGGGCTGTTATTTTTAGCCTTCTTGCTGCACATGCCTCAGGTATTTGTATTGTTTTGTTCCATTCCGCTTGTGCTGCTGCTACCAAAGGGTCAGGGGGGGTCAGTAGTGGACGCCATCAGTGGCACTGCTCTGGGTCACAGGCTTCCTGTTGCTGTTTCTCTTTTGTTTTGAAGAACATTCAGAGGAAATGCCATTGCAAAAGGAGACCATGGCTTACAGCCAGAGGGGAAATTCCTGAGGGGTGGCAGCACAATCTGCCCCCTGCTGGTTGGGCCATTAACGCACCCCTGTCCCCCTCTCTTGCAGGACAACTTAGATGTGCTATTTTTAATTTAGTAGCGAGCTACTAAGCCCTACACATATGTTTTACCAGAATCCCCAAAAGAAATGTTACATATTGGAAAATCTAGTATTCATGGCTCCCTGTCCCACACTCAACACACACACCCATCCCTGCTCGCTCACCTCCTCCCTTCTAGCCTTATCTGTTTGTTATATTTATATCCCGCCTTTCTTCCAAGGCATCCAAGGTGGGGTACATGAGCCTCCTCCTCTCTGTTTTATCCTCACAACAACCCTGTGGGGTTAGGCTGACCGAGTGGCCCAAGTTCAGCCAGAAGAAGCAGCTCAGTGCAAAGTCATCAGGAGCAAGATTTTTTTTGGGGGGGGGGGGGCGATATTTAGAAGAAGAGAAAGGGGTAGGTGCTCTGGCCCAGAGTAGAAAAATAAGAAGGCCAACTGACTGGCCCAATGTCATCCAGTGAGCTTCATGGCTGAGTGGGGGCTAGAACCCAGGTCTCCCCAGTCGTAATCCAATACTCTAACTATTATGCCACACTGGCTCTTCAACTATATATATTGAATATATCCAGTATCTGTTGTCTGACATCCATAGGTTTCTTCCTCTCTGATAATATTAGAACCCAGGATTATCATTCCATGAAGCTAACTGGTGGGAGATTCAGGACAGATAAAAGGAAGTCCTTCTTCACACAATGCATAGTTAAGCCATGGGATTCGCTACCACATGGCATAGTGATGGCCATCAGTTTGGATAGCTTTAAAAGGGGGTTGGACAAATTCATGGAGGAGAAGATAATCAGTGGATTTTTACAGTGTGTTTTTATATTGTGTTTTAAGTTTTATACTTTAGGTTGTACTTTGTGGTTTTAATTTTTGTGAACCGCCCAGAGAGCTTCAGCTAATGGGCAGTATAGAAACGCAGTAAATAAATAAATACTTCTCCTGATGACTATGTGCTACCTCCAGTATCAGAGGCAGTATGTCTATGTACAAGAGTTCCTGGGGAACATGGGTGGGAGGTTGCTGTTGCATTCATGTCCTACTTGTGGGCAGGGCTGGTGCCAGACTATTTTGCGCCCTAGGCAAGGAGAGCTACTTTCACACACACACACACACCCCAAAAATGCCAACTTTGAATTTTAAGAACATATGTTTCCTGGAAAAAGTAAGAAGCACAAAACTTGAAACTGCTAAATTTATTTTAAAGTGCAGGAAATACGTCATGCCAATTATAGCAAACAAATTGGAAAGGAACATCTATGGGTCTAAAATGCATTATTTAAATAGGAATATCATCTCCAAATCATCCCCCCCAACTCACATGCGCGCGCGCGCACACACACACACACACACACACACACACACACACACAGTATCACTCACTCCAAACAAACACACACATGAACACCTGCATTCACTCAAAGACCCCATGCACCCCATTCACCCATACATTCTCTCTCTCTCTCTCTCTCTCTCTCTCTCTCTCTCTCTCTCTCTCTCTCTCTCTCTCTCTCTTCCAGGCGCGTTCTGGAAGTCCGAACGTGGAGCTGCCCACCCCCACCCCAGCATCCCTGGCGCCATCTCACCCGCCCAGGCCCAGCTGAATCCTCGGGCCAGGCCAGCTCATAGCCAATGCGCGTGAGTGCTGCGCTGTCCCCAGCACCCTTCTTAGCTTGGCCCTCTAGGCGGCCGCCTGAGTGGCCTCTATGGTAGCACCGCCCCTGCTTGTGGGTTTCCTGTGGGCAGCTGGTTGGCCCCTGTGTGAACAGAATGCAGGACAAGATGGATCCTTGGTTTGATCCAGCATGGCTCTTCTTATGTTTTAGTGGCATGGTGTAAAATTAAAATAGGATGTCCACGTACTATTTATCCTTGATGTGTGCTCACTAATATTACAATGTAGAAAATTGGTGGAGGGGGGTACACTGTAATGCATGTAAATCTGTGATGATTTCATAATACAATATTTGTAGACTGTAGACAATGGTTTGGATCCAGATTTAAGCTGATTCAACTGCACTGATGGAAGTGGCTTTCCTCATCCCGTCCTTCCCACAGCAGCCCCCAAGACTCATGAAATTGTTACAGAGAGAGTCAGGAGACCCTACTGAATGGGGTGAGCTGTGCTGTTTTTAGGGAGGAGGGATCCCTCCCCCCCAAAAAATAGGCAGTGGGGACATCCGCAAGCAGAACCCTTCCTCCTGCCAAAGGCATATCCTGAATCCAACCCACTGAATATATATCATATTATCTGAGCATTTAATAGTATTGTAAGCTTGGCAGTACTAAAATTGCTCCTATAAATCAACAGTGCAAGAGTTGTGCTGGTAATCAATACTTTTAGATTACACAAACAAGGTGAAGATGTTCACAGATGAAGACAAATGCAGAGATGACTGTTATTAAGGAATTTAGCTGGAAGGTGCCACAGACTCAGTGATTAGAAAAGCAGAGTTCATCCTCTCAAGGGCCAAGTTCCACTTTGGAGGAACACCTGGGGAGACACGTTCTGGTGGTGTGTGGGGCCGCAAGCAAATGGGATGGAGCCAAAGGTACCAGCTTAGTTTAGCTTACAGCTCTTAGTGCCAGTAACAAAGGGCTAATCTACACCGGCAGCCCTTTCGCAACAGAAGAGGGCTGCTTCTGAATGTTCCCTGCTTCCGCGATCGGCTCTCACAGGGCACACGCAACCGATCTTTACCGCAATTACAGGAGTGCCATTGCGGGAGCACCTGTACTCTGTTATGGTTCTTCTGCATGTATATCAGTAGAAGTGGGTGGGGCTAGGGAGATGGGTACAGGGCAGAGGGGTTTTTTAATGACTCATGAGGGATGCGCAGACACGCAGCAACACATGGGGGGATATGAACTCTGTCGAATATGTGCTCCTGCGCAGAGATATGTTTGTATTTTTTTAAAAAAACACCCTCAGCAGTAAAACACGCTGATACCCATGCACACGCCCCTCAGGCTGATTGGCTGTTTGCTGAGCCCGGAATTCGCAGCAAACAGCAACAACCTCACAAGGTGGGGGACACCCCCCCCCCCACAACCGTTCTTTGGAATGGACGAGAGAGAGACAGAAAAAATGTGGCAAAAGCAGTCAGGGATATTCTGAGAAAACAGAGGTGGAGCCAAAATCACTGCAGGTGCAGGTGAATGTCATGTGGCCCATTATTAGTGATGACTGCGATACAGTCCTGCAATAAACGGCTGGTGTAGACTCCCCTAAAGTCTTAGGAGAGGCATTTCAACCATATATCCCTAGTGTGTCCTGCAGGAACCTTCTCTGAAATGACAGCATGATGGATGGAACCTACCAGTCAGTTTCCAGGTTTGTATAGTAGAATCGCATCAGATCTCCCATCCCTTTGAAAGCAGAAGAGGCGTGGCTCAAGTACCCCACTGTTCCAACCTTAAATCATATAGGAGGGAATTGCTGAGCAGGATAAGGGAGAACCAATTACATCACAGATGGGCAAAGAACAGGGGTAAAGGTGAGCACCAAACTACATTACGATGTAGTTGGATGTAATGTTTGTTGGACAGCTGTTCCTTTGGCAAAGCACGCTTGGGTGGAGTGTTTTGGAGCAGAAAAGCTTCAGTGGAGGGAATGCTTGATCCAGGGGCACAGACGCTCAGGCCCAGGGGCCAGATGTGGTCATCCAGAGTTTCCCAGAAGGTCATGCTCCCTTCCCCTGTGCTCACCCTCTTTCCTCCAACCACTGATCATTTGGTGGTTTCCCAGGTTTTGTACAGTCATAGAATCATAGAATAGCAGAGTTGGAAGGGGCCTACAAGGCCATCGAGTCCAACCCCCTGCTCAATGCAGGAATCCACCCTAAAGCATCCCCACTCCCTGCATTATTAAGTCCCCACTCCCTGCATTATTAAACGTCTCCCCTAAGGCTCCCTGCCCCTTTGGCCCCACCCACCTTGGGCTGAAAGAGCTTCTGCATCCCTGGCTTAACCCAGACTCTGCCAGCCAATCTTCACTTGACACCCCCACCCCAGCTGCTTTCCCCCCTCCTATGGTTCCGGACTCGTCTCCCAATCCTATGGCCAGGTATTTATTTATTTAAAATATGTTCCGTTTTCCTGATGCACAATGTCTGCCTGTAATCCAGATTCACCCAGAGATTTGCACAAAGATAACTTGCAATATACAGGTCAAAAAATGATATGTGAACACACCCCGGAGCTGATAATTTCTGCAGTCAATCCTGTTATTATTATTATTATTATTATTATTATTATTATTATTATTATTAATTTATATAGCACCATCAATGTACATGGTGCTGTACAGAGTAAAACAGTAAATAGCAAGACTCTGCCGCATAGGCTTACAATATTAGCTATTAAGATAATAGTAGCTGATGGAGGTGTGGTTCTGTTGACAGTTCTGGTCAACTGTGAAATCAACTATACAATTAGTAAGTAGAAAGGTGATTCGGGTAATGCTACTTTGGGTATGAATTTATATACATTGATTCTTATATATCATCAGCATACAGTCCCTTTAGACATACGGGTTTTTTTCTCCAGTTTATCCACTGACACGTGTGTGTGTGTGAGAGAGAGAGACTGAGAGAGAGAGAGAGAGAGAGAGAGAGAGAGAGAGACTTCTAGATGAACAAAGTCACACTAGTCCAAACTCATATTAAAAATATATTAGGAAAAAAATCTTGATCAAAGTGAAGTATCTTTTTAATAGCTCTAAGTATACTTAAATTATTAAATTATGGGTATAATTTCTCCTACATCCCTAGGAGATTTGTATATACACCTTCATGTGTCAGTTTTTCCTCTCTGTCACCACGTTTTCTGTACTTAGATAGGGTGACCCTATAAAAAGTAGGACAGGGCTCCTATATCTTTAACAGTTGTAAAAAAAAAAAGGAATTTCAGCAGGTGTCATTTTTATGCATGCAGCACCTGGTGAAATTCCCTCTTCAGCACAACAGTTAAAGCTGCAGGAGCCCTGCTCTCTTATGTATCTGGTCACCCTAGTAAAGCTCCTGTTGTGATGAAGAGGGAATTTCACCAGGTGCTGCATGCATAAAAATGACACCTGCTGAAATTCCCTTTTCTATGCATCTGTTAAAGATACAGGAGCCCTGTCCTCCTTCCCATAGGGTCACCCTATCTAAGTACAGAAAACGTGGTGACAGAGAGGAAAAACTGACACATGAAGGTGTATATACAAATCTCCTAGGGATGTAGGAGAAATTATACCTATTTGCATTTTACCTAATTTTGCACTTTCAAACCAATACATGAACGGAAACTCAGTTATCCTTTGAAATTTGGCAAGGATTCCTGACTCCCAACTATTTAACAGCAGCAGCAACAAAAGGATTCTAGATTTTAAAAAGGAGTGGATTTTTGTGTTGAAGGACTGAGAGCTGTGTTCAGTTCTAGTGGTCAAAACAAACTCCTTTAATTCTAAGTGTACACCTTTTGCAGCGAGATGCTCCTGCATCTCGGGTTCTAAGGAAAAACAAAAAACAAAGTAGGTATTACAAGCTTAAAGTCTGTCCTGGAGGATGCTGCCTGCACCACTTTTCTAGGACTTGGAACTACATTGTGATAAGGATTCCTTCTCATTACAGGAAAGTTCACTCCTTGAGCCCTTTTTGAACTCTGGGATAAGGGCCTGCCAGGTGGGGATCTATCAAGCGCTTGCTGTACCTGTTTCATTAAAATGTTGTGTTCTGAAAGGCTTTGTTTAATTACAGTTTGTGAAACACATTCTCTCCCCCACCCCCTTTCTTACAATGCTTAGTGGTACTCTGTGAGGCTTTTAACAGGACTGGATTGAGATGGAATCCTAGGCCTTTAACCCCTAGAGCAGATGTGGGCAACTTGTTGCTCTCCACATGTGTTGTCCTACAACTCCCATCAGCCCTAGCCAGCATGGCCACTAGTAAGGGATTGTGGGAGTTGTAGGCCCAAATATCTGGAGGGCCAAAAGTTGCCCACCCCGCCAAAAAGAAGCTAGAGAACATTGTCTGCAATTCCTAGGCAGCTGCATGCTACCGTCATATCTGGTATAGGCAAAACACTGTTCCACACCTACACATGAGGAATAGCAGGAGTCACCAACAATAGTTCATTATGAAACCTCCTGTAGGGCATTCTGCTACTTTGATGAAGTTGACCAGCACTACATATCAGTCATATGGGGCACAGGAGCTGAAGGGCAGTTTCTAAAAGAAAAGGGTTCCCCCACCACTCTGAACCATGCTGCCAAAACCTTTTAATCTGGAAAACAACACTCCTATTTGTATGGATGTGGCATAGAAAGCAGAAACCATGCATTTTATGACCTAAATTGTGGGGAACGGTAGGGTGACCACATATGAAAAGGAGGACAGGGCTCCTGTATCTTTAACAGTTGCATAAAAAAGGGAACTACAGCAGGTGACATTTGTATATATGGAGAACCTGGTGAAATTCCCTCTTCATCACAACAGTTAAAGCTGTATGAGCTATACTACAGTGACCAGATTTAAATGCTTTATGTGTGTATGTTCTGTGTTTTAGAATTTTAAATTTTGTATACTCGTTTTTATCTTAATTTTAGAATTTCTGTAGACCGCCCAGAGAGCCCTGGCTATGGGAGTGGTATATAAGTGCAATAAATAAAAATAAATAAAAATAAATAAAAATAAAATAAAATAAAATAAAATAAAAGAGGGCAGGGCACCTGCAGCTTTAACTGTTGTGATGAAGAGGAAATTTCACCAGGTTCCCCATATATACAAATGACACCCGCTGAAATTCCCTTTTCAATACAACCGTTAAAGATACAGGCGCCCTATCCTCATTTTCATATGGTCACCCTGGGGAAGGGAAACTCGTGGTCCTCCAGTTTTTTTGGCCTACAACCCCCATCATCTCTCACCATGGGCCATGATGAGAATTGTAGGCCAAAATACCTCTTCTGCTCATTCTCAATGAATGTGGATTTTTATGTGCTACAGGAAATGCAAAAACTGATTCACGTATGTGTTGCATGTGAAGGTTTGCAAGCCGTATGTCTTGCAAGGAATAAGAACAATTTGGGAGCAGTTTCTTCCAGTGCTCACTAGATGGCACCAGTGCATCATCTAGGCCAAAACATTACCATGTCTTCTGAGAAGCAAGGCCCAGTACTGGAATAACAGAAGTCACCATGGAGAGCAATCAATAATGGCAGGAGGAAGCTTTGTAATTTTTGCTTTGTCATTTCATTACCAGAATGTTGTGGCATTTCCTACTTTCTTGCACGAAGCACAAAGCCACCCTCCCTTCAAACCGCTGCTGAAATAACACCGCAGAATGAGAGGATGTTTTTGGTTTGGTTTTTTTATTTATCTCATTGACTGAAGTTCTGGATATTTGCGTGGGAAAAGCAAAAGGAGATATTTACAGAAAAAGCCACTTGGTCCATAGAGCTAGAAATAAGGCGGCCAAGTGGCCTACTTTACAGAGGGCAGTCCTGTAATTGAAGGGCTGTCTGGTCCAAGTCCAGTTCAAATAAAGAGAACCATTAAGCAGAGAGAGCAGCCGGGGCCTTGAAGTTGTCCATCAGCAGTTAGCATCGGGACAGCAGACTGAGCAGGTGCACAGGTCCCCGTTACAGTCTTCCCCGCTAGGTTAAGTTGTATTTCTATGTAAATTATTGTAATTATTTCAAAAGGTCCATCTATACATATACATTAACATATGCCTTGTTATGAAAATTTTGTCCTCTTGTTTCATGATGTGCAAATTGCCAACCGATCTAGAAACCCTTTTGCTGACTTCCGGAATACAGCCCGTTCTCTTTCCAGACGCAATGCCTGCTCTGTCTGACAAAGATCACTTCATCAGTGACAAAAGGAGGGAAGAGCCAAGACTAAGGAGGGCATGGCTGTTTGTGCTCAAGGGCAAAGGAAAACACTACAGACCACTGCCACTACCAGTCCATGTCCTGTTGAATCCCCCTGATCCCAACACATTAGGTTTGGGCTAGTTGCAGGATATTCCCTGGCAATGGGATTCTGGAGCGTGAAGGCACCTTGAACCCCTCAGTCTCTGCTGCATCCCCAATTCTATCTCCTGCCATAGAGCTTTTCTGTCTCGTCCCCTCCAGATGCACTTTAGGGCCTGCCTCATGGCCTTGACTAAGAAGATGCCTGGAAAGAAGTGTGGGGAGTAGGTTCGTTGTGCCCCTCTGGGAATTCCTTGGTTGGTTAAGACACAGAGTGTCTTTGGCCACTAACACATCTCAGGCCTTGTGTTTGAAGCTTTTTCTACTGAGTAGTACCACCGCTTCTTCATGCTTCCCTGCATAACCCCAGCATATGAGAAACCCACCTGTAAGTGAAAGAGACAACTGCGCAGAGGAAAATAATCTCTGTTCTCTACAACAATGAATTCCTGAGAACAAACATGCCTCACTGGAAGCCCTGCTCTTTAATAACGTCTGCTCTCTTCATCTCATAGGCATGGAGGCAGGCTATGGCTACTCCCCCATGTGACAGGAAGTATTTTGGTCAAACTGTGGAACAGGATCATTAACAAAGGAATCGAAGATAAAACTGCCAATAGACTAATGAAGCTTTCCTCAGCCTGGTGCTCTTCAGATGTGTTGGACAAAGGGCCCATAGACAGCATGGGGGATTGTAGGCCAGGGCTGGCCCAAGACATTTTGCTGCCTGAGGTAAAGAGCAAAATGGCGCCCCTCCCATTCTATGTACAAAAGCTGACTGGACTGGTAGCTGAATCTTTTTTCAATACCACACCTGAAGGAAGCAGGCTAAAGGGGTCACAGGGCAGGCCACAGAGTACAGAGAGCTCTCTTCCAACAGCCAGTTGCTGCCTTTCAACATCTGCCTCCTGAGGCAACTGCTTCACTCTGCCTAATGGTAGGGCCAGCCCTGTTGTCGGACAAAATATCTGGAGGGCACCAGGTTAAGGAATGTTATAGTAATGCCTTTGTACAAATCTATGGTCCAACCACAATTGGAACACTGTGTGCAGTTCTGGATGCCCCAAAAGGATATTGTAAAGCTGGAAAAGGTACAGAAACACCAACCAAATGAGAAAGGTTACACTGTTTTGGAGTTATTTAGTTTGGGAAAAGTCTAGCAAGTAGTAGGATGGGGGATGGGCTCAGGATTTAGGTACATAAAATAATGCGTAGGTTGGAAAAAGTGAATGGTTTTCTTCCTCTCTCAAAATACTACAACCTGGGATCATCCCATGAAGCTGAATGGTGGGAAAATCGTAACAAATAAAATGAAGTACTTCACATAGCGCTAAGTCCAACTATGGAATTTGCTACTACAAGATGCAGCGATAGCCGCCAATTTGGGATGGCTTTAAAAAGGGATTAGACAAATGTGTACAGAATAAGGCTATCAAGGGCTACTGGTCATGATGTTTATATATTACCTTTGTTATCAGAGGCAGTATGACAGTATCTCATCTCCTTCTTGTGGGCTTTCCTTGAGCATCTGCTTGGCCACTGTGGAAACAGAATGCTGGACTAGGTAAGCCTTTAGTCTGATCCAACAGGGCTTCCCTTCTTCCAGGGCTGAGTCCAAGCATGAGAAATAGGTTCTGGTGCTGAGCAATAAGTCCTGCTCCTCTATCCAATTCAGACAGCCCTGTAGGAACAGGTTGACTGTTTCAGCTACATTAGCTCCAGGGTAGAAGCAGCCTCCTCCTGCATAGTAGTGGATGTTTGAACTGGGAAAAAGTATAGGGTGCATGCTTGCGAATGAGTTTCACAGATTCCTTTCCTTATTGTTGCTATACTCTCAGCAACCTCAAGGGTAGAATATGGAGCCCCTTGTGGAGTTACTACTTCATAAACTGGGCTTTGTGGGGCAGCATAGGAAGCAATTTAGGACACACTGTGGAGGAGAGTACAGAGAAGGCTATCAATGGCTACTAGTCCTGATGGCTAAGTGCAACCTCCAGTATCAGAGGCAGTAAGCCTGCATACACTAGTGACTGGGAACATGAGTAGGAGGGCACCTATGTCCTGCTTGTGGGTCCCTGGTCGACAGCTGGTTGGCCACTGTGTGAACAGAGTGCTGGACTAGATGGATCCTCGGTCTGATCCAACAGGGCTCTTCTTACGTTCTTATGGTGTGGTGTACACATCAGGTCTTATGGGACAATAGAACATATTGCCCTGGGAAGTGGTGGGTTTTCTCTCCCACACTAGAGGCATTCAAGAGGCAGCCGGACAACCATCTGTCAGGTATGCTTTAGGGTGGATTCCTGCCTTGTAGGCCCCTTCCAACTCTGCTATTCTGTGATTCTATGATTCTTTGCTAGAGGGAATTAAGCAGAGGCAGGATGGCCATCTGCCATGGATGCTGCAGCTGCATTGTACATCCGCATTGCAAATCCTGCACTGAGCACGGGGTTGGACTAGATTATCTCTGAAATCCCTTCCAGCTCTTATGATTCCATGAATTCAGAGAGAAGTGTTCCTGGAGACATACTGCAAATTAAATGTGATATTATTCACTGCAGTTTCAAGTTGTAATCTATCTATCTATCATCTATCTATCTATCTATCTATCTATATAATTTTTTATTGTAAAATTTCAACAAAACCAAAAAGACAGAAAAAAATGAGGCTACATAGATTTTAATAATAATAATAATAATAATAATAATAATAATAATAATAGCTGTAATCCTGGCACTCAGCACTGGCAGTTCAACATATAATGTGAAGTGCATCCATTGAGAGGGTGAGATCTATTTGACATCAGCAGCAAATGTCATAATACCGCAGTGGCAGCACCTACCGAAAGCACTGGAAGTTGTGATGAGAAAAACAAGCATCTCCTTGAATATGCCACTGAAGCTGGGGACTGCCTGTATGCATAGAGCACCATCGGGTACTGAGGACCCACTCTGACAATTACAAGTTGGCTGGTTGTAGCAAAACAAGAATCTACATGGCACGAATACCCCGTTGCAACCTTCACCAATCTGGTGCCTTCCAGGTGTGTAGGACTACAACCTCCACCATCTCCAGCCAGTATGTCAATTGACTGGGGACAATGGGAGTTGTAGTCCTACACATGTGGAGGGCTCCAGGTTGGGGAAGGCTGTTTTACATGATAAAGAAAGCTGAGTGAAATGGGCCCTGGCTTGAATCCTGAAATAACACCAGCCACAAGCAATCCTAAAAGGATCAAAGATCATTGGGATTTAAAAAACTGACTGTGATGCGTTCCCTTGATCTCTTATCATCCTATCAAGGCTCATGAAAAATTGACTAAGGTAAGAAGACTCATCACAGCACAGGAGAACTAACCGGTGAAATGCAGTGAAGAAATGAGTTGATCTAAGCCATTTCCTCCTCTTAAAAATGGATCAAGCCTCTCTGGCTGTCGTGAGTGTGTGTGTGTGTGTGTGTGTGTGTGTGTGTGTGTGTGTGTGGTTTTTTGGGTTATATGTGTGTGTGGTCTTTTTGGTTATGTATATTAACTTCTGATACATCGTAAAGCAAGTCTGTGACCATAATTTCAAATACATTTGTTGAAGTTTGCAGCTGCATCAAGGACAACCAGGCTGCCCATCTGCATCATTTGGAGCTATGGCTCAGACGGCACAGGAAGCGGGTAGTAAACCTCAGCCATCTTAGATCCGATAAAGGATGGCACAGGAGAAGTGAGCGCCAACCCTGCTGTGTAGTCCTACACAGGGCCATAAAGCAACTACCCTGGCCTGCAATGCAGAGCCTGCGGCATGCTGCAGCTCCGATGCAGAATGTGCACATTAGCGAGGTGGCAATGCAAAATCGTTTTGCAGATCCATGCTTCTGCATACACCATTCTGGCTATGGGGAACTGGGGCCCTTAAGTTACGTTTGAAACCTTGGAGCAGGGATGGGGAACCTCTTTCAGCCCAAGGCCTGAATTCAGTTTTGGAGAAGCTCTGGGGAGGGTGGGCATTCAGTGATGAGTGGGCGCCAAACCCAGAATACCAGCATATGTCAGCTTAAAGCTCTTACTGATAGCCACTAAGCCTTAGGTGAAGCATTTCAGGCTTTTAGAATGTGGGAAAAACTTCACAAAAGCTGGGAAACCACCCAAGGAGCAGAAGGAGATGGGGCCTGGGGAAGGGGGCGTGGCCATATGGGGTTGATTTGGCTCGTGGGCCTGAAGTTTCCCACCCCTGCCTTAGAGGAATGGGCCATAAACAGAAGTGGCCCCGTTCAGACAACATGCTAAACCATGCTGCTTAACCAAAAAATGGTTAATGGAACGCATAAAGGTTAATACATTGTTAATCATTTTGTGGTTAAGCAGCATGGTTTAGCGTGTTGTCTGAATGGGGCCAGTGTACGTTTGCAGAGATTGCATCTGGGAAACAGCTCAAAGCTTTCCAAAGAATAGAGCGTGAGTGTAATCAGTCACTACAGATCTGCTCCCAAGAATTGTGCCAGATGCATAGCTCAGTGGGGACCATGTGGTTTACACGTGCAATGGCCCCTGCTCCAATCCTCCATATCTCCGGCTGGAGGCTTCTAGGTAGCAAAGGTTTGGAAAGATCTCCACCTGATGTCTCAAAATGCTTCTGTCAGTCTGAGCGGGCAGTGCTGGGCTAGTCAAACCAGTGATCGGCTTTCAGATAAAGCAGGTTTGAACAAGACCGGTTAATAACACCGTATGAATGAGGGATACTGAAAGTGCGAGGGACCCCACAATCAATATTATTGCACCTTTTTTTTTGCTCCCCCCCCCCCATGCAAGATAAATAATGGTGCCGAATTTCTAAAAGATGATTGAACTTTTGCAGCCATGGCCACTAGGTCTTGTTCTGGAAGGATGTGATATCTTGTTTCATCTTCCTTGGAAGGATGCCAGTCCTGAAGAAGCACTTGTCAATTTCTGATAAGAGCAACACAGAGTATACTCGGCTTGATATGCAAGTTCTTTCCCCACCCCTGGTGAGATCTATTGAATCCACTGAAAGCACAATGCTCACAAGATGAACATGATGCAGAAAAGACCCATTCTTCTGTTACATCACTTGCCTTTGTGGGTGATTGTTGACTCTCCCAATCTGTCCCACAGCATTTGATTGCCATCACTTACGGTAACAAGCAAGTCAATTCCCCCTTGCACGTGGTTTGCTGCGACAGGGCAGTGGTCAGCACAGAAAATGAATACCTAGTCCTTAGTGGAAGAACCCTTCATGTTTTTCCATCTCCTCTTTTCCTCCCGCTCCCTAGCATCCACCACTGATTCTTTTGTTGTAGTCCTATATCTGGCATCTGTGTATTCATGCACCTGTTGTAAAGGAGCTGGCAGGTGCCTTCCCACACTCGAAAGGAGTGACTCTATAATTAAGAAGTGTCAAATAGGGATCTTCTCCCACTTTATATTTTTAATGCAAATAACACTCTTCTCACCATACACGAAGCGTTTTTGTGTGGCATGTGTACACCTGAGCGCTGATGTCACATTTGCAAAAACAACAACAACAACATTGCAATGACCAGTCATACCTTTTAAAATAAACAATGGCTCGCTGTCACATACTGCTGCTCTTGGAATCTCTTAATTTATTTATGGGTATTTTAGATCGTCTCATGAGGAGAGCTTGAGGCAGATGATATTTTCAATAAAGATCCTGGAGAAGAGCGGGGGGGGGGGGGGGGAAGAAACCTACAAAATGGTAAAGCAGCCTTCCCCAACTGGACGCTCTGCAGCTGTGTTGGACCACAATTCCCATCATCCCCTGTCAGTACAACCATCCCTGGCCAGCATTCCCATCAGGTTGGAGCAGGCTGCAGATAAACATCAAGTGAAATCTTTACCCAGGCCAAATAAAACAGCTTTATATCGCTTCTGAAAACGTTTTAAACCTGGAGGTTTACTATTCTCGGGGGGGGGGGGGGAGGAAATCCACTATGAATTGTCTGCTTATATGCTCTTGATGGACAGCATCATCAGGAGGACACACTCAGAAAGACTTTGATATATTAGTGGAACATAAAGGTAAAATATGGATTTTTGATCATTGTTTCTGCTGCTATTTTCAGTGTTGCCACCCCTGGGAAATCATTAAAGCAACCTATTATCACCCAAATGATCATGTCCTGCCAGGATAAATCTGTGAACTCCCAACTTTATCTGAAGAAACAGCAGGTTGTTCATGTGATATCAATTGGTCTTTTCCACTGAGAACCCCACTATTTCTGACACATTTCACACTTAATTCACCAGCTCTTTATTACCTTCAACGATGGCCACTTTACAGCTTCTAGAATATGACACTTCTGGCGAGGTACACAAATACACAGAGAACACCATGTGATCTCCTTCAAACTTCTGGCAGCCAGAATCCAGGCACTTTTGCAGGCTGGGCCCCATCTACTAATTACTTCCAAGCTGGCTTATAATAGCATGCTTTACATGGCTCTGCCTTTGCAGACAGTTGGTGCAAAATGTGTCCTCCTGGATACAATTGGGAGCCAGAAAGTCTAAACAGATAACACCATTTTTGTGCCAGTTGCACTGGCTATCAGTGTGTTTTCAAATTTCAAAGTGCTTTTTTTAATTTTTAAAGCTCTAAATTGCTTGGGAATGGGTTACTGAAAGGACTACCTTCACCTATATCATTCTGCCCATTAACTCAGATCTGCATCAGGAGTCCCTGCTCTTGAGCCTGCCAATAAAATTGGCTAGGACGGTGAGCACAAGAGGCAGGGGCTTCTCACTGGTGGCCCCACAGTTGCAAACAGCTTTCCGATTGATTTGTGCTTAGCCCCTTCAGTACAGGTCTTTAAGGAGGCCTTGAACATTTCTTTCTTCACAGCAGAATGTGAACAGCTTGTGTGATTCATAGCAGTTTGCCTCCTAATCCACCTGTCTGAGGTGCACACCTATCTGATGCTCCAAATTCTTTTTTGCAGCATTCCTCTTTGTATGTCGCTTTCAGCAGTTTTGACCCCAAAATAGTCTATAGTGTTATAAATACTCTATTTATTCAGAGTATTACTTCAGATTTTACTTCAGTCACATTCAGTCTTTTGTTGATATTTGCGTTCAATGTGAATAAAGGATGCAAGTTTGTGAGGAACTAGTAGGCAATACCCAGTTTGTGTAAATGTCTGTATGGCTCTGTGCCTATTGGAAGTCTGTTCATGTAGAAAGCAGGTTTAATGTCAGCTTTTAGGAAGCTCAAAGCAAGAAAACTACAATGAGCAACCAGTAGGATGACCATATGGAAAGGAGGACTGGGCTCCTGTATATTCAACAGCTGTGTAGAAAAAGGGAATTTCAGCAGGTGTCATTTGTATGCATGCAGCACCTGGTAAAATCCTCTCTTCATCACAACAGTTAAAGCTGCAGGAGCCCTGCCATCTTTTGTATCTGGTCACTCTAGGTAGGGCTCCTGCAGCTTTAACTGTTGTGATGAAGAGGGAATTTTACCAGGTGCTGCATGCATACAAATGACACCTGCTGAAATTCCTTTTTCTATACAGCTGTTAAAGGTACAGGAGCCCCATCCTCCTTTTCATAGGGTCACCCTAGTACCAGTAACCCACTAGGGCACTACTCCCAGAGTCTCGCAACAGCCTTTCGGCCTACTCAAAGATAGTTTCCCGCTTTGAGGATCACTTTCCTGCCCCTACCAACACTGTCTGCTCAAGAGGTCCATTCTAAGAGAACTCTGGGAGGCAGCAGGTTGCCCAACAGCTGACCAGAAGTGATTCCAGCATTTCCAGGTGGCCAGAAAGCAGCAAGGGGAATATCTGTAGCTGCTAGGCTACTTTTTGAGTGTTTCTTCTCCTTCCCCACTGCTTCCCTTAGCATGATCGCAGCAAGGAAACATTCTCTTGTGGCATGGAGAGGTTTGGTATGTGTGTACTTGTGTCTTGGGTTCCCTGGCAGTGCAATCCTATCTATGTCTACTCAGAAGTAAGCAACATTAAGTTAAATTGGATTTACTCCCTGGTGTGTACAGGACTGCAACGTGACTCTGCTAGATGCTTGTGACAGCCCTGGGGAGAGTAAAATGCAGCCTGTACGAACCTCAGGCCCATGGGCCAAATCTAGTCCACTGGGGTCCCAATCTGGCCACACCTCCTTCCCCTGACTCCACCCTCTTTTCCCCAATTGCTGATCTTTTTGTACAGCCCCAAAAATGTCTCTGATATTGGAGGGAAAGGGATTTGGCACCCCTGACTTAGAGGACCAATCAAATTGTCCCTTGGAGCCATGCAGACCATAGCTGTGCTCTGTAGCAACGCCTGCAAAGTGGTGGTATGAAACTCTGGGCCTAGCTCTTGCCCTTCCACCCTGCTGGCCTTGGGCCAGCCAGGGCCGGCCTACCATTAAATAAAGTGAAGCAGTTGGCTCAGGCAGGAGATACTGGGGGCAGGGCGGCAGCACGTTACCATTTCCCTCTAGTCCCCTAAACTAGCCTGCTGCTCCCAGGTGTGATGGAAGAAGCAGTGGGATTCGATATGTGGAATGCGGGGTGGGTGTCACTATCTTGTCCTTTGCCTCAGGCAGCAAAATGTCTTGGGACAGCTCTGGGCCCAAGTCAATACACAGGAGCCCTCCATTTTGCTGGGAAGCTATCAGCCTCCTAAAGGGCCACTCCAAGCCTCAGCACGCTCCAGTCAGCATACCTGTGGCATAGACTGCTCTTGTTTGGCAGCAGTACACCTGAAAGGGTCACATCTAACTCTGCTGTTGGTGGAGGTCTGTTGGTGAGACAGCTCCTCTTCTTTCTAGGCCATGTTGCCTGGAGGATACTGGCTGAGGAGGACAGAGCCGGGATGTGTCTGTCCTGTGGGCAGGGCTGCTTTGGGACACCGCTACAGCAAAGGTCCCTGTTCCTCTAAAGAAGCTCCTTATGGTGGTCCATTTCCCTCCTTTTCATCCCTAGAGCTGCTGCCATTTGGCACTGTGAAGGCCTTCAAATTCAGCAGAATGGCTGAACCCTGAACCTGACACTGCAAGTCAGTGGCCACCAGTGATAGAAGAGATGGAGGGGAAATTAGTGTCTCAGTACCAAGGCTTTTTTGAGCAGCATGTTAGGAAACTGGCCCCAATACAAAAGTGGGGTGTGGGAGGAGCACCCACTATAAGCCTTCACAGAGTTATGGGATACATCTACCAGGCTCCAGTCACTGGAAGAGGTGACTAGTAGTTCCACAACAGCTCTTCCGAAAAAGCTGTAGTGGTTTCTGGATATGGAAGGGCCTGAAACACTTGGACCAGAACACTGCACAGCTTGCCTAGATTAAGGGGCTCTGGAGATAAAAGCACAGCAGAGGGGCAGAGACCCACATGAGGCTCAGGCTAATCCCAGCCCTTCCCAAAGGCTGAGTTTCGCCCACAAAGGCAAATGCGTTCCAGGCCTTCTCTTCTTCCCTTAGCAAAGAACTTATTCCAACCATCCTGTACTTAGCCAGCCATATAGAGGACGGTGCGTTAGTTGCTTAGGCCCCCTGGGGTGCTCACTTCCTTAGTGTTGTATGGGTTCAACGGTCCCCTATGTAAGGGAACTCATGTGAGTTGGCAGCCTAGCACAACTCTTGGCACAATATAAACATTAAACAGTAGTAATAATCCTAGCTGGTCTGAGTGCGGTGAACTGGCCAATGTCATGGGTGGGAAGGCCTAAGCCTTCAACTTTCACCTCAGATTGTCGAGTGTTTTTGGCTACAGGAGGGTCTGACACTTGCAGGGGGGGACTTTGTGAGGAATCAGTATCGCACCCTACATGGAAACCGTTGAGGTTTCCGTGAGGAGTTGATGACTGAGCCTCACTGTTTGGTACGAGATTGCTCGCCCCGACTTATCTCCTTAGTGGCTTCCAACTGAGGCGTTAGCACCGGTTTCGTAGTTTCAGGTGACCTTGGTGAGAGCTCTGTGCCTGCCTCTCACTCTTTCGCGGTTTCAGTGTTTTTCACCAGCTTGGGTGAGGCAGTGGGATTAGTACACCCACCCAAACACTCTTGGCAGCCATTTTGAGGGCTCAGCACCTACACCTCACTCCTTAGTAGCCTCAGTCAGGCAGTGCTCAGCCCCATCGCTACCCCGAGGCCGGCCCTTGCAGTTTTTGCGTGGCGGCTCCACCCAGGAGTTGTGGATGACTGTACCGCCAGGCGCAGGGTCCACCTGCAGTGCCGACACCACCCGCTTCTTCAGCTTGCTGCGGAGCACGTTGCGCAGCTTCTGGCGGGTGAAAGCGTACAGAAGAGGATGGAAGATGGTGGTGCCATAGGCCATGGCCAGGAAGCAGATGCGCACCTTGCCCAGCAACGGGCTGGGCCCGAGGCACAGGATGACCAGGTTGGCGATGGACAGGGGTGCCCAGCACAACACGAATGTCGAGATGATGAGCAGGGACATGCGGAAGACTCGCCGCTGGCGCTCCCTCCGGTCACGGTGGCGCTTCACGGCCCGCCGGAGTGCAATGATCACAGAGACGGAAGCCTGCACCCCCATGGGAGGTGGCGTTGGGAGGGCGGGCACCGGCTGAGACCGCCGCTTAGCTTCCCCTCCGCTGATCATGCTGCCGCTTGGTTCTGCCGATTTCCGACGCTTCCTCTTCTTGGTCTTGCGGCGCTGGCTGCGCTTGAAGGTGCTGCCGATGCTGATGTTGAGAGCCTGCAGGATCTTGGCATACGTCACCAGCATGACAGCCACAGCGGCAAAGAAAGTGGGGATCTGGATCGCCAGATGGTAGGAGGTACCCAGTTCAGCATGGAACTCCTCTGGGCCCACGCAGAGCACCGTGCGGTTTTGCCACACGCTGGCATGGCCAAACTCGCCCTCGAGGAACGGCACAAAGAAGACAGCCAGGGACAGCACCCAGACACCGGCCAGGAGTAGAATGGCCCGGCCTGGGGTGAGCACACGCTGCGCCGGGCGCACGGAAATATCGTAGCGGTCCAGGCTGATCACCAGTACGTTGGTGGCTGTGGCCACGCTACTGAAGGTGATACAGGCCTCGTGGAAGCAGCAGAGCAAGGTGGCGGCCTGGTCGGGCGGCACCAGAACCACCACCATGGTGAGTGGCGCGCACACCACACAGATGAGCACATCCAGCACATGCAGGTTCATGGTCACCATGTTGCTGACGGAGTCGACCAGGCCGGCCTGCAGGCAATACAGCACCAGGACAGTCAGGTTGCTGCTCACTCCCAGCACGATTTCCAGCATGAGGAAGCCTGTCAGTGAGACTTGGAAGCCCAATGGGTAGGGCAGGGACCAGCTGGGGTCAGGGGTAACCCCATCTGTTGTCTCCAGAATAGTGTCAAACATGGGACTCTCCATGGCTGAGAGGGGCAGGGGCGTGTGGGCATAGTCCTTGGGCTGGGCTGGTGGTGACGGGCTGCTCCCTCACCTGTGGGGGGAGAGAGAGAGAGAGACCATCAAGTACCGCAGCAGGAATGTTAACCTTTGCATCCACAGCAGCCACCTGGGGCAGAGTTTTCAGAAGGGGCTGACTAACGCCCTGGGGTGTCTCCCTCGCCCTATAAACGTGCCATGGGCAGCCTTTCCATCAGCTAGCCTAGGTAACATCAAGTGGGAAAAACTGAGATACTAGCTTAAACCCCACATACAGGTTCAAGCGAAAAGGCAACACACTAAAAAAGAAGCAAAGAATATCTCACTGTGCTGTGAAAAGCTTTTGTAGTGAAAAAGAGATTCAACCTGTGCATTTCTTCCACTGAAAAACCATGTCTCTCTTGATGTCTGTCTCCTTGCCATACAGAAGTGCACTTACAAAAACGAGCAATTTATCTGAGGCAGTAAGCCTACATGCACCAGTTGCTGGGGAACATGGGTGAGAGGATGATATTGCACCGTGTCTTGCCTGGTCGACAGCTGGTTGGTCACTGTGTGAACAGTGCTGGACTCTAGATGAGCCCTCGGACTGATCCAGCAGGGCTCTTCTTATGTTCCAGGTGAGGGGGGCTTTTAAGACTGCAGGGATAAGGGACACATGCTGAAGGCCAGGGTTGGAGAACCAGATAGCCCAAAACAAGGCTCAGATGTAACCCCTCCCAAAGAGCAGCTGAGGCTATCGAAAGCACTCTGGTACATATTCAAATATGTCCTCAATGACCATGATGGCAAAGATTTTCAGGAATTGAAATTCTACACACACACCTTAATAAACCCTGAAATGACACTTGGAGGAAGAAGTGAAAGACAGAAAACCATGTAGCCTGTAGGGAAGGGGTGGGTGGGAATGTGTGGGTTGTTGACTGGCGTTGGGAGGGAAAAACTGTCCACCATGGGATGTGTGAGCATGAGGGAGAGGGGCGGTGGGGGGAGGGAGAGGGAGGGAAAGAGCAGTCAAGGCATGACAACCTCAGCAGTGACTTGACTCAGCATGGGCCGGTATCTAGTCCCCATCCATCCAAGCCCTCACAAATCAGGAAATATGGCACTTGTAGAGAAGACTTCAGTCCCTGTTTTCCTGAAAAGTGCAACAATTTTCAGGGCCACAGGTAGTTAAATCCCAATGGAGGTTTCTTCTAGATAAAAGCAACTGTGGCTGGAGCAGGAAGGGGCAACTTTCAGGGCAGAAGTGGTGGAAGAGGGTGTACTCTGCTTAGGGTGTCCATATGAAAAGGAGGGCAGGGCTCCTGTATCTATAACAGTTGCATAGAAGAGGGAATTTCAGCAGGTGTCATTTGTATATATGGAGAACCTGGTGAAATCCCCTCTTCATCACAACAGTTAAAGCTGCAGGAGCTATACCAGAGTGACCAGATTTAACAGAGGGCAGGGCACCTGCAGCTTTAACTGTTGTGATGAAGAGGAAATTTCACCAGGTTCTCCATATGTACAAATGACACCTGCTGAAATTCCCTTTTCAGTACAACTGTTAAAGATACAGGAGCCCTGTCCTCCTTTTCATATGGTCAGCCTAAGTTAAGTACACCCTCTTCCAACACTGCTTTTGCACTGCAACTCTGGGATGCCAGATGTGTTTGCACAGGGGATGGGAAGCTGATGGAAGAGATGGCGCTACAGCAGAAAAGAGGTGGGAAGGAGAAGGGTGAAGCACTTCCCCTGCCTGCTACTTCTCTAGTGAAAACCACATCCTGAAGCTGGTTTTCCCTAGGGATGGGGAACTTCAGGGGGAAGGCACTCATGGCTCTCCTCCCCACCCCCAGGTGGGCCGCATTCATGCTGGTGCTGTGCCATTGAAATCAGTGGCAGCAAAAGAAAATCAGTTGTTTCAGCCCAATAAAATAAAATAAAATTCAGCAGCAAACTGCTACAGAAGGACTAAACAGTCAAATTGACCTTATTTTCAAGCTAAATTTGACCTTATTAGCCCTCTGTAGTGGCCAGGTTTTTTTTCCCCTTTTTGCTGTCACTATCATTAATTTCAGTGGCATGTCAGAAGGGGATCATGGGTCCTCATGCAGCCTGGGTGTTGCCATCCATGACCTAGGAGAAGCCGTTACTGGAGTTTAAATACAAACATTTGTCCCTATTCCAAGGTTTGTCCCTCAGAAAACCGAGAAAAGACAGAAAAGAAAATGAACGCTTGGATAAAATTTGTCATGTACAAAGAAAAAACAAGATGATTGTTCTCTAGCATGAAGTACCCACACAAATCCTGGATACAAATGGATGCACGGTTTTGCCTAGCATATTGTGTGACTATCGACCAGGGCTGCTCCAGAAGGGAGAGGAAAAGAAAAACATACAACACAAGGGAAAAATTAGCACAAACTGAGGAAGATGCCAACCAACACGAGCTCCTTCTGGCAATTTTAGAATGAACACGAGCCAAATAATCCCAATCAAAACTGCAAACAACTGAGGAAGAAAGACCAGGGTTAAACACTTCCAATTTAAAAGCAAGAAAAACAACAACAATCACAGATTAATCCATCTTGGAAACGGCACCCAAGATGGCTCACTGGAAAAAGAATCTATACTTGAAAACACAAAATATCTACTGATGCCGTGACTCTGGAAAAATGAAAGAATGTGGGAGGCAGCTTGGCTCAGGCTCTGGAAGCCATATAGGCTCTATAAGAGTGACAGGTCGTAAATTCATCAGTCACAGAATTAGGACTCTCCTAGGGTGACCATATGGAAAGGAGGACAGGGCTCCTGTATCTAGTGGAATAGACAAGGGAATTTCAGCAGGTGTTGTTCGTATGGCATGCAGCACCTGGTGAAATTCCCTCTTCATCACAACCATTAAAGTATAGCTAGTGTGTCCAGAAACAAAAGAGGGCAGGGCTCCTGCAGCTTTAAATATTGTGATGAAGAGGGAATTTCACCAGGTGCTCAATGCATACAAATGACCCCTGCTGAAATTCCCTTTTCTATGCCACTGTTAAAAGTTACAGGAGCCCTGTCCTCTTTTCCATATGGTCACCCTATGTAAACTGACGCCAAGGGACAGCCACTCTCCACCAGGCCATATAGAAAGCCCTTGCCTAGATATTTGCTCCTTTGTCAGTAGGCCCAGCCCAAGGGATTTTGCTGCCTGGAACATAGCAACAAATGGTGCTCCTTATCCCTCAATGAAGGTACACAGTACCTGAGACTGAACACATTATTTTGGCATCTCTGAGACAACTCCCCCGACCTCTCCCCATCCCTAGCAGCAAAAAGATATATTAGGAATAAATTAAATAACTAACGATTTCCTGCCCTTTCAACTGCCTGCCAAAACCCATTCTGCCTAATAGTAGGGCCAGCTCTGAGTCTGACATTCTTATCTCTTGCTGCCTTGGATTTTGACTTGTGCTTCTTTTGTACAACACTCCTGCTTATAGCCCCTTGGAGCTTGACCTTTATATGTTTTGGACAGCGCATTTACTTCTGGGCCAAATGGACAGTCGGCGGGCTTTCCTTCCATCCCTGGATCCTGACTCTTGCTGAGGCCTGACAAGAGCTGGTCCCACACCCCATCAGGTATGAGATCCCACAAGCCACCACCTGGTATGTGCTGTAAAGCTCTTTTGGAATTTCTGGGTCTTTCAGATAGGGCAACTGTGGGCCAAACAAAATGTGACGTTCAATGTGTCTTGGCGTTTAATATGCGTATTTTAAAACGCAAAGAAACATGGAGTGGGGGGGACTGAGTAGGATCAGAACTGAGATAGGTAGGAAAGGGGAGTTTAACCCTTCCCTTGCTATGATCCCGCTGAAATACCCCTGCTGATGCTGTAGTTTGCACGGGGAGCAAAGCTCCCATTGTTAACAGGAATTTTAATTCTTTCCTCCTTGTGAAAATAGCATGGAGAAATTTTAGATGGGACTACAGTGAGGGAGAAGTGGTTAAATCCCCCCCTCCCTGTGCACTCCAATCCCAAACCTGCTCCTTCCCTCCTTGCAGTAATTTGCTGTTTAAAAACACTGTATGTTAAATGCAAAACACATATTTAAAGTCATATGTCCAATTCAATTTGAAAAGCGAGTGTCCCTGACCTTGCAACCCCTGGATTGACTATGTCCATGCAGTGTAGGCAGAGCTGCTCATGCAAAGTGCTTGCAAGCTTCAGATGGTTCAGAATACAGCTGCCAGCTTCCTTAAATGGAGCAAGTCAATAAGAACGTACGACACTTGGGCTCCACAACCTGCACTGGCTGCCAGTAGGCTTCCAAGCAGAGTTCCAGGTGTGGGAACAACCTATGAAATTCCAAATGATTTGGCTATAAGAGCCAAGCAAGATGACCAGCGGAATCATGTGTTGTAGTCAGGGCTGGCCCTACCCTGAGGCAGAGTGAGGCAGTCGCCTCAGGCATCGGATTTGGGGTGTCATGAAAGGACAGCAAATTGTTAGGTATTTTGTTTTTGATTAACAGGGATGGGGAGAGGTGCTGATGGGATTTTCTGCCTCATGTACTAAATTAACATGACTGGCTTTGGATACTATGCACCTTACTTGGGTAGGTGAGTGAGGTGATATTTGCTGCTCTGCCTTAGGCAGTATAATGTTGTGGGCCAGCCCTGGTTGCAATTCTTATTGCTCTAGATTGTTGTACGGCGTGGGCAGATGATGGCATGTTTTCGTGCTCCCCCACTTTATGCATGTTGACGGCTGGAGAACAGCTGGTTTTTACCCTTAAAGGTGGATTAAAAGTAATTTTAAATAAATACTCAGGGGACCCCCAGAAACCCCCAGAGCCAGTGTGGTGTAGTGGCTAAGGTGTTGGACTGGGAGTCGGGAGATCCGAGTTCTAGTCCTCACTTGGCCACGGAAACCCACTGGGTGACTTTGGGCCAGTCACAGACTCTCAGCTCAACCTACCTCACAGGGTTGTTGTTGTGAGGATAAAATGGAGAGGAGGAGGATTATGTACGCTGCCTTGGGTTCCTTGGAGGAAAAAGGGTGGGATATAAATGAAATAAATAAATAAAATCTGGGGTGGGGGATTGACTGCCTTCACCAGGAGTCTGAATGCAAAAAGATGGGGAAGAACTCCCCCTCGTGGGAAGAGGTTCACAACCTCAGTCCCACTACTGAAAAGGTGCTATCCCAGGTGACCCTTACCTGCAGTCATCCTCAATGTGGTACCCTCCAGATACGTTGGACTGTAACTCCTATTGTTTGTAGGTTAGCCTCTGGGGACCTTCAGGAGAATGGATACATTCTCACATCAAAAGGTTTGTGGAGTTGAGTGACATTCTTTTTTTTCTTTTAACCTGGAATATGATTTTACTTTAATTAATTAATTAAAGCATTTATATGTGTGTGTGTGTGTGTGTGTGTGTGTCCCCGTAATGTGTATCTCAGGGAGGATTATGGCATATTGGTTGGTTTGTTTTTGTATTTGTTTCTATTCAGTAACCCACCTGGATCCTTTGAACTGCACAAAAGTGGGATGCAAGTTCAGTAAATCCATCCATAAGTAAAGGTATAGGAAATTAGCCCTGTGGTCCCATTCCTGAGCTGAAGTCAGTCTCCCTGGTCAAATTTCAGCTGCAATAGACTGTTTATCCAAGAGCAGAGATGCCCTCCCACAAGGAAAATGTAGAGATGCAGGCCTTCGTTCTGCAACATTAGTAAACTGTGCCGCAGCAACCCCATCCTTATTCAAAATCTAAATCTGGAATCTGTCAATCACATTTTAATTCATGACAACTAAACACAGTTACTGTCTAGGGGGAAAGCTCTCACCAACTGCATCTGTAAGATACAGTCGCTCATTAACCAATTGTAAAAACAACTATTTCCTTGCTTTTTTGATTACAAAAAAAAAGAAGCATTGGAGAACTTTGGACTATGCTTTAACAGACTGGATATAGAAGGAGAACCTGCACATTCAGGTAAACAAGCCGTATAGACAAGCCCTTAGATGGCTTTAAATCAGACAAATTAATGGAGAATAGGCTCATGATGGTAATATGAAGGTTTCATCATGATCAAAGGCAGTATGCCAACGAATACCAGTTTCGGGTATGTGTGTGTAGAATATGCAACTTTAAAACATATTTTTAAACATGGGATAGCCTGCCCAAAGCAGGACAGGTAAGAATGAGAGCTGACTCACCATACAACTTCACATATTATGTACACATATAAGCAAACTGTGAAGCCAGAGTCACACACTCAATAGATCCCATAAGACTGAAGTCTGATTTAGTATAGGATTGCAGTCTAAATTAAAATCCTATAGTTCATCTGCCATCAGAAGGCCAGCAAGCAACATTTCCTTTATGTCCAGAATTTGAAGAAAGATGACTGCAGAGCAAAACTGGGACATTTCCCCCATCGCTACTGTGACCCACCCAAGACTTGATGATTAAATTTCTTATCCAACCTCACACGGCATTCTTGTTCTAGGTGCCATCCTTCGCTGAGATTTGGGCCTCTGATAGGTCCACCTTAGTAGAGGATCAACCTCTCGCTCACCCCAAATCAGGCTCCACCTATCCCTCACTCTTTTACAATTCTAGGTGTCAAGAGAAAGCCTTTCTGCTTACACACACTTTTAATATTTTGATAGGGTGACAATTCTCTTGCTGCTGTTTGTTCTAATCATGGCATTTGGTTTTAATGATTGCTTTAATGGTTGAATCGTTCATCACCTTCCATATGTAATTAGAAAGGCAATTTAAAAATACTTAAGTAAATATCCTGTTCCCATATCATGTTTGTGATTTCTTCTAAACTGCCCAGGAAAGTGTGTCTGCTGCTACCATTTATCACTTATACAGCATTTTATCACTTTAATTTGCAAAGTGATTTACAATCTGTGCGTCATCCATCATTCCCATTTTACAGAGGGGGAACTGAGACAGCACATGGCTTGCCCAAGGCCACAAAAATACATATGTGGCAAAGAAGGGCACTCCAATTCCAGTTCAGCTCTGATTATTGGCACACACTGGTAGTTCACTCCAACAGCACTTCTCTTGGGCAAGTCAGAATCTAAGAAAAAGAACTTGCTGGCTTTTTAGACGAAGTCTGTGGATTGTCAGCTGAGAATCTTATATCGGGTTCTGAGGCAGGAATCTGAGCACTATCACTGCAGTGAGTATGGACCTGTGGATCTGCATCCTTAGAACTCTGCCCCACAATTCTGGTAAGGAAGAATTTGTTTTGGAGGAATATAGGGTGACCATATGAAGTAGAGGACAGGGCTCCTGTATCTCTAACAGTTGCATAGAAAAGGGAATTTCAGCAGGTGTCATTGTATATATGGAGAACGTGGTGAAATTCCCTCTTCATCACAACAGTTAAAGTGAAGGAGCTATACTAGAGTGTCCAGATTTAAAAGAGGGCAGGGCACCTGCAGCTTTAACTTGTGTGATGAAGAGGGAATTTCTCCAGGTTCTCCATATATACAAATGACAGCTGCTGAAATTCCCTTTCCAATACAACCGTTAAAGATACAGGAGCCCTGTCCTCCTTTTCATATGGTCACTCTACTATGCGGAACAGAGGCTAACAGAGCAATTCTGTCTTGGAGTTATACCTGTTAGGTGGGATAGGATTCTCCTGCACTAGCAAGAAACGAAATTATGCCAGTGTACCGACACCCTTGTGCCAATCGAAAGCTACCACTGCTGCAAATTTGATGCTGGCGGGACTCCATGAGAGCAACGGGGAAAACTGGATGGAGTTTGGGGTGTAGTGCCAGAATACAAGGCCTTAGCTGGAATTCCATGCTTGCTCAGGAGTTGTTTTGGCCTCTGATGATGGCGTAACATTGTGCCTGTGAAAGTGAGAGTAGTTAGATGAGTGACCACACATGAGAGGGTCTTCTCTGCAGTGGCCCCACACCTTTGGAATAAGTTGCCATCAGAGATCTGCCACACTCCATCATTGCAAGCTTTTAAGAAGACCTTGAAAACATATTCTTTTGCCTTAGCCTTCTCTTGATATGACTGCTGTTGTTGCTGTTATTGCTGCTGGTTTTATTGTTGGCTTTTATTGTGTTAATGTTTTTATTACTTTTAATATTTTATCTATTTTTATGTATTTTATTGCTGCAAGCCACCATGGGAGGCCATCTGCCCTGAAAGGAAGCCAAGAAATATTAGAAAGAAAGAAAGAAAGAAAGAAAGAAAGAAAGAAAGAAAGAAAGAAAGAAAGAAAAGTATTGGCATAAGTTAAAATGATCCCATTTGAAAAAAATAATAATGACAGCGCTGGACAAGTTTTGTCTGCCTCTCTCCCAGCCACAACAGAGGATAAGGAGACAGCTCTGAAAAGCCAGGATCTCTCTGGCTATCACTCGTTTGATCCCAGCCTTGGCTCTCCCTGATCTCAGCACACAGGGTGGGGAGGTTTAAACTTCCACATCCCTGCGTGGTGAGATGTGCATGCATGTTGGGGTGGGGAGATGCCTGGGTGAATGAGTGTGCCTGCATGAGTGCATGTGCTGAAAGAGGGGAAAGGGTGCATTGGCACACACACATCCTGACACACCGTCCATCACTGTGTGCAACCCTTAGGAGCAAAAGAGTTGCCCACCCCTGACATCAGTCAAGGGGTGGAGAAGCAATGCCCTAGAACCACTTTCTGGGACTGACTCCCTGAAAATGACCAACAGCCATGCTGTCTGGGGATGATGGAAGTGTAGTCCAACACATCTGGAAGGTTCCAGGTCCTGCACCACCTGGCTTGTGACCACAAACATTTAAATGCAGCCAAGCTCACAACATGCACCAGACTCAAATGTGCTCAAGAGTCTTTTTGCAGCCCTCTTCCCTGGGGAGGCCATGGCTGTTGGGCTTACTTAGGGCCTTTGATAGGCTAAGCCTGTGTTCTTCCATTCTGCTATGGCCCTAACAGTGCCCCACTGGTTCTGGGCTATAGGGCTGGGAGGCTCCCTTTCCCCCCTCCATGTAGAGGGCTGTGTGTGGGAGGGAGAGGACAGGGCATGCTGTGGGCATGGGCCTAGGTGCCTACAGAAGTTCCCCTCCATCTTAGGGAGGCACGTTCAGAGGGTTGATTTGTGGAGTTCAGCCTGGATGCAGGCCCCTTTCTCCAACCTCATGCCGTTGTTGTCGACAAGACCCCTATAAGGCTGATTATGGGCCAATCTACACCAAGCAGGATATAACACTTTTAAAACGATATGAAAATGGTATATGTAATATGTCCTGGGCCTGAACAGTTGCCATAACCCTTATAAACCGTTATAAGCAGTAGTGTAGATCCTGCCTATGCCTTGTTGAAACCATGTCCATGTCTCCATCAGGATACAATTCAAGGCTCCACATTCTGCTCCCTCTTGCATTTGTCTTTCCCACAGAGTTATTACGGAGCTGACAGTGCTTCCTTGTGCATGCGCCCCCACTCCCCGGCAATCCTCTGGCTCCCAGGCAGCAAAACAGATGTGCTGAGTGCACTGTTGCGGGATTTGTCTATATGGAGACATTGTTCCCACAGTGAAGCTCATTAACCCTTTTCCTGGGAAATCTGTAGAGGGAAGGAGCTGTGGTCCTAGTTGTGTGTTGAGGTTGTGGTTGTTCAGTTGGAAGATGTCATGAGGTCATTCGGCTGTATTCTGATTGGTGCTTTCTATGCATGGGCAGTCATTCATTGATCAATGGCGTTGTGATGGGTGTCTGGTGGTGGAGTCCCAAAGCTAGATGTCATCCAGGATGTGGCGATTTCCACCTCCTAAGCCCAGTGGTGCAGCTAGGTAATTTTAGACCATGGGCTTTATGGTCCTAGAAAGCCCCCCTTTAGTAATGTATATTACTTCAGTTGTGAAGGACACAGATGACAATTCTTTTCCCCCCCGCCACCCACCCTTCCATGATTTTCAACTGCTTCTACATGTGTTCTAACTTAGAACATTATTTGCCAACCCTGATAAAATAACAACAACAACAATCTGAGCATATAAAACTTTTTGAATTTAAAACTTACTTAAACCATAGCACCATTATGACTGCAGGAATAAAGTTTGCTTGAGAATATAAGAAGAGTCCTGCCAGATCAGACCAAGGGTCCATCTAGTCCAGCCTTCCTCAACCTGGGGCGCTCCAGATGTGTTGGACTGCATCTCCCAGAATGCCCCAGCCAGCTGGCTGGGGCATTCTGGGAGATGCAGTCCAACACATCTGGAGCGCCCCAGGTTGAGGAAGGCTGATTCCAGTCCAACACTCTGTTCCCACAGTGGCCAACCAGTTGTCGACCAGGGACTCACAAACAAGACACAGGTGCAACAGCGCCATCCCATCCATGTTCCTCAGGAACTGGTGCACATAGGCATAAAGCCTCTGAGAGAGGAGGTAGCATATGGCTATCAGTATTAGTAGCCATTGATAGCCTTCTCTTCTAGAAATTTGTCTAAATCCCTTTTAAAGCCATCTAAATTGGTGGCCATAACTTCTGTTGCCCTCATCACCTTCCATTTTCTGGGTTGTCATGCGGGCCACTGTAGGGGTCCCAGACACTGGCCCTGAGATGCAGCCCCATCTGCAGCACTAAGCTAAACCTATTCCCTAGTGTGGAGGACAGCGTCTCATCACTAGTGTTAAAGTAAGATTTAACTGCCAGTCCAGTCAGCTTCTGTATATGGAATCGGAGGCAGGGATGGGGGGTGGGGGTGGGGGTGTCGGCGGGGAGCAGCATTTCGCCCTTTGCCTCAGGCAGCCCAAATGCCTTGTACTGCTAGGCCTGTAATAGTGAGCTGGAATTCCCTAGCCAAACAAAGAAGAATATCCTGATCTCTCAAAAGTCAAACTGCAATATAAAGGGCAAAACAAAAACAACAAACGTTGCTGAAGAAAAATGGAAACATTTATAAACACAAAAATACAATGGAACATATATAGATATCATGAAAAAAAAGGACCAAAGTACTACACAATAGCCAAACATTACAACAAAACAACTTTAAAACTCCATAATCACAACCTATGAATAGTGAAGGCCCAAAAGCAACCTTTGTTGTTTTTGTTCTGATGTTTTTTATATTGCAGATTGGAATGCTCCATTTCTTTATTTCTATTTCTTTATTTTCTTTATTTATTGCATTTTTATACTGCCCAATAGCCGAAGCTCTCTTATTTATCTATTTGTTTTCATTTTTTGTATTTCTATGCCTGCTTTCTGAAACTAACCAAAGTAGTTTACAAAAAATTCAGCACATTAAAAAAAAAAACATAACTAAGGGAAGAATAAGGCAGTAAGTTTCTACAGGCCCACATCATAGAGACCAGCAAAGGGCTAGGTGTGTGTCATGATCCATGTAGTGATCCAGAGATCGGCCACATGGCACTGGTATCCACTTTGGTATCCATTTTGACCAAGCTTTATTTTTGATTTTAAGTGTTTTTATGTTTGTTTTTAAGTGTTCTATACCATTCCTTCAACACGAAGGGCGATCCTAGGCAGTGGGATGGATGGATAAATATATAAATAAATCCCAGGCAGTGTACAAAAATGATAAATAAAAAAAACACACAATATAATTTAAGAACAGTAAAATTAAACAGAGGCATGAACTCATGTCAAGTTTATGGAGAAAGTGTGGCTAGTTATAGCCTTTCTCCCAGACTGGGCATGAAGGGAGGTGGACATCTCATCTGCTCAATGTGAAGAAAATTACTTTCCGCTGGCGATATTCTCTTAGCCAAAGCAGTTGAGACTCTTGGCACCCCAAAGAACTAGATAATTAAAAACAAAACTAGTGCTAATCAAAACAAAATCTGCCCATACATAGATTTAATTCCAGCTGGGAGCCCAACAACTCCCAATGACCGTAGAAGCAAACAAGCTAACTCTGAAGTCTTGAAAACGCTCACATCACAAGGCCGGCAATTAATATGACAGGTTCTGAATCACTGGAGGAAAGTAACAAATCAAAGCTATTATCAATTTGGACTGCTGCAGTTAAATGGCTTGCAGTAGCAAGCCGCTCTGCTATTCTGAGGTATAGAAACCTAAGGTAGGGTGACCATATGAAAAGGAGGACAGGGCTCCTGTATCTTTAACAGTTGCATAGAAAAGGGAATTTCAGCAGGTGTCATTTGTATGCATGTCGCACCTGGTGACATTTCCTCTTCATCACATCAGTTAAAGCTGCAGGAGCTATACTGCAGCTATACTGTGACCAGATTTAAAAGAGGGCAGGGCACCTGCAGCTTTAACTGTTGTGATGAAAAGGAAATTTCACCAGGTTCTCCATATATACAAATGACACCTGCTGAAATTCCCTTTTCAATACAACTGTTAAAGATACAGGAGCCCTCTCCTCCTTTTCATATGGTCACCCTACCTAAGGCAAGCAATAACACCTAGCAATAACTAAGAACGACTGAGACTGCATTGGGGTACCGGCGGTCCCACCCACCCCTTGCAGCACAAAGAGAAGGCTCAAGGGTAAGGGGTGGTATTAAAATGGGGGAAAGGTATGGAGGGGTAAGGGTTAAACCTTTTTCCCCAGGCCCCACTACAAATCAACCATGGCTGCATTTCCTTTTTCAAAAAAAATAAATGCAGGAAAGCCAGTTACAGATTTTGGACCTTACAACTGATTTGGATTTTATTGAGCTAGATATTTTTTCTGCTTCCATTCCACTCTCCCTCCCAATCTTAAGAAGAAATGTCCTCAAATAATTGGATTTGGAGGTTGTGTAGGAATGAATATTTTCAGTGTGCAATCCTGGAAGAATCAGACAACTGAAGACAGCAGCGTCAAACTGCGGATGCCTAGTATTGAGTCAATGATAGGAAAGGCACCCTTAAAGATCAGGCTTGGCCTATCTGGGTTATGTTCCAGGCATTGTGTTGACAGATTCCAGAGCAATATGTCCCCTTAAGGTTTTGGCAACACTTGTCTGCCTTCTGCTGCCAATAAAGTGTCTTTGACATTGACCCAGAGGGAAATCTGCCTTCCTAGTCATGTAGAGTAGTGTGTATAATCAAGGCCAAGAACACACGATCACCCTGTGTACTATTTTGGGAGGGACACCGGATATATATTGCCATGTAGGCTGTGCTAGGAAGTTGGAACTGGAAATGTCCCCACATACCTCGGAGGTGGGGGGGGGGCGGCATAGTACATTCTTTTACTCCGGGGATCTTTCCTCCTCCAGAGGAAACCCTCCCAAGCTTCACCATCGCATTGCTACCACATCAATCAATCTCCAGCCACAGGCTTTCTTAAGAGAAGATTTTTAGGACTATTATGTGAACCTCAGTTGTCCACCACAGTCCCACTCAAATGTAGAATCTTGTTGACAACGTACTGTGCCTGATACACGAGAACCTTTGCTTTTCCTAAGTGCAGTTTGGGCAGGGATTTCAAGGCCCTGAATAACTCCCAGTCCTCCTTGGGGCAAATATTAAAGGCAAAGCTATTGTTGTTCTCAACAGCATGTGGGAATGAGCTATTCAGAGAGGAATATGCTGATTAATGGGAACAATTCAGGTTGATTAATAGCGCAATCCTAAGCATGTTTACTCAGAAGCAAATCCCCCGGAATTGCTAGTAAATTGTTTAGAACTGCAGTCATCTGCACACTTACTTGGGTGTAAGATCCACTGGTTCAAGCTGTTCTTGATGAAAGTGAATTTTGCAATGGACGTTTTGGACGCTGAAAGCAGAGCTTGACAAGACCGCTTTAGTATGCTCAGAGCTTTTTGTGCTCTGGAGACTGCTTGATTCAAACCTGATTTTCTAACAGTTCTTTTCCAGCCTGCAAATTTGTAAAATAAACAGGTTCCCCACCCCCCACCCCGTCCTAATAGCATTGACCCCAAAGAGGCTTCTCCAAACAACTGATTGCACAGAAAAGGGGGGAAACAATATGCCCCCTTCCTTCTGTCGCTCATCCAGTCTCAATCTTCATGAGCTCCCATTTTCTTCCCTTCTTGCCATTTGTTGCTCCATCCTATGCAATCATTCAGTGCACTTCAAATTCTCTGATCACTTGAATCCTGGAAGTAGATTACTGGAGAAAGGCCATCTATCCACACTTTAACTAATTTGCATAAGACCACAAGAGAAAAAGACCTGCTGGATCAGATCAAAGAAAAGCAACCTGGAGACCCCAAAGCAGATGATACAAAAAAGGCACGGACCATCTGCACAACTGCTTTGCCCAGGGCTGCTGACTGCTTTTGAATATCTTCCTACCATACTAAACACTTGCAAATAATGACAGGCTGGAGTGCAGAGGAGGAGAAGGAGGAATAACCAAGAAAAAAAGGGAGTTGTACTGCTAGGCATAGCAGGGCAAAGGAGCCATTTCATCTCATCCTGAAGCACAACACTCATCTTCCAATGTGTTATATGCTATCATCTCTCAGCAATGCCTTTCTGCATTCTACATGAGACAAACAGGTCAGTCCCCACACAAAATAATAAATGCATGCAAGAAATGACAATATTCAGAAATCAGTAGAACATTTCATCCTACCAGGTCATTTTCATACTGATCTTAATGTAGCCATCCTGGAATAAAGGAACTTAGACGGAAACTTCATCATGAAATTGCTGAGTGGTAACTTATCAAAATGTTTGATTCTATAAATTTAGGTCTAACTAGAGGCCATGGTTTGCTGTCCCCTTATGGATGCTATTTTATTCAACAACGCTAAGATGATTCTGCTATCATCCATTACTGCTGCTGGGGTCATTTTGCATGCTTTTAAGCTCTAATTGAATGGACACAGACTGTACATTTTTCCATTCCATTCCCATTTAACTCCAGCCTTTAATTTTCCCTCCCCATGTATTTCATTAAATGGTCTCTTGTCCACAAAGGTGTCTTATGTCATAATAAAATGTGCTAATCTTGAAAGTGCCAAAAGGCTCTATCGTTTTAACCCCAAACAGTAGCAGCAACTGAATGCAGCCCATATAGGAGTCTTCTGCAGGGAGGCAGCTGGCTGTGTTGCCCTCACATGGATCACACAGCGCCCTAACACCAGGGTGGAGGATGCAACATCCCCCAGAATTGAATCCGCTTAGGAACAGACGTTATGACTGCACAGCAAAACAGGAAAGTGGGCTGGTCACTGGCACGGGTAAAACTTTCAAGCCCTTTTCCTATGGCTAAGACAACGGCCAATGTTTAAGTAGATTTTTTACAAAAGCACAGTCCTATGTGTGTTTACTCATAAATAAGCCCTACTGTGTTCAATGGGGCTTACTCCCAGGTAAGGACTGCATTTCATCAGTGGAGGTTGGTGGCTCCTATTTTAGTGGGGCTGTGAACCCACTCTGGGTTTCGGTCGGGATCCTAAAGAGCTATCCAAAGTGCTGAACCCTATACCCAAACTGGGTTCAGCACCTTAAATCGCTTCTTTAGAATTCTGAGTGGTTCTGACTGAAACCCAGAGCAGATTCGCAGCCCTGCTAAAATAGGAGCCACCAGCCTCTACCGGATTCTAAGTAAATAAAACAAACCATTAAAAATATCAGGGCAACAGAGAGCAAAATAGGCCAGAATGGCTGAAAAAGCACAGAAATAAATAAATAAATAAATAAATAAATAAAGGACAGAGTTGAAATTTGAAACCAGCTAGCAAATGTTCACAAACCAAAGGCAGAACAGCACATAAGTTTCTCATATCCCAAAAATATATCCAGAGTAGGGTGACGGAGTGTCCAATGCCTTGGTGATTTCTTGAAAATATCTGTCATCCATGGAGAGATGGGTGGGTGGAGGGGGGATGCGGAAAGTAAAAGTAAAATAAAAGATACTTGATCCTGAAATTAAAAGGAAGGCATGCCCAGCACAATAGCCAAACCCTTGTGTTCCCTGCCCATTTTTTGGGATACTATCTAGGGACCCAGGAGTTGTTGAACTAGAAGGTTCCATGTCCCACCAGGATTGAACAAAAGACCTTCAGGTCTGGAGGCAGACCGCAAAGCCTAGTGCAGCCTCCCCTATACTGGGGCACTCCGGATGTGTTGGACTACAACTCCCATTAATCCCCAGGCAATATAGGGAAGGGCCCAGGTTGGGGAAGGCTAACCTAGTAAATGCTAAACCTAAAAGACATGTGCAACTCAGCGCTGTGAAGATAGCTCCCAAGTCACCTTCAAATACTTTGAAATACTATATTGACCTGGTCTGCAGGATTACTGCAGCCCACCATGGTTTACAACAAACCATGGATTCCAGATTGCCTGTTCAAGCCCTGGCCACAGCTTAATGTTTTCTCTGAAGCTGGGCGGCTGGGGTTGTTTGAAGGTTAAACAATTCTCAAATAACCAATGGTGTGTTGTAGGGCTATTTGAGGGTTGTTTAACCCTCAAACACTCCCTGCTGAATGGCTTTGGATGATACGACAAATCATGCCAACCTCCCTCCAGGGACTGAATTTTCAAAATGGACCCCAGCACACACTGCAAGCCCACTGTGGCTTAAATAAACCACACTGGGCTGTGGTGATCATGCAAACTGGGCCATTACTGCTGTTAAATTTATTTCCTGCCAGCTATTGTGAGGACTGTAGCAAAGCTCCGGCAATACGGAATTCTGAGTGTGGGGTAGCAGATGACTTCAGTGTCCCTAATGTAAGCCTGTGCGGCAGGGTTTTGCTATTTTATTGTTTTACTCTGTACAGCACCATGTACATTGATGGTGCTATATAAATAATAATAATAATAATTAATAATAATAATAATAATAATAATAATCCAAAATTACCAGCACTGTGTCCCTGTGAGTCCTAGCCTCACTACAACAAAGAAACCCAACTATAACACAACCACAAGATGTAGTGATGGCCACCAATTTGGATGGCTTTAAAAGAGGGTAAACAAATTCTTGGAGGATAAGACTATCAATGGCTACTAGTCCTGATGGCTATGTGCTACCTCCACTATCACAGGCAGCATGCCTTGTACACCAGTTGCTGGGGATGGGTGGGAGGTGCTGTTGCATTCACGCCCTAGTTGGAGGTTTCCCACAGAGGCCCTTTCTACACCTAAGGGTTATCCCAGGAAAATAGATGGACTGCCCCTGCCTGCTCCCAGGATCCCCTGTGTGGCATTTGGATGCACAGGAACAATCCCGGGATGATCCCGGGATATAGGGCTGGTGTAGACATGCCCAGAGAGTTGGCTGGCCACTGTGTGAACAGAATGCTGGACAAGATGAATCCTTGGTCTGATCCAGCATGTTCTTATGTTCACAGTTTGCAGTTCTGGGCTAGAGCCTTTGCTCCCTCCGAACAGAGGGAAAGTAGCCCTGCATGATAGGTGGATTATGGGTTGTCCTGTTGGTCAGTTCCCCAGCAGACTCCAGGCACTTGCTGCTATCAATATGATGCATGGCAGCAGCTGTAAAGATCTTGGTAGTGGCGGTGTGTGTATGAAACATATGAACAGATGCACCAAGCAACGGTTAGAAAGCTAAGTTTACTATCCAGCATCATAGATACTCTCAGTTAACGGACAAGCAATTGAAAAACAAAAGGCACTTTGAACCTGGTGCAGCAGCAAGATTAGGATGCTATTTGAAAGATAAAGGCTACAGAGGAAACCAAGAAGTGGGCACCCCGATTATGCAATTTATGCAAAGCACACTGTCTGAGAAGGACAAAGGGGCTGCAGCAGGTAATGCAAGAATGAGAATGAAATTGCCAAGCAGCTTGCTGCGAGCCCTCTGCAGATGAGGGAGATGTTTAACTAGCATTGTCAAGGGAGGTGGGGCATAGTTAGAAACAGGCAATCAAACTCAGTCAAAAGATCAAAGTGGATCCGGCTCATAAAATGGCTGCACAACGATTTTGATCCAGATATAATTCTGCAGAGGGCTCCAAGAAAGCCTAGGCAAGAGCTGTGAGCTATGAGCTCTGGCAGGTTGGCTCCCGTAAGAGCCCCTAACAGCATTCACTGCCAATATGTGAAATTTCCAACGCGGCAAAGATCACCTTCTCCCTCTTGACAGATTCATCCCTGCTTGCTGTTATATTCACCAACCTGTGCCCTGAAATTCCCTCCCTCTTGCTTTATATTGAAAAGTCTAGCTAATAAAACTAGGCCTGGAATTTAAAAAAATTGCCTTCATTCAGGACTTTAACCCTAAATCTACAAGGGTGGGGAAAACATCAAACCCACCAACAGTCTCTTTCTAAGTGCTGATATTGTGCAGCCGGGAGCATCTGGGAATAGGGAGTTCTGCTGATCTGAATAGAAGGGCGCAACCGGAGCCCTCAAGCCACAGCTGGAGCCATTTGTGCATCATCAGGGAGTGCTGCAGGTGCATCGCTGCAGGGGAAGGTCATAGCTCAGTGGCAGAGCTGCTGCTTTGCATGCAGGAGGTCTCAGGTTCAATCCCTGGCATCTCCAAGTAGGGCTAGGAAAGAATCTTGCCTGAGACCCTGGAAAGCAGCTGCCAGCCAGTGGTGACAATATTGGGCTAGATGGACCAATGGGCTGACTCAGAATTAGGCAGCTTCCTATGTCCCCACGCTCTGATCCCTGCGCACGACTGCCACCCAAGGAGACACGTGTAGCAAGGATGTTGTGCATGTTCCTAGCCGGCGAGACCACATTACGCCAGTCCTTTTACAATTTCATTGGCTGCCAGTCCAGGTCCGGGCCCAATTCAAAGTGCTGGTATTGACATTCAAAGCCCTAAATGGTTTGAGGCCAGGTTATTTGAAGGAACGCCTCCTCCCATATGTATCTGTCCGTACCTTAAGATCATCCACAGGGGCCCTTCTCCGTGAGCTGCTGCCAAAGGAAGTGAGGCAGGTGGCTACTAGGAGGAGGGCTTTCTCCGCTGTGGCACCCCGGTTGTGGAATGAGCTCCCCAGAGAGGTCCGCCTGGCACCTACACTGTACTGCTTTCGTCGCCATCTGAAGACCTTTTTATTCTCTCAGTATTTTAACACTTAATTTTAACTTAAATTTAAATTTTACTGCTCTAATTCTGTAGTTTAATCTGATATCAATTTCTGCTGTGTGGTTTTATCCTGGTTGTGCTTTTTGTACTGTATTTTGTATTTGTGTTTTTAGACGGTTGGTTGTTTTATTATGGTTTTAATTTTTGTGAACCGCCCAGAGAGCTTCGGCTATTGGGCGGTATAAAAAAATAATAAATAAATAAATAAAGCTGCGTGCCTCTTGTTGCTGGTCCAGGGGGCACCTCCTAGTGATGCTTCAGAATACTGAGCTTCAATGGGCTCGGGGGCTGAACCCCACTGGCTGGTACTATCCCAGAAGGCAGCTATCAGCACGACCCAGCAGCAACAGACTTTGCCACTTAACCAGGTATCTATCACAAAGTAATCAGTGAAGTGAACAAGAGTCACATAAAGACTTTTCTAAAAGGCTAAAAAGAGTGGGGGGTATTGGTGTGGAAGGATGGAAGTCTGCTTCCTAGTCTGCACAAGGAACTCACAGTCCAATCCTATGCATGCCTACTCAGAAGTAAGACACCACCCACAGAATCCAATGGGGCTGACTTCCAGATAAGTGTGCATAGCAGGGATAAGGGAAGTGTGGCCCTCCAGATGTTGGCTCTGTTCAGATGACACGCTAAGCCACAGTGGTCAAGCATTTTGAGCTAAACATTATGACTTAGCATGTCGTGTGAACCATTCCTAACCATTGGGGCTTCATAACCATGGTTTAAACACACTCACTAACCATTTGCTGCAAAATGGTTAGCGGCCTAACCATGGCTTGCTTGCTTTATTTATTTATTTATTACATTTATATCCCACTTTCTTTCCTCCAAGGAATCCAAGGCGGCATACCTAGTCGTCTTCCTCTCCATTTCTATCCTCACAACAACCCTGTGAGGTAGGTTGGGCTGAGAGTCTGTGGTCTCATTTACAACAAACAGGATATTCCACAATGAAAGCGGAATGAAAGTGGTATATATAAAAAAAAAAAAAAAAGCAGGAGCCACCGTACTGCTTTATAGCAGTATTGAAGTGCACTGCAGGATCTACATTACTGCCTTATAGTGGTACTGCAGTGCACTGACAACTGGTGGGGCCCATGACACAACTACACCAAGCAGAATATAACACTATGAAAGTGATATGAAAGCAGTACCGCTATCATAGTGGAATATCTGCTTGACGTAGATGAGCCCTGTGACTCTCCCCAAAGTCACCCAGTGAGCTTCCATGGCCAAGTGGGGTCTAGAACCCTGATCTTCCAACTCCCAGTCCAACGCTCTAGCCACTGGCACCACACTGGTTCTCAGTTAGTGTGTTATCTGAACATTTGTACTCAACAATTATTCAATATGTATGCAGCAGATATTTGATGTATTTTTTTTCTTATTGTGTTAGTTTCAGTTATATTTTGGAAATGTTTATCTATGTTTATAAAGTAATTTAAAAAAAAAAAAAAGTGTGTTATCTGAACAGGCTGGAGTGAAACTCATACCACCCCTCACCACTGGCTATGCTGGCTAGGGCAGTTGGGAATTGCAGTCCAACAAGATCTAGAGGGCCACATGTTCATCACCCCTAGAGTATAAGATTTCAGCCCAAATACCACAGTTGGATTACTGACATGAAGACTGTGCCAGAGGGAAAAACAACAGAGAATCCTCTAGCAACTAAAAGGCTAACAAACTATATTGTGGCAAAAGCATTCAGAGGTCAGAGGCCCCTTCGTCAAATCCATGCAGACATTATCCTTAACTCAACTGAATCATGTTTAAGAGATAAGACTCATCTAATTAACCTGATGGGAGCCACCAAATGAATTCCCAACCAAAAGTAGCAATTCATACTCTGCATGATTTCCCTCTTCAACGTTATTTTATTTACTTTTAAAAAAAGGTTGCTTTTTAGCAAAGCTCCCATTACTGTAATCTTGTGGGGCTCCTTGCATGGAAAACTGGCCACAGTAATCCAGAGGCTAACAACTTTATTTACTAAGCATCTTACTAAAATTAGCCTTTTAAAAATAAAAAAGCAATATCATGCAGAAGCAGTATCCATGAACATATCATTACCCCCCCCCCTCCGCCCTCACCCTGCCGCTTCTCCACCATAGTCTGTATTTCAAGCTGTAACCAAGACTCTGAGTGCAAAAAGCCTCTCCCCACGCTGTCTTGTCCTAGGGCTGCTTCATTTGCTGTGGGAACTCTTGCAAGCAAGGCTGGGGATATTAAAGGCATAAATCTCCACGGAGCCCAGCGAGGTGCTGGCAGAAGGGGACGTGGGCCAGAGCTGCTAACAGACCCATCCGTCAACGGTGGCATGGAACGGAGGGGTCTCGCGTGAGTCATTATTACAGAGGTGGCGTAGGCTGGGAGTGTCAGGGACAGCAGGAACGAGGAAGGCTCGCTCCTCCAAAGCCGGAAAGGAGCTACTGTACAACCAGTGTATGATAGGGAAGAGAATGAGTCAGTTATCTCAATCATCCCAAGTGCAAGGAAGGGTGAGGAAACTGCTGATGTGAGGAGAGGAAATTATGTGAGGTTCTAGAACAGCCTTCTCCAGCCTGGCACCAGGTTGGGGAAGGCTGTTCTAGAAAAAAGAGACGAGGAAAGGGGCATATCTCTGCACTACAAACTTATTTACACTCTTTTAATTGTCATGGGTTTCTCCTAAGAAGCCGGAAAATTGTTGTTTGGAGAGGTGGAATGATCATTTCTTGTTAGTCTTAGTCCATCTCACAAAACTACAGTTTCCAGGGTCTCCTAGGAAGAGAGAAAGATTATTAAATCCATTTAAGTTCATGGTACAGATACAGCCTTACAATTAATAGACAGAAGGGACTACATGGGAGCACTATTTGCTTCCCAAGCAGATAGCACCCCACTCTCTTGGCCAGGCTAGACAGGACGTTATTTAGGGTGACCATATGGAAAGGAGGACAGAGCTCCTGTATCTTTAACAGTTGCATAGAAAAGGGAATTTCAATAGGTGTCATTTGTATGCCTGCAGCACCTGGTGAAATCCCCTCTTTATCATAACAGTTAAAGCTGCAAGAGCCCTGCCGTCTTTTGTTTCTGGTCACTCTAGTATAGCTCCTGCAGCTTTAACTGTTGCGATGAAGAGGGAATTTCACCAGGTGCTGCAGGCATACAAATAACCTCTGATGAAATTCCCTTTTCTAGGCAACTGTTAAAGATACAGGAGCCCTGACCTCCTTTCCATAGGGCCACCCTAGGAATGCAGCTTCACTCAAGCCCATTATGCAGAATCCAGGGAGAGCCTCCTATCCCATGGTCCAGTGAGCTGGAGATGGAAATGAACTTAAATCCTTGCTCAGCCATGAATTTACAGGACGCCCTTGAGTGAACCACACTCTCTCAGCTTGCATTTCCTGTCTGAAACAGTGCAAATAAGGGCACTACTAGATGAGATGCAGGACAGCTGACATCAGAACCCACCCCCTTATCAGCCAGCTTTTACAAGTTTATAGTTGCTGAGGAATCAGATTGGCTCTGTAGTTCTGGGGAAAGGGCAGGTATCCATTTTACCTTTTATCATTTCCCCTATTTTTTCCAGGAGATAAGGGGGATACACAGATACCTCTGTGTAGGTATGCATAGATATTTAAATCAGGGGTGCATTCCTCAGCCCGCAGGCTTAATCCCAATCGGCCCACGGAGCTTCCTGCCAAGGCACACAACTCGGTGCCTCCACCAGCATGCAGAAAAATAATGCACAGGCCAGGGCAGTGACATCAGCCAATGTTGGCATCCAGCCCGTGGGAGGCCTTATGGGAGGCAATTCACCCTCACCTCTAAAAGTTGCTGAACCCTTGATTTAAAAAAAAATCTCGTGTCCTATTCTTGCAAGGCTGTTGTTGGGATGATAGCAGGACCGCCTGACCTCTTCTTGTATCTTTAGCAGCAGCTTGAGGTGCAGAGGTCTGCAGATGAAGCTTTTCACTGCATGTCTGCACATCAAGCAGTGGTTAGCAGTGGCTGGGTGAAAAGCTGGTGACTCCAGCAGAGAAAGAGATTAAAAAGTACTTTGCATCTCTAAAGGGCACAAAAAGAGGTAAGGTCTAGGCAATGGCTGCAGAGGTCAAAGCAAACAGTCTTGCCCCTGGCTGCTAAAAATTCAGGCTGCAATCCTCTGCATGTTCAGTCACAAGCAAGACCCACAACATCCAGCAGAGCATACTTCCAAATCAGGGTGCATAGGATTGCAAGCCCTAAAGGCACAATCCTATGCATGTTTAGACAGAAAAGGAGAGTTGTAGGACTTTTTTCCTGTCTAAACATGCATATGATTGCATCTTAGGAGGCTTTAGAGCAGTCATCCCCAACTGGTGCTCCCCCACATGTGTTTGACTACAAGTCCTATAATGCACAGCCAGTGTGGCCTTCAGTGGTGGATGGGGAATGGCAGTTGTAGTCCAACACATTGGGAGGGTACCAGATTGGGGAAGGCTGTTTTAGGTAGAATTTCCTGCAGTCAGCAAGGACTTGATCAAGGTTCTCTCTGTTCTTGCCTCCTACTCTTACACATTGATTTCTCCAACCAAGCTTGTGGGGTTTTTTTTTTTTTTTTGCTGCTGTAAGTCACAGCACTTCTTTCCTAGTCCACGGACCAAAAAAACCCAAATAAATGTGGATGCAACTTTTTATTTTTACTAGCAAGTCCTGCAGAACGTATAGTAAATTGATTCAAATTGAAACCGTTTGCTTAATATCTTCCCACGGTGATTTGTGAGGTTTACGCTTGTAGAATAAATAATTACCGTCCTTTAGCCCCTCTGCTTAAAGCTCAAAGACACCCCATCCCAGGGGGCTTCCCCCACACCACTCCACAACCCCGTGACAACTCAGAGCAGCGCCACAGGCACACCCATACGTATCTGCATGTAAATTTATGCAGTCTCTTAAAAGCCTGGCACCAGGGCAACCTGCTAATGAAGCAACATCAACTGTGTCTGCTCCAAAGATAATGAGCTCAGAAAGAGCTCCTCAGTCTGCTGTGGCCCCGAAGCCTCAAGGGCAAGGCAAATAAGCAGGATGGGGAGGGGGGACACACACTAGGAAATAGGGGCAGCAGGGAGGGATTCTGCATGCACCTCACTTCCCTGGAAAGGAGCTGGGGAGAAGAACCATGTCCTGCACTGCCCGGCCCAGCTCATGAATCCTGAGAAATCCACAGTCCTTACCTCAGCCATAGCTAGAGAGGGCTTTAGCCCAGGGCGAACCCCGGGATCATCCCGGTGCGTCCACATGACGCACAGGGGATCCTGGGATCAGGGAGGGATGGTCCCTCCCTTGCCCCAGGATATAGCCCTCCTCTTTGGCCCCACTTTTTCCGTGCTCCTGGGCTGAGCCCAAGACCGCAGAACGTGGTCATGCAGAGCTGGGAGCCGGGCGCAAAGCTGCTCCCATCGGGGGTAGGGTGGGGGGAGCAGGGAAAGTAATTTAATTTTTTTTTAAACGTACCTTTTGCGCACAAGCGTTCATGCACTGCTGGTCCTTTGAGATTTTTTTTTAAATGGCGGGCACAACGCCTCTCCTTCTGAGGTTGTCGCGTGTTGCGCGTAAACAGAGGAGGGATCTTCCGTTAAACACAATGCGAGATCTTCCCTCCTCCGTTGCGGGATAACAGGTAGGTCTAGCTAAGGCCCTAGTGATCAGCTAGGGTGGCCACTTAGGCCTTGCCAAAAGAAGTGGAAATGCTTTACCAAAAAGAGGACAAAATAAGACAAGAGATTTACACAAAATTTGCATGTGTTAACTTACGTGTACGGATGTGGATTTAGAAAGAATTACTATAATCTAAATAGAAATACATTGCATCTCACAACAGTGGGGGGAACTGTGACCAAGTGGCCTGTGTGCTTGCCTGTTCAATCTGCAGTCCTCATCTGTGGATGAGAACTTTAAAGCCCCTGCTCTGCTCTGCCTTCTAATGGGAGTTTGTCTTAAAACCGGATTTAAACTGGACAGCTCCTCAAACAGAGGACTATCCTTCAACGAGAGATGTCCTTTCAATAGAGAAACAAAGATGTCCCTTCAATGGAGGACTGCCACCTGTAAATTAGGACATATGGCCACCTTATTAGGACATATGGCCACCCCAAGCCCTACATGGCTTGGGTCCAGGTTACCTGTGGGATCGCCTTCTCCCGTACAATCCGCACCGCACACTCAGCTCCTCTGGGGAGAACTTACTCCAGTCAGCCAAAACTAGGCTGACAACCATTTCCCAGGGGACCTTCTCTTCTGCCGCTCCCAGACTGTGGAATGTCCTGCCAGGAGAGATCCGCCAGCTTAATAGTCTTTCTGAATTTTAAAAAAACTATAAAGACGGATCTCTCCCGGCGGGCCTACCCAGTCGAATTTTAAAATGTCTTAAAAGATTTTAAGATTTTAATAATGTATTAGTTTTATGTTTTTAATCAGTTTTATGTATTTTATATTTTTGTATTCAATGTTGTTCCCTGCTTCGATCCAGAGGGAGAGGCGGGTAAGAATTATTATTATTATTATTATTATTATTATTATTATTATTATTATTATACTATGGGAATCAACGGAAAGACAGTGAAAATGCCAATGATATCCCAGGGGTGTGGACACATAGATGTAAGTTAACTTGCCCTCTTAGGGGCAGTTTCAATGTTATGCTTTATTGCTCAAATAAAAATTCAAGTAGAGATGTAGATGAAGAAATGGTGGGAAATGTGAGTTTTCATCACACAGGAGTGGTTCAATACCTGTGGGAGGTGAGGAATACTTCCACATCTCTACCAAGCTTCATGCCAGACTTGCAGCTCACTGTTCCAATGTGACGAAGGCTCAGTGCCCGTGTCTTTAAGACGCAAGTAGAACGCCGTGCAACTGCTGGATTTAGAAAGAGTTAGAAAGAGCTGCAATTTGTGGGGGAGGCTGGATTTCTACAATAAGGCCTGACCTAATTATTATGAGTGCAATATTTAATTAATCAGCTACATTTTGACTGACTAAGGAGCCCCCACCTAACCCTGATTAATCAGCAGCAGATTTCACTGTTTAACCCTTATTTTTAATGCAAGAATGTATAGAAAACTGGATGTGGCAAACACCACCTTATCAGAGGCATTTCCTCCTGTGTATGAGCAAAGGGGCATCCTTCTTCTAAAATGGCGCCTCTTGCGGCACCAGTAGTAGTAAACTCTGAAGAGCAGGCACTCATCATGCTATTCCCCATAGCTGCACCCCCAGCACCCCCAATGAAAATCCAAACATTCAGGCAGCTGTGTTGATCCATATCAAGAAATCAGTTCAAGCATTTTTATCTCCACTAGGATCAGGTCTTTTGTAAAGCAAAGGGTCTCAGGATGACATCCTACGCATATTTAGACAGGAAAAACCCCTCTACAGCTCTCAGCTGGGACCTGTAGGGGTTTTTTCTGTCTAAGCATGCATAGGTTTCTGTCCTAAATTGCACATTCAAGACCAAGCCACCCCAAAATACTTTATAACAGGAATAGCTCATAGCAATATACTGTTGCTTGGAAAATGATTTTCCTCCCAGTTCCTGTGAGGATTGCAACTAAGCGCAGAGGGGACAGGGAACTCTGGGAACTGGGGGTAGCAGATGACAGCAGTGTCCCTGCTAATAAGAAGTGCAAGGCTATGAATCCTTGTAAGCCCTGGCCACAACACAAGGCACAGACATGCATCATTTAAGAACAAAGGAAGTTACTACTGTTTTTCACCTCATATGCAAATATAAGCAGATTTAATTGGTTAATCAACTAAAAATCATACAATTAATCAAAATTTCTTTAATATATAGCCCTATTAATGATATGAGGTAATTCCCCCCTCCCCAAATTGTGATTCGTATCTCACAAAGGAGTCAAGGGGACTTGTGTACAATGACTGCTGAAAACAATGAAGTGTAAAAGACATATGACGTATATAGACTTCCTGAACAAGGGGTGTGTGTGTCTGTATGAAACATTTAGAACTACAGATGGATAAAGTTTCGCTTTTTCCTATATTTGGATTTTTTAAACATCAAGTTCTTTCCATCCTGTTTATAAAGAAGTCTGCACATTTTGACAAATGTATGTTTTCATTAAAAATACAAAAGCAAGTAAAAGGGAAATGCTCGCCCATCCACACCAGCCAAATTCAATGGGTAGTATCCAATACTTCCTGAGCATTAGCATGACCCACCAGTAGCGCAACAGGAGTGCTTCCTAGAACAATTGGAAATAAGCTGAGAAGTTGTTTCCGGGATGGAGCAAATCAGGGGAACTAGGAGGAGGGAGATTCGCTAACCTATCCCATGTCAGAAACCAACGTTTTGGCTCATTTCCCTGTTGCACTAGCTGTGGGCCCTGCCGACGCAACACAAACAGCGGAGGTGCAACGGCAACATAGCTTACTGTCCCTAAGGACCCTGCTATTCTGAGCATGGAGAGGTCCAGGTTATGCCTGTTAAAGATGAGAAGCCTGTCAGAAAAACGAGATGGCAACCGTAACTCAGTGCCACAAACATGGCTGAATACACAGGGATTCAAATCCAGACTTTTAAGAGCTAAGGACTCAAAACTCTCTGCCTGGATGGATGAATCTGTCAGTTTTGTTTTCTCCCACATCCAATTTTATTTTATCTTTGAACTCGACTTACGAAATTCTGAGCCAGCCCTACTGGGAGCATGCAACTCCACTGGAAGCAGAGCTGGAAGTACCATCAGGCTAAACGTACTATATAGTTCAAGGCCCCCTGCCAAATTGGGAGCTCCTGCTGTAATTATCCACCTGACGGTGACCTCTGTGTAGATGGGCTTCTGCTAGGCTCTCTTTTCCTTTCCTATGATTCAGAAAAAAAGTTGTGCATTCTTGTATCATATACTGCACACATGCATTTAAAATATTTACATCCTGTGACTGGCTTTATCCTACACTCGAGGCAGCTTACAACAATGATTAAAAACCATAATACTGATTAAAAGCAAGCAAATAAACAAAAAGCCATTCAATGCCGACAAGCACAGAGAAACTGAAACCAACATGTCTGAACTGCAACTCCCAAACACCCTCCTGAGAAAAGATGAGTCTTGCTGAAACCACTTCTAAAAGCTGTGAGGGACAAGGCCAGCCCTACCATTAGGCAGAGTGAAGCAGGTGCCTCAGGCAGCAGATTTAGGGTGCTTGTGGGATTTTTCTCCCTCAGGTGCCAAAATAACTTGTCTCTGGATACTATACACTTGGATGAGTGAGGGGTGACATTTCCAGCTCAAAATGTCTTGGGCCAGCTCTGGTGGAAAATGGGCCTCCTTTCACACAACAAGGAAGCTGTGGCCATGAAGCACAAAATGGCCAGGTATGCCCTGTGTCCATGGTATTAGCAAATCAAAGGAAAATATTTCACCCTGGTGTTCCTTTAAGACTGTAGACATAGGGGTGAGTGTGGCAACAGGGTCAGAGAGCCATAGTACAGAGACCATGTTAAATTTCTAAAATGAAGTGCTGTGGCTCAAGTTTACTTGAAAGCCACACCCCATGATTTGAAATTCATTCTGCAGATTGGATCCAGATTTAAGCTGAATCAACAGTGCTGTTGGAAGTGAACTGCCCCGCCGCCTTCTCCCCACAGCAGTCCCTGAAAATGCTATGCAGAGCGTCAGGAGACCCTGCTGAATGGGGTGAGCTGTAGTTTGTGTGGGGAGGGGGAATCCCTGAAAATCGGGCAGAGGGAGTTTCCATGAGTGCTGCTATTCCTCTTCCTCTCACAGATCCCTTCCTCACCCAGAACGCAAAACTTGGATCCAACTCTCCCTAATTTCACATGCGTGCGGACTGGAGTGGGTTATATCAGTGAAGACAGGGGGACCTATTTGTGCACATACACAAGGGCTACTTTCCATTTTTGTATTCCATGACTGAGCCTTGGCAAACCCTGAGCAGAGACGTTTCCCAAGCCCTTTAATTCAATGTGGGTAGGGTGACCATATGAAAAGGAGGACAGGGCTCCTGTATCTTTAACAGTTGAATTGAAAAGGAAATTTCAGCAGGTGTTATTTGTATATATGGAGAACCTGGTGAAATTTCCTCTTCATCACAACAATTAAACCTGCAGGTGCCCTGTCCTCTTTTGTATCTGGTCACTCTAGTATAGCTCCTGCACCTTTAACTGTTGTGATGAAGAGGGAATTTCACCAGGTTCTCCATATATACAAATGACACCGGCTGAAATTCCCTTTTCTAAGCAACTGTTAAAAATACAGGATCCCTGTCCTCCACTTTATTTACATTTATTTATTTATTTATTTATTTATTACATTTCTATACCGCTCAATAGCCGAAGCTCTCTGGGCGGTTCACAGAAATTAAAACCATAATAAAACAACCAACATGTTAAAAGCACAATTACAAAATACAGTATAAAAAGCACAACCAGGATAAAACAATGCAACAAAATTGATATAAGATTAAAATGCAGAGTTAGAACAGTAAAATTTAAATGTAAGTTAAAATTAAGTGTTAAAATACTGAGAGAATAAAAAGGTCTTCAGCTGACGATGAAAGCAGTACAATGTAGGCGCCAGGCAGACCTCCCTGGGGAGCTCATTCCACAACCGGGGTGCCACAGCGGAGAAAGCCCTCCTTCTAGTAGCCATCTGCCTCACTTCCTTTGGCAGGGGCTCATGGAGATGGGCTCCTGTAGATGATCATAATGTCCGTGCAGGTACATATGGGAGGAGGCATTCCTTCAAATAACCTGGCCCCAAACCGTTTAGGGCTTTAAATGTCAATATCAGCACTTTGAATCGGGCCTGGACCTGGACTGGCAGCCAATGAAGCTGGAAAAGGACTGGCGTAATGTGATCTCGCCAGCCAGTCCCTGTTAATAAACGGGCTGCCCTGTTTTGTACCAGCTGAAGCTTCTGGACCGTTTTCCAAGGCAGCCCCACGTATAACGCATTGCAGTAATCCAAGCGAGAGGTTATCAGAGCATGGATAACTGTAGCTAGGCTATCCCTGTCCAGATAAGGGCGTAGTTGGTATATCAACCTAAGATGATAAAAGGTGCTCTTTGCCACTGAGTTCACCTGTGCCTCAAGTGACAGTTCTGGATCCAAGAGCACCCCCAAACTACGGACCCGATCCTTTAGGGGGAGTGCAACCCCGTCCAGGACAGGGCAAACATCACCTCGCCAGACAGATGAACCACCCGCTAACAGTACCTCCGTCTTGTCTGGACTGAGTCTCAGTTTGTTAGCCCTCATCCAGTCCATTACTGTGCCCAGGCACTGGTTCAGAACAGCCACTGACTCACCTGGGTTTGATGAAAAGGAAAGGTAGAGCTGGATATCATTCGCAAATTGCTCAGTCCACATTTCCGGATAACCTCCCCCAGCGGCTTCTTGAATATGCTAAACAGCATAGGGGATAAGATAGAGCCCTGTGGAACCCCATGTCTTAGGTGCCACGGCACAGAGCAATAATCCCCCAGCACCACCTTCTGAAAACGGCCATCCAAGTAGGAGCGGAACCACTGCAATGCAGTACCTCCAACTCCCAGCTCAGACAACCTATCCAGAAGGATACCATGGTCGTTGGTATCGAAGGCCGCTGAGAGGTCCAGGAGAACCAACAGGGTCACACTCTCCCTGTCTCTCTCCTGGCAGAGGTCATCCCACAGGGCGACCAAGGCAGTTTCCATTCCAAAACCAGGCCTGAAACCCGATTGAAATGGATCTAGATAATCCATTTCATTCAAGAGTGCCTGGAATTGCCCTGCGACCACCCGCTCAAGCACCTTGCCCAGGAAAGGGATATTAGCCACCGGCCTGTAGTTGTTAACGTCCTCCGGGTCCAGATTAGGCTTCTTCAGGAGTGGTCTAATTACCGCCTCTTTTAAAGAGGTCAGCACCACTCCCTCTCTCATGCAGGCATTTACAACCTCCTGGACCCAGCCGGCGATCCCCTCCTTATTTGATGTAATGAGCCACGAGGGTCAAGCACACAGGTGGTCGACTGGACTTGGCCAAGCACCTTGTCCACATCCTCGGGCCTCAATAACTGAAACTCATCCATTAAAACTGAGCCGGCTTCATATGGTCACCCTAAATATGGGTGATATGGGCTGTACAAACTGTACGATGTTGGGTTGCCAGAGCATAACCCAGAGATCCTTCCTGCCTCTTTAAAAGTTCCAGGTGGCAGCAGAAGAGTGTGAAGGCAATTGTCTCACTGTCATGAGCACAGAATCAGAACGTAGGCACTTATTCCAGTCTAATCCAACGTGTGTGTGTGGGTGGGTGGGTGGGTGGAGGGAGGGGGAGTATAATCTTTTATATGGACCACGAAATGGTATCTGGCCTGGAGCCCACCTGGCATTCGTATACAAAAGCATAGCAGGTAGGCTGCCCCTTTGAGAGCGGCCTGAGCTGTCGCCACAAATGGCTTCGCTGCTCCTCTGGCAAAACGAACATTTGCGTTACTAAAAAGAATAATGCCAGTGGCTGCACTTGAATGCTCGCTTTTTCACCTTCCAGGACATCTGTGGGTTCTCTGCCCAACTGAGCATGACGGAAACAATGCAAAGCAATAAAGTGCAGGGGGAAAGCCGTCTTTTAAATTAACCAAAATAATTACACGTACAAAGATTCCATCTGTAATATTTTTACAATTCTTCAAACCAGGCTTCGCTCTGAGACTCGGAGGAAGGGGCATACTCTTCACGTTTCTTCTCAAGGTGTTGAGCTTTTATTCTGGTATCGGCACTCTCACTGTTCAATACCACCTCCCGCTCCAGTCTGCAAGTGACTGAAAAGACCAGTCTGCAAGACCGATTTGGCTTTCTTAGATCTATTTGAGCTAGGCTAGGGAATGGACCATGCCATGTCCACTAAGAAACAGCTGAGTTGTTGAGCAGTGAATGTTTACTGCTGCAGACGTGATTCTTGTTCCCCAGTGTTTGAGGAAGGATGACCCCCATAGAGAAAGGGTTCACATAGTGGATAAACAAAGGCTAAGAATCTTGCAGTCAATCTACTTCACAGGGTTTTGCCTGAAGCTTTTGTTAGAGGGAGCTTATGGGAAACACACAGCTGAGGTTCTATGGCACATCTCACACAATGACTAATCCATCAAAACCCCTGGGATGCCCTATTAATGGACCCCCAGCCTCAGGGCTGGCATCAAAGGTAAGCATGGCTGGGCACTTGCTGAGGGCCCACACCCCAGCAGGGTCCCACTGACAACAGCCCCCTGGAATTGCTCCTCCAGTGTGGTGTAGTGGCTAAAGTGTTGGACTGGGAGTCAGGAGATCTGGGTTCTAGTCCCCACTCAGCCATGGAAACCCACTGGGTGACTTGGAGCCAGTCACAGACCCTCAGCCCAACCTACCTCACAAGGTTGTTGTTGTGAGCATAAAATGGAGAGGAGGAGGATTATCTACGCCACCTTGGGTTCCTTGGAAGAAAAAAGGCGGGATATAAATGCAATAATAAAATAAATAAATAATTATTGCAACTTGCTTGTTCACCTGCCTCTCGCTCTGGCCCAGACAACAGTGGTGGTAAGAAGGAGTACTACTAGTTATCTATTTATTAGACACCTGATGTCCACCAGTTACAAAGTAGTGGTTTGGAGAGGAACCTACACTTAGAATTAAGGAATTAAGCCGAGGAATTTGTTTGAGTTCCAGAACTGAACTTGTAATACTTCCACACAAAAATCCTAGTTTCCCCCTACGTTTTCCATTTCAGCAGCCTAATCTAGGGAGGAAATCCTACCTTGCTGTTGTCTTTGTTAAACAGAGCAGCCTTCCCCAACCTGGTGCCTTCCAGATGTGTTGGACTACAATTCCCAGCATGCCCCAACCAGCATGCCCAATGGTCAGGAATACTGGGAGCTGTGGTCCAAAACATCTGGAGGCCACCAGGCTGGGGAAGGGGGCAGTAGTGGGTCAGAACCCCTTGTCAATCTACTGCAAATCACCCAGAGATCTCCGATAGTAGTTCACCTTTCTGTCCATCTCTGTTCTAAGGAGAGATTTCACAACGTAAATTGTTCTGCTGCAGATCATCTTCCCTTGAGGATGAGTTTTATGAGCATCTGCTGGCAGTGTGAGTGTTAATGGACCGTGCAGAGCGGTGCTTGGCATCCTTTTCTTCACAAGTCTGTGCCTGTGCCCAGGGGTCCTTCAGCACATTGTCCGAGCGCCCATGAAAGCATGCATTTTCCATGGAGCAGCTGGCTCACACATCCTAATGTTATTTCTTTGGTATAGCATTCTCGGTTTACTCTATGCAGCCAAGGGTTTTTCTGATGGCTTAACACACCTCTCCTTTGTGGGGTGGGGGAGCAGCTGGGCAGTGTCAGCTCCAGGTTTTAGATGGCCCTTGGACTAGGTACCCTCAATGGGCCCCCTCCCTCAGTGAATCTGCCTTCACCATCACCATTCCGGCTGGCTATTGCTGTTCACCCTCTTTCTCATCATTTCTACCGCTGGCTCACTTTCTTCACAGGCAGTGGCATCTCCCAGATCAAGCAAGCTCAAAGTGTGTTGGCCCTCGTCTTAGACCAGCCTTCCCCCATCTGGTGCTGAGGATGCTGGGAGATGTAGTCCAATGCTTCTGGAGGGTACCAATTTCCCATTTCCTAACCTAGGGAATACCTTTCCTAAACAACAAGGACTTAATTTTAGACAGAGCTGACCAACCCCTAAACCTAGCTTAAATAACAGAGCTTAGTCCTAGGGCAGGTGAAGTAATTATAAAAAAGAACCAGTGGCAAGTAGAAGGAAGAGTACTAAACTTGCACTAGGGAGACCTGGGTTCAAAACTTCATTGAGCCATGAAGCTGCCTACACTAGTCCATCCATTTCACTTCTCTGGCTCCATATGCCTGTTCTCCTTAGCAGTTGAGGTACAAATGCAATCAATAAAGAGGAGTGACTTGATGCCTGCATTTACTTCTTTTCAGCACTGAATCCATAAATCTAGAATTAGGGTTACAGACTTTCAGGTCAGAAGGTGTGATTTCCAAGCACGTTTGAGCCCCTGCACCTTTTTATTTAAGAGCTCAGAACAGAAGCCAGGAGTCCCATGTCTCCACTCGCCATGACCCAAAGTAATTCATTTATATTTTTACTCTACCCTTTCCCAAAAGCTCAAACATGATACATAATTTAGGCTGCAATCCTATACACAATTACCTGGGAGCAAGTCCCATTGATCTCAATGGGGCTTACATCTGAGTAAATGTACATGGGATTGCATTCCTATAGCTGAAAAGTATAACTGACCTCCCATGCCTTTTAAATAGCAATAGCCTTCTCTGACCAAAGGACTTCAAATCCCACCATTCTGACCTACAATTAGCCACTCTGACCCACTGTACCTCCTTCCCCAAGGAAGGGATCATATGCAAGATACATACACAAGATCACTACCTTGTATTCAGTATTGATTTGGATTAACCAACCCTAGCCTCCCCACAAGCAGGGCTGGCCTTACATCAAATAGTGCCCTAGGAGATAAGTGCCTTAGGTACCCCTGCCTACAAATTGTGTTCAGCTTCTGAATAGCTGCTTTTTTTTTTTGCATTGCATCTGATTCTGCAGCCTACTTCATAACTTTGTCACACAATTTGCATGCATGATTTATCCTTGCTATATAAGATGATAAATTTGCATGCACAAATCTGATCACAATTACTCTCTCACACACAGCTTATTGAATAGGCAGTGATGTTGTACATCTTCCTGAAAGGGGGGTGGGGAACAGTGGCCATGTAGATCAGATGAGCTATGCTGAATCAGATGAAAGATCCTTTGTTTGATCCAGTATGGGAACATGACCTGGAGGGTGCTATTGCCTTCATGGCCTGATTCATAGAATCATAGAGTTGGAAGGGGCCTATAAGGCCATCGAGTCCAACCCCCTGCTCAATGAAGGAACCCACCTTAAAGCATACCTGACAGATGGCTGTCCAGCTGCATCTTGAAGGCCTCTAGTGTGGGAGAGCCCACGAGTTCCATTGTCGTATTGCTCTAATTATTATTATTATTATTATTTATTTATATAGCACCATCAATGTACATGGTGCTGTACAGATAACACAGTACATAGCAAGACCCTGCCGCATAGGCTTACAATCTAATAAGTTGTAGTAAACAATAAAGAGGGAAGGAGAATGCAAACAGGCGTCCAGCAGGAATCTGGCTTCCTGTAACTTATATTTATTTTTATTTATTACATTTTTATACCGCCCAATAGCCGAGGCTGGGTGGAATTCCAGCCATATATCGAACCTGTTCAGACGGCACGCTAAGCCACAGTGGTCCAGCATTTTGAGCTAAACATGATGGCTTAGTGTGTCGTGTGAACCATGACTTAGCGTGTTGTGCAAACCATTCCTAACCATGGTGGCTACACAACCACAGTTTAAACACACTCACTAACGATTTGCTGCAAACAGGTTAGCGGCCTAACCATGGCTTAGCGTGTTGTCTGAACAGGCCCATCATCCTGACAGTGAGAATGGCAGGGTGATTAAGGGCACAATCTATGCATGTTTAGAGAGAAAGAGGCTGACAGCTCTCAGCATTCCCCAGCCAGCCAGCATGGGACTGCACCCTTAATATCAATAATCTTGACCACGAGTCTTTAGAACAGCTTAGGAAGCACCCAGGAAATCATAAAATCTAGCCTTCTGTTCCAGACAGGACCCTCCACAAATTAAGTTTCCCCTTCTCCCCTCACCATTAATTTACAGCAAGCTACAAACAAAGAGCAGGAGCAATATAGCCAGTAGTCTCCCAACCACAAGACCACAACATCAATGCTAACATAGTATCTAGGCACCTCGCTACCAGTCATTTATCCTCCCAAGCCCTGCAGCTTGGCAAAGAAATACAATTATCTTCATTTTATAAGTGAGGCACAGTGAAAGAGAGATTGACTTGGCCACGGTCAAAAAAATGAGTTTGCTTTAGAGTTACAAGCCATAATAAATCAATCAGAAGCAATTCCCAGATACACACCCACACACTCAATAGACCACATAGAAGACAAAAATCTGAATCCCCCAGATTAAAAACACTCATGACAGCATATTCTCTACGCAGACAACCTAGTAGTTGATCCCTAAGTCACCCACCCTCACACGCAATTCCACCAGACTTCAATCTTTCAAATAGAAAGACAAACTGTGGAAAACAGAAGCCAAAAATCCTATTCCCAGTCCATCTCATTATTATTATTATTACTTATTTATTTATTGCATTAATATACCACCCTATAGCTGAAGCTCTCTGGGCAGTTTACAAAGATGAAAACACGGAACATTAAAAACAAATGTACAAAATTTTAAAGCATAAAAAACATAAAAACTGATCGCCCTGCTATGCCATAAAAATTGCAGATGCCAAACACAAACACACACAAAAAGATGAACCTCTGTTTTGAGATCCAGAGGGCCGATTCACACATTACACCTTTTCTTGCACTGAAAAGCAGTTCCACGTAGGAAAAATCTGTATGTAGGTCATCTCACAACTAAGGAACCTAGACACCATGCGTTTGGGTTCTAATAGCTTTGGGAGTTAAAACCCAGCACAGTTATGTCTATTAACCTAAGAGCCAATTCAAACACTTCCATCAGGGGCAAGCCACACTCTACAGCAGCCTACTTCAATCTGATGCCCAACAGAGATATTGGACTACAAGTTCCAGCTGTCTAGGGTGTGCTGGGAGTTGTAGTCCAACACATCTGTAGGAGACCAGGTTGGGAGGCTGCTTGCACCCAATCATGTCTCCCTGTTAAGTGTACTTGATGGCACAGTTTAGGCAGTGTAAGTGTGTACACACACACACACACACACACACACACATACACACACACACACATTTTTAGGCTGTCCTTCAGGATAAAACTCCGAAGGTGGCATAAAAACAATAATAAAATTCCAATAAAAATGTAAAAACTAAATACAGAGATAAATGCACAAGAACAATAGCTATAAAGCCAATAGAATCCAGCAAAGCTATACCACGAAACCAAAACCGGTTATAAAACATGCTAAAATGTCCAGGCAAATAAAAACAATCTTTTGACTCGTGCCAAAGAGGACAGCAGGATTAGCACCAGACAGACTCCTTGGGGATGGACGTCCCATGGACAGGCCCCACAACCCAAAAGCCTTCCCCTCTCTTTCCTCCCCTTCCCTCTAACCTGAGATGGTGGAGAGGGTGACCAGAAAAGGGCCTCAGGTAAGGGACATGAATTATGTCATCCGTAAAGCAGACCTCGCCACGAAGGAACAGAGGCATGCTGGATTGTACCCATAGTTTATTTGCAACAGACAGACATACTCCATCAGTCATTTGACACAGCCCTGGGCCAGGTGTGAGACGTTTGGCACCACATGGAGCGACATCGGGTGGCAAAGATAGTGGAGCAGCATATTCCCCCCCCCCCCCAGTTGGCTGGACTCCGCAGTTCCCAAGGGGCTCTGGTGTCCTGCTGGCATCCCAACCCAATTGCCATTTGCTCTGTCCAGGGGACCAAGCAGTCTCCTCTCCCACTGAAGAGAATGGAAATCTCTCCAACCCAAGAATCAGAGGCTTGACAGCTCCTTCCTTCTCAATCACCCCACCTGCCCAAGGACCCAAGAATCTTGGCTCCAGCTCCCCTCCCGCCCTCCTCCTTGTGTGCCCAGGAGACTTCAAGCCTCCCCTCTCCGCAGACACCACCCTTTCCCAAAAGGGCCCAGTGGGGATCCCAACACACCTTGCCACTCCCCACACACACCCTGTTGTCACCACCACCTCTACCACCAGCAATCAGTGGTGGCTGGTGGCTCCGATTTTGATTGGGGCTGTGAATCGATTCTGGGTTTTAGTCAGAACCAGCCAAAACTCTGAAGGCGCAATCCAAGGCGCTGAACCCGGGTTTTTTGTCCAGCACCTTGGATCGCTCCTATAGAGTTCTGGCTGAAACACAGACTGGATTCACAGCCCCACAGAAATCGGAGCTACCAGACTCCAATGCCACCAACCCTGGTCTTGATCCCTAACCCTCCCGGTTTTCCTTCCTTCGAACATACCTCCCCAAGGTTCTTTCCCTCCCTCCCTCCCTCCCGAATAACTCCGGAGTGAGTCCCGCGGCTGCTCAGCCCCGATGTGAGTGACGCTACCTCGACCGAAGAGGGCAGCGCGTTGCTTCCCGCCTGCTCGCCCTGCGCGTGCAGAAAGCCGCAGCCGGCGCTGCCGCAGGTCGCTCCTCCAAGGTCAGCGAGAGAAACCGAGGGCTGCCTCCCCGCCAGCAGGGCTGTTTCCCGCCGCCGCCACCGGCTCGTCCTCGCCGACCCGGCCGCTCCGTCGACCCTCCCGGGGAAGCCGGGCAGGGCGACGCAGCAGCGGGCTGGCAAGGGAAGCCCAAGAAGCCGCCCCACCCCCCACCCCCGCCCGCCTGGCGCAGAAAGCGGGCAGCGTGTGTGTGTGGCTGGCTGGCGTGTCCTATGCTGGCGGCAGTCAAGAAACTGGGAGTCGAAGGAGAAGCCTTCGTCTGCGCCCCGGCGCGAGCTTGCAAAGGCGAAGCTCCCCCTAAGACGAGCGCGCCTCGGAGCATGTGCAGAAGGCGTCTGTCTCAAACAGGCTTCCCTCCACTCCGCCCCGCGTCTGAAAGGCATGAGCCCCCGCACTTCTCCCTCCGAGAAAGTGACCTGCGGCCAGGGATGCCCCTCCCGCGGCTTTTTGCTGGGCTGGGGGCGCCCCTTCGCGGCGCTTTCCTCGTGTCTAGAACTCCAGGGGATCAGCAGCCCTGCCCGGCCTGGCCCAGCTTTGCGGCCGTGGGCGTTCCTGCCGCCCTCGCCCATCCTCGGAGCAGGGGGCGCCTAGGCAGCAGACGGGGGGTGGGGGCGCCCACTCACCTGGGGCCGACGGCTCGCGTCTCAGCAGCAGTGGCGGCCGTGCAAGCTCGGCTGCGGCATCTCCTCGCAGCTGCCCGGGGACTCGCCACCACCATCACGGCTGCCGCCGCCGCCGCCTCCCCGCGCCACCCTCCCGCTCGGCTCCCTCCTGGCCCAGCCTGTGCAGCCAGCGACGGGCTCGTGGCCGCGCCGCGCGCCACTGCCTGCCTGCCTGCACATCTGGAAGCTGCGCGCGCGCGCAGCACGAGACCCCGGGCGGCTGGACCGGCCTGGGCGCGCCGTCGCGGCAGCGCCTCGCTCTCTCCCGCACAGCTGCAAGCAGAGCCACGCACCGGGCAGCGCCTGGAGGGAGGAGGCGGAGGAGGCGCTTGGCACGTGGCACGTGGCGGTGCGGGGACGCCCCAGAGCGGAGGAAAGGCCCAGAGGATCCTCCGCCCCGCCGCCTGCAGGGGTCGCTTGCGGATGCCGGCTCACGGGGTCGCCCCTGGCTCAGCGTTTCTCGTTCGAGGAGCGGCGTCGAAGTTGCCATCCGGGCCCCATGGCGATGGTAGACTGTCGAGCAGCACCCAGATGCTTCCTTCCTTCCCCCGGGCAGGATCTACTCTACCGCTTTAAAACGTTTTTAAAACAGTGGTGACAACTGTTGGGGCCCAGGAGGACACGCACCACCATATGCAGCTTTCAAGCCGTTTTCAAAGCGTCGTATCCCCTGCTTGGTGTAGGCAAGAAAGGAATTCGCTGCCCCAAGAGGTAGTGATGGCCATCCGCTGGGACCGCTTCAAACCAGGGTTAGGAAAAAATAATGGAGGAGAAGGCTACCAATGGCTACTACTAGTCAGGATGGCTCTGTGTTCCCTCCAGTATCAGGAGCAGCCTGCTGGTCAGTAAAACTCACTGAGTAACTGCGGCAGGAGGGATGTGGGCGACAGGTTGGCCACCCTGGGAACAGAATGCTGGGCGAACTGCTCGGCCTTTGGTCTGATCCAGCAGGACTCTTCTTATGTCCTGAAGCCCCCTGGCGATGGCCCGGAGCAACTGCTCAGTTGCTCAGTATGCAGCAACAGCAAGGTGTCTCCCCTTCCACCAAATACAATTCCACACTGTGCCCTAAAAGGAATTGCCCTAGGCTTCATCAGCCTGGCAGCAGCTAGCGCTCTCCAGACGTGTTGGACTATTGCTCCCATCCTCCCCAGCCAGGCCATGCTGGGAATTGTAGTCCAACAGACCTGGAAGGCACCAGGTTGGTAGAGGCGTTCTAACCTCTGCTTGGTCATGAGGCTCCCTGGGTGACCTCGAGACACTAAGGCCTTAGCTAGACCTAAGGTTTATCCTGGGATCGTCCCGGGGTCATCCCTATTCATGTAAATGACACACAGGATATCCCGGGATAAACCTTAGGGCTAGCTAAGGCCTTACTGTCTCTGAACGTAACCTAACTTGCAGGGTTGTTGAGAACGATCGATGCTGCTTTGAGCTCCTGAGAGGAAAAGCAGGCTCTAAAAGTCTTTGATCAATAAATAAAATTAGTAGGCGTGGCTACATGCATCTGATTCAATGGTGTGGACTCACAGGAATCCACATCTTACGAAGACTGCTGAAAATTAATGAACACAAACGCATTTTAATTTGGTGCATAGGAGGCAGCTGCAGATCTCCTAAGAATGTTTCATGGTGCCCAGAAAGACTGATTCCTATTTCCTGAATGGGAACATACTAGGAAGCTGCCTTATACTGAGCCAGACCATTGGTCCATCTAGCTTAATATTGTCAACAGTGACTGGCAGCAGCTCTCCTGAGGTTCAGGTAGGAATTTTTCCAACCCTACCTGGAGATGCCACAGATCGAACTTCTGCATGCAAAGCAAGGTGCTCTATCACACGGAGCCAATGATTAGGAGATCTGTTTGGATTTGGAGATCTGTCTGAAAGGGGGGGGGCATCAGAATTTTGAAGGTGACTCCCTTCAAAGCTGTTGGTGTCTGAAGAAGCAGCAGTTTTGAAATTAAGATAGGGAAGAGAGAGCTGTAGCTGAAGGCGTCAACAGGGGTTAGAGGACTCTGTGGACCTGATGTGGAGCAACAGATCTACTACCTGGGAGGAGTTGGGTGTTTTTTGTCTTTTAAAAAACATGTCTTTGACTGCAATGATTAAGAGCGAGGCCGGTCTTACCATTATGCCTCCAACAGCAGATGCTGGGTGGCATGGGGAGAAATGGTGGCTCACAGAGCTCTGTCCTCCAACAGAGGGTGCCATCGCTACTCAGCTGCCTTTCCCTTGTGTGAAGGACAGAGCTCTGTGTAGCCAGGCAGCCTGGCCTTCAACCTCCAAAGCTAACTTGATGCCTTCAGGTGAAGTAGAGGACTCTGTGCCATCATCAGTGTTGAGATGGTGTTCACCTTTAAAGCCTTAAAAGGGTTGGGACCAGAGTATCTAAAGGACATCTTCTCTCATGTGAAGCATGCCTGGACCCTTAGGTAATCTTTGGAGGCCCTCCTCTAGATGCCCCTCCTGCATGAAGTTAGGCAGGTGGTGACATGAGAGAGGGCCTTTTCAGTTGTGGCACCACATTTGTGGCATGCATGGCCTCCCTGAGGAAGCTTGCTTGGGCCCCACACTGCTATCATTTGGTTATCAGGTGAAGACATTCCTCTTCTCCCAGGTATTTAGATTTTTATTATTGTATCTATTTTAAACTTGTTTTCTTTTGTGATCCACTTTGAGAATGTTTTGTTATAGGGTGGCATATAAATAAAATACATAAATTCAGTTGCCATCCCAGTCTGTTTGTGTAGGTGGAATGGGATTTTTTTTTGGGGGGGGGGTACCATCTTGTCCTTCCCCTGAGGCAGAAAAAAATGTCTTTGGCTGGCCCTATTTAAAAGAGTAAGCTACTAAATCAAGAAGTCTTTGTTTCAAATTTAATATCTGCCATTACAAACTGGCTTTGTGACCTTGGGATGAGAAGGCTGCCTAAGGCCCCCCTCCCCCATCTGCAGTAGGATGATAATAAGACTTACGTGACACGGCTGTCATAAAGATTACGAGATAATGCATCTGGTGTGCTTTGAACACTTGAAAGCACTATACAAATGCTAATTATTACTAATAAATATTCAATTCAATACTTAATACAATGTAATGGGTAAGTGATGTATTGACTATAAATATCCATTTACCCATATCATGTTAGGGCACTTAAAATGTAAGCCATCTTTATTGAAGGATATGTTTACTGGGCCCAGCCATGAGCCTGTTATTCACTCTTTTTCTGTTGGAATCAGAGAGGGAAGAATTCGTGGATCAGCGATGCAAATAGAAGTGGGATGCAGATTTCACGGCCGGAGATGTAAAGTGGCAGAGAGATCAGCACAGGTTTCGAATGCAGTGTTTTTGCAAGGTTGTGTGGGTGATAGGTGCCATCTTGCAAGAGTCACCGGTGGCACTTAATCTAGTATTCATCCTGGTAGGAATTCGCACCACAATAGCCAGTGCAGTACACTGTAGAACGTTGGACCTGGACCAGGGAGACCTGGGTTCAAAATCCCAATATAACATGAAGCTTAGCCAGTCATTACCTCTCAGCCTAATCTACCTTGCAGAGTTGTTGTGTGGATAAAGTGGGCGGAGGAACCATTTTCTGAGACCTTTGGAGGAAGGGTGAAATTAAAATGTAATAAATAATAACACCGTCTCTATTGTGTTCCCAACGAGTCTCTGAAATAGGCCGCTGTTCATTCCATAGCAAATATGCAGTCTTATGTAAACAGCCCAGAGATGGGGTGGTATACAAATGTAATAAATAAATAAATAAATAAATAAATAAATAAATGTAACGATAGTAACAATGCTGGTCCATTAAAAACCCAAAAGCAACTCCGCAGTGTAAAACCTTTATTAAGACCAACAGAGAAAAGCACAATGGAGTCAGCAAGTTTGTTTCTACATTCATAAAAAATCTTCCTCCAGCAAGACTTTCTTTTTTATCCCCCGCTTTTTCCTTTTTCCTTCGCATCCAGCCTGATGAACTAAAAAGCTACTATCCTTCCCATCTCTCCCTCTCCCTCTCATGCATGTGCACATGAACACACACGCAGAGGTACCAGCATTGTCTCATCAATATCTAGACATTGCGAAAGCTTGCACATTTTTTGAGTTTTTGGGTTGGCCTAATAAAGGTATTGAACTAATAAGGATTTTGGAATTATTCTTTCTATGTTTCTCATAGGGACCTGAGGCTGGAGAGGTCACTCCACATGCCTTAAACCCAGATCTTGAGGATGAAAGTCAAATTCTCCATCTCCTGGGCTCCACTGGCATTGAACAGTGTTGTTAGTCTTCTGGTAATGTGTTAGAATGAAAAGGGTTTTTTAAATCATATATTCCCCACTCAAAATTCACAGGAGCCTTGTAAGGTTCTCTGCATGAAGCAGCGATGAGCACGGAAGCTGCCCTTTCACCTCGCTTCTCACTCGCTGCAGCCGGTTGGCCAGTCCGTGCAAGTTCTGACTGGAACTATGCAGAGCACCTCTTCAAGGGCTGGTTTTCCCACACTGAGCCCATGGCAAAAGCAGGGTGCCCCCCCCCCCCGTCCTCCTTGGAGAACTAGGTGGTCACCTGGGGCGCCAAGGCAAGTGGGGCACCACATTCGAGAAGAGGGGGGAAACAAATTTCAAGACAAACAATTAAAATAATGAAGATAATGACCCTTGGGATTTGGGGGTGCCAACGGCATGGTTTTCCTAGGGCACCAGTTGCTGGCAGATAGTCTAGACTCTAGGGCCTCCTCTGGGGAAAGGCACTTGAAAAAGTGGAGATGGAAGCACTTGCCATCGGTGAGAGATGGATCATAGAAATAAGAAGATACAGGAGCTTTGTGTATTTGGGGTGGGGTGGGAGAATCCGCCCAGAGTGCAGGACATGGAATCATGGGCTCAAGTTACAGGAAGCCAGATTCCGGCTGGACATCAGGAAAAACTTCCTGACGGTTAGAGCATGACGGCAATGGAACCAATGACCGAGGGAGGTTGTGGGCTCTCCCACACTAGAGGCCTTCAAGAGGCAGCTGGACTGCCATCTGTCAGGGATGTTTTAAGGTAGATTCCTGCATGGAGCAGGGGGTTGGACTCAGTGGCCTTGTAGGCCCCTTCCAACTCTACTATTCTACGATTCTATGACTTTTTCCACTGCAAGGCTGCATTCCGTCTTGGCTAATCTTCAGAGTGTGTGTGCCATTGGTGGGATGGGTTTTTTAAAAGTCGGCACACGCACCCCCCTCTCTCACAGCTATGCATCCATGCATATATATTCACACACCTGCAAGAGAACTCGGCTAATTGCCACGACTCAGCTGTAAGCCAGAAAGGAAAGCCCACTCACTGCCCCACGAATAAGTCTGAGAACTGGGGAGTGTGTGGGCTGGCAGCATATGAATTCTGTGACATCTGCACAGGAAGCAGAGCAAGGCAGAGGACGGTAGAATGATGGGAGGCTGGAGTCCTCTTCAGGGCTGAGCTGGTGGGAGACAGATTTAGACAAATGGCTCTTCCTTTCTTTTCGAAGCAGGTATTTCCATTTCAAGAGAAACCTCCATTGGGGCAAATGTAGGCTTCCTTTGAAATGCAAAGACCTGCTTCAGAGAGGTTTTTTTTCCCCCCCTTTGCAAGGAAAAGAAATCAACTTCCCCTCTTCACACACACATCCCTTCCTCTACTGCTATTTACATAACAAAAATGAGCATGTTAATTGCAGCTACAAATCTAATTAATCTATTTTGGTCCTCTGTAAGGAGCACATGAAAATTGTTGAGCGTCCTGCAGCATTAAAAACAGGGCCCGGGAACACGCTAAAATATGAAAACCCCTCCCTGTGCAGGGCTATGCAGTAGAGTATGCAGCCAGGTGAATGGAATTGTGATGCCCTCCAGGTCTAACTAACATGTCACTTGTCTCTGCTCAGTCAAAGTGAATAAAGCCTGAGTAAGACAGCCACCAGACTCACTGATGTCCTTTGTATGTGTGTTCTGCTCAGCAGGTGGAGATATTGCAGCATGGAAGTCTGTCGGAAGGACATGCTAACTAATGGAGCAAGAATCTCATTGAAAATTTGGTCATCAGATTGGCCCAAAATGGACCAAGGAGCAGAAACTGACCCTGGTTATAGAATCATAGAGTTGGAAGAGGCCTGTAGGGCCATCGAGTCCAACCTCTGCTTAATGCAGGAATCCACCTTGAAGCATCCCTGACAGATAGCATCTTGAAGGCCTCTAGGGTGGGAGAGCCCACAACCTCCCTGGGTCATTGGTTCCATTGTTGTACTGCTCTAACAGTCAGGAAGTTTTTCCTGATGTCCAGCCAGAATCTGCCTTCCTGTAACTTGAGCCCATTATGCCATATCCTGCATTCTGGGATGATCAAGAAGAGATCCTGGCCCTCCTCTGTGTGACAACCTTTCAAGTACTTGAAGAGTGCTATCATGTCTCCCCTCAATCTTCTCTTCTCCAGGCTAAACATGCCCATTTCTTTCAGTATCTCCTCAAAGGGTCTTGTTTCCAGACCCGTGATCATCCTTGTTGCACTCCTCTGAACCCTCTCCAGCTTGTCTGCATCCTTCTTGAAGTGCGGTGCCCAGAACTGGACACAATACTCAAGAGGGGGCCTAACCAGTGCCGAATAGAGGAGAACCAGTACTTCACGCAATTTGGAAGCTATACTTAGAATCATAGAGCTGGAAGGCCATCGAGTCCAACCCCCTGCTCAATGGAGGAATCCACCTTAAAGCATCCCTGACAGATGGCTGTCCAGCTGCCTCTTGAAGGCCTTTAGTGTGGGAGAGCCCAAGACCTCCCTAGGTCATTGGTTCCATTGTCATACAGCAATAGCAATGTGGAAGTTTTTCCTGATGTCTATCCGGAATCTGGCTTCCTGTAACTTGAGCCCATTATTCTGTGTCCTGCACTCTGGGATGGTCAAGAAGAGATCCTGTGTGACAACCTTTCAAGTACTTGAAGAGTGCTATTGTACCTCCCCTCAGTCTTCTCTTCTTTCCGTCTCTCTTCACAGGGATTTGTTTCTAGACCCCTGATCATCCTCCGTGCCCTCCTCTGAACCCCCTCCAGCTTACCTGCATACTTATTGTCTGTACTTTATCTGTCTTGGGGAACTGGCTCAGCCTATAAGGAAATCAGTTTGCTCATGCAGCTCCATGTAATTACTGGGTAACTTCACTCCACTATGGCATGTAGTGCCGGGTCCAGGTTTTTGAGGGCCCTTGGGCAAGGGCCCTCCTCCAATGGGCCCCCTTCTCCCTCAGTGAGTCCATCTTCTCACCACCATGGTCATGAGCTTCTCTTGCTCCTTCTCCTCTTTCTCATCATTGCTGCCTCTTGCTTGAGAGGCAGAGAGGCAGTAGGCCATAGCAGCTACTGCTCCTCCTCACCACCACAGGCTGGGCTAGTGCAAGAGGCAGGTGAGTAAGCGATGGTGAAGAAGAGAAGCAAGTCCAGGAGGCTCTAGCAAGTGGGCTCCTGGTATGTGGGCCCTCAGCAGATGCCGCAGCATGCCTATTCATGACTTCAGACCTGGATACAGAACTAGCTGGGTGGGGCGGATGGGGGAAGCACCACAAAACATTGAAATCAGCCATAGTGCCCTCAAGAGGAAAATCAGAAGATTTTTTTTCAGAAACGCCTCTTCAATAAGTAAAAACACTAGCTAAGAGCTTCCCTCACAATGCTACGACAATGGCGGTTGAAAAGAGACTGAGGGGAAGGCGGGCATCGTTGGAACATGTGCTGTTGACGGCGGGGGAGGGGTTCCCACTTAAAATGCCTCTAGCTATAGAAGTTTCCCGAAAATGCTCTACGCAGGCTCAGAGCCCATGTGTGTGAAGCACAGAGACCACGAAAAAGAACTGTCCCATCTTTTTATAGAGATGAGAACAAGGTGGTGGTGTTAAAGCCTATGGTGAGATAGGAGCAGAGCATATATTATTGCTTCTCATCAAGGCTTCGGCTATTGGGCGGTATAAAAATGCATTAAATAAATAAATAAATAAATAAATAAATAAATAAATAAAGGCAGCTCAATTTATTACCAGTTTCCAGTGGAGGCTGTGATTTCACTAGGGCTGTGAATCCACTCTGAGTTTCAGTCAGAATCTAAAGGAGCTATCCAAGGTGCTGAACCCAGTTTGGGGTTTGGGTGCAGCACCTTGGATAGTTCCTTTAGACTTCTGACTGAAATCCAGAGCAGCTGCACACCCCACTGAAATCAAAACCACTAGCCTCCACTGCTAATTTCCGAATAAATGCTGCTGAGAAGATTCTGCAAGGTTTGCCTTTGCCTGGCAGGGGAAGGCGGAAGCTCTAGTACAGTCAGAAGACTAGGCCTGAAGGCAGTGTTTGTGCTGCCACCTTGTGGCCATGGCCTACAAGAGCTGCTTTTTCAAAGACTGCGTATCTCTCACTCGCTCTTTTAGTGACATCAGAAATCAAAAGATGCTCGGGGAGGCGGGAGGGAGGACTCCCTTCCCAAATAGGTCACTGCAGCATCCTGACTCATAGCCATAACAACTCTGGCTTGCTTACCCACCTACCCCCCCACACTCCCCACCACACCCACTCCTGTTCAAATTCCCACTCCAATAATTTCGTTGAAACACTGTTTCCCCCTTGGTCAGTGTTGGACCGGATGACTCTGCCCCGTTGTCCAACATCTGGGCCAGTTGCCCATTCAGGCAACAAAATGGCCCAGGCAACAGGCCTTCCCATCATGCTGCTCTCTAGATGTGTTGGGCTGCCATTGACCATGCTGGCTGGGGATGATGGGAGTTGAGGTCCATCACATCTGTTGGGCACCAAGTTGGGAAAGGCTGGGCTAATAAAACCACGTTCTGTCAAGTAACCGGTTTCTTGTTTTGTCTCCTTGGCTTGTTACTTCCACTCTTCCAACTCCAGCGAAGGTCTCCTGCTCCATTCCAGGACTTGGCCCATTTCCCCTTGCTGCCCTCTGTGTGTGAACTCCCTCCCTGATTAGGTAGGCTTGTCCCCTACATCCTCGGTCCCCAACTGTAACTAAGTTGTAAGCCCAAGTAACGTATTTACTCCCACTCTCCCACCTCTCTTTGTTTTTGTGTTTTTGGCTCTTTTACACCTTTTGTTTTCCCTATTGTCTATCTTAGATTATAAGCTCCTTAGGGCAGGGACTTGTCTATATTTTGCCTTGTAACTCTGTCCAATGCCACATACACTGATGACTCTGTATTTCTTAATGACAACAACAACAATACCAGAGACATGTTTACACCAGCCCTATATCCTGGGATCGTTCCTGTGCATCCAAATGCCACACGGGATCCTGGGAGCAGGCAGGGACAATCCCTGCATTTTCCTGGGATAACCCTTAGGTGAAGAAAGGGCCCAGGAGTGATACCAGACTGGTGGCTTGCAGCACTCGCTAATCATTGGTCTTCCATTATTAGGTACAAGTGGACTTGCAATTGACTTTCTACAGTTTCAGGTGGTGTGGTATATGCAAAGTGTGCATTTTGTGCATGTACAGTGCTGGCTTCAGGTTTTTTTGGGGGGGGGCTTGGGAACCCCTTCCTTAGAGGGCCCACCTCTTCTTTGCTTCTGTCCTTTCTGCCCATACACTTGCTATCTCCGTTTGGAGCTGATTTGTTCAACTGCCCAGAGAGAGTGCACTAGGCAAATGGAGGATGCAGCTCTATCTCCCCTCTCTAGTCACTGCTTGCAGCGAACAAGAGAGCCAGTGTGGTGTAGTGGCTAAAGCGTCGGACTGGGAGTCGGGAGATCTGGGTTCTAGTCCCCACTCGGCCACAGAAACCCATTGGGTGACTTTGGCCCAGTCACAGACTTTCAGCCCAGCCTACCTCACAGGGTTGTTGTTGTGAGGATAAAATGGAGAGGATTATGTACACCGCCTTCGGTTCCTCAGAGGAAAAAAGGCGGGATATAAATGCAACAATAAAAATAAACAAGCAGTGACAGGAAGGAAGAGGGCAGTAGCAGCAGAGAGTTGACTGTGAGTCCACCACAGTGGTGTGGGCCTTAGCAGAGGCCTAACAATACCTATCTCTGATGCTGGCCCTGCATATACGTCCTGCTATATTCCATCCACAGTAGTAGCCATGTCATATCCATGAGGGTAGAGAAGGGACCATTTGCCTCAGCATGCCATTTTATTTTATTGTTAATCTTTTTTCAATCAATTTTAAAAATATTTTCTTGAAAATTGCACTCAATTGCATTTAAAATTTCATTGCGATGGCATGATTATTTCAAAAATGCTTAAAAGTAGAATGAAAAGACCACATTTTTCAAAAACCTTTTATACTGTAAGACTCTAGCCATATTGGAGTATGACAGAGGTGAATGGCGCTCCCTCAGAGTATGTTTTAACTGATGCAAAACAAAACTCAAGAGCATAGCCCTGAGAAAAGGGGATCATGAAGAGGGTGAGCTCAGCCAAGAACTACAGAGGAGTAAGATTTGTTTAAGGGGGGGGGGTCCAAGTCAGAGCTACCCCCTCCAGCCCAGCCCATGTTGACAACCCTTTTATCCTGGCTCAGTCACAAAAAGCTGAAGCCCTTCAGTGGCTCATTAATACGACATCTCTTTGATCAGCCTTCTGAGGCAAGCGTGTTTTGCTTCCCTAGAGGCATTAAAATTCCACTGCTCTCCCAGTTGTGTTGTGTGCTGAGGACATAACAAAAGCACATTAAATAATCAGGATGTGTGTGTGTGTCCCCACCCACCCCAGTTCATGTTCACGTCAGCCTCTTCTGGACTTCCACACCTTCACAGTTGGGCTCATGGGGATCAGGCGGTTTTCATCACATGTCCTAGAATGCAGGAGATATCGCCCAGCTGAGTGACTTCTGTGCTTCCTTCTAAGGTGGAGACTGTGGTTCTCTGTCCATGGGATTGACGTAGATGAGGCAGCTGCTCTGTGAATTTTGGCACCTCAAGATGATTGCCCATTTTGTTTGGGCCAGCAGGCCCACCTCATCCTCCCCCTTCCACCCCATTTCTGCAAATTCCTGGATGGATAAAATCCATTACTTTTCTACCCATCAGACTTTTGATTCCCTAAGAGAGCAGTGGTAACCCTACCTCTGGCCAGTGTCGTGTCATGCTTGGACCCAGGTTCAAATCCCACCAGTCAGCCAAGAGGCTAATTGGTTGACTTTGTGCCAGTTGCATATGCACAGCCTCACCTACCCCACATGGCTGTTGTGAGGATAAAATGGGAGGAGGAAAGAAGAATCTTGTATGCTCCCCTGAGCAACTTGGAAAAACAGTGGGATAATATTTATTTATTACCCGCCTCTCCCTTATTTAAACCAAAGTGTAAATAAAGAAGTGCTGGTCCCAGGTAACCTGCCTTACTGACCCTCTAGCAACCCATACTCTTAAGTGGATCCTCCTCTTCCGCCTCCTCCTTAGGAGATCACTCAGTTCTTTGCCAGTCTCTGTATCCATGCCACAGGCTAGAACTGGTGGGTTACTGGATTCTGGGGTGGAAGCAAGGCAAGAGAATGATGGGGGTGAAAAGGATGAGATGGGGAAGCATTTTTTGTTACTACTCCCCAATATTCTTCCACCCCAGCCCACATGTTCTCATGTACAGCAGCACGACACATGCAGCTTCAAGGACCTCCACACGCTTACCCTCCACACAGGTCTATGGCAAAGGATCCAAGGTGAAAAACGTTTCAAAAGCACTGCCCTGCAGCAGCTTTACCCCCAACTCTGGTGCCCTCCAGATGTGTTGAACTCCCTCTCCCATCATGCCCAGACAGCATGGACGATCTGGAGGTCAGGGAAAGCTGACCTACTTGTTCTCTCTGCTGCAAACGGTATGCCGCTCTGCAATCTCTTTCTTAAAAAATGGTATTGCAGAATTGCAAGGGAAAAAAGGGGTGGGGACATATCTCACAAAAAAAGCCAGAGGTCAAATGATATTTTCCCACTAAACACCACCCATAAGTGTCCAGTAGCATAAGAGAATGTACTATCAGGAACTACGGCCGTGGGAAGAGTAGGCACATGGGATGGAGCGCCCCCACCCACCCCAGATAATGATCAAAGGGTGGCTCGACCACCCCATAAACAGAAGCTAGTAAAACTGGCCTAAAAGACATCAGAGGGTGAGGCAAGCCTCAGGAGCCCAGCTTAAGACAAAAATGCCATTGACACAGATAGAATCTCTCTCATATTTATTGTCAGAGGTCGGATCTGTACCACAGCGGGTATTGTGATTGCAAAAAACAGGGAGCTGAGAAGTAGGCTGGGGAGGAGCTAGGAGGGGGTGATTACAGCTTGGTGCATGGAGGAAGATGGGCTCAGCCCAATTTGGCACAAACACTCATATATTACAAATATGAACTTTTGGGTGGGTGGGTGGGGTGCAGCTGCGTGATTAGGAGCTACAATGTGCAGGGGATGGAGCGGGGGGCTTCACACACCTGGCCAAGAAGTACCTCTTTTCTCACAGGGCTCCTATGACCTTAGCATCAGGGCTGCAGGCAGAAATTCAACACGTTTATTTTTTCTCACCATGAACAAAGAGTCGAGTTATGAATCTACTGAGATTACAAGCTTCTTCTTTCATGGCCATAATAAATGTGTCTGATTCTGAGGCAGCTTTCCGCAACCTGGTGCCCTCCCGATGTGTTGGACCTCAACTCCCAGCATCCTTCATCCACCCAGGCCAGCTGGAGGATGCTGGGACTTGTAGCCCAACACATCTGGTGGGCACCAGATTGGGGACGGCTGTGCCAAGGCACCACCAGATTGTTTGTTGTGATTTTGCGGCAACGGACTAACATGGCTACCCCTCCGGCACCTCCCTGCCAGAAAAGACGACATCTCTTGAATTTCTGCCTATAGGGCAGATGTTGAAGCTACAAAAGTCCAACCAGGAAGAACTCTATTAAGCGGTGTTGGTGTGCATGTCAAGTGCTCCTTCCCAAGAGTTTCCTCCAGGCTTGTTTGGGAAGGGAAAAGGAGAGTGCTGACAATCATCTTGTTTAAGCAAAGACACAACCCCCCCCCCTCATATTCTTAACAAGGCCCACAAAAGAACTAGGTATTATCCATTTGGGGAGGTTCCCTTTCGCTCTCCAAGGAGAGGAAGGTTTGGGAGCTTCATCCTGAATTCACGGGTGTGATGTGCAGTTGGTGTGCCCTTGATCACCAGCCTCCCAGGGAGCCACGGCTAAGATACCCCAAAAATGGAGAAGGAGGGCAGAAGTCTTTTCTAGGGAGGAAAGGTGGGAAGGCAGTAGAGGATGATGGGGACAGGGGCAAGAAGTGGTGGCCAGGAAGCAAAACCCCCCAAAAGGCAACTGCTACATGATCAAGATCATAAGTGCAATGGTAAGTGAAATCGCGGAAGAGATGTGATTTTGGAGTGGGACAGGGAAGAAGGTACGGGGGAAATAGGCCACAGAATGCTGGAAACAGGTGGGTCTTTTTTGCTTTGGGGGTTGGGAAGGAGAGGAGGAATGGGAACCTGAGGAGCAGGTTGACCACCTTAACCAATGAGGGTCAGATTGGGGGATGGGGCTAAAGAGCAGACCGAAGAAATAGCCGAAGGACAAAAAGCTCCTTCCAACCCACAAGGTCAGAGTCCAGCAAGTTTAGAAGCAGTGGTGGATGGTTTGAGGGCCTCATGTCCCATCAGAGCTTTTGCTGCGGTGGAGAATATTCATGAACCCCGAAAAACCTGGCCTGGAGCTGTCCTCCAGTTGCTCCTGGGGATGGGCTGCCCAGCCTGTTTCGGTAGGAGGAAGTGAATGCCCTTGCTTGAGGCTTGCGTGCTAATACTGAAAAGTACTGGATGAGGCAATCGTGGAGGGGAGAGGCAGGGGAACTTTGGAAATGCGTGTGTGTGTGTGTGTGTGTGTTTGGGGTGGGGGTGGGATGTACGTGGGGGGCTGGCGTTGGTGCATGTATGTGGGTGTGGGATAAACAGGAACCTAGGAAGTCACCTTACTCTGAGTCAGGCCACTGGGCCCAGTGTTGTTTATTCTGACTGACAGTGGCTTTCCTGATCTTTTTCACCGGAGATGTCAGGGGCTGCCCCTGGAGCCTTCTTCATGCGGTGCTCTACCACTGAACGACAGCCCTTCAACTCTACGTGTGCAGGGTGTGTGTGGTGCAGGTACGTGCGTGTGTGCGTGCGTGCGTTGTTCTTGCCCACTGCTGCTCTGAGCACCTCCATCCAGCCAAATCTGATCCAGAGCTTTTCATCCCCCCCACGTACCTCCCTGAAGACAGCCTCGTATGGAAAGTGCTCGACGCAACCAGAGGGCAAGAAGAGCAAAGGGGCCTTCCTTGATCTCTCGCGTTGGGATCCTGCCTCCGTGAAGGGCGGAGTGCTCCGCCTGCTATCCCCCGCTCCCCGTAACCGGTCTCGGTGCCTGGCGTTATTGCTATGGGGACAGAGGGCACGAGAAATTAAATCACAGTCTCAAACAGCGTAGCCTTCTCCGCCGGAGGGGCTGCGGCGAGACTGTCTGGTGGTGGCAGCAGCTTTGCCTCCGCTTCGGGTGTCATGTACTCCAGGTGGTGATGGCCCCAGACTGGGGTGGTCAGCAATTGCCAGCGCTGGGGGAGAAACGAGGCAGTGGCGTCAACGATCAACTCAAGGCAGGACCTCAGGTTGTTCACTTGAATTTATTCGCATCGCACGTATACCTCACTTAAACTAGCCCAGTCAGGTTTTGCGAAGCGGCTTACATCGAAACACCGTCGATACAAGAAAAACAGAATTTAGAAAAAAGTTTTGAAATCTTCTTTTTTTTTAAAAAAAAATGAAAACAGAAGCCAGTAACCACGAGCCAAACAACAATTCACTAAAAGCAAACAACCCACAACAATCCACCAGCGTGCCATTCCAGCATGTTGGGTGAACTGGTTTTAACAAAGGTTTTATTTGCCTTGTCGAGTTTTACTGCTGCGACTTTGTTCTCCATTTTTATGTTTTCTCATGACTTTTATATAGTTACAGTTTATATCATGATGGCGTACCCTGCCCTGATTGATTTACTGAAAGATGCCTTGAAATCTCTTAAAAGGCATAAATAAATAAGCCGTAATTATCCCTCCAGAGATGCAAAGGCCTCCTTGAACAGGAAGATCCTTAGTGGCAGAGAATCAGCCAAGTGGGCATCCTAAAAAAGGAGTTCCATAAAAGGAGAAGCCAATGCAGAAGAAGCCCCTCTCACCCTTCCTGTGACATGTACCCAGATGACGCCAGAGACCTTGTACAGGCACCAAAGGTACAGGCAGCAGGCTTTTCTGCATCAACACCCGCCCCCCGCCCCCACCAACCACACTCCCTGTGAGTCTTCTGCCGTGGTTCTATAGCTGAGATGGAGTCGCAGACAGGGCTCACCCCATATCCTTGGCATCTGCCACTCCAGTCTGCTTGAAAAGCAGGTGGGCAGTGACATTTACTGGGTCTCCTTCTCACCAGCACCATTGCCTGGGCCAGAACAAGAGGCAGGTGAACAAGCAGGTTGCCACGGCAAAGAGGAGGAGCAACTGCAGAGGGCTCTTGTCAGTGGGCCTCTGCTGGGCTGTGGGCTCTCGGTAGGTGCCCAACCAGGCCTACCTTTGTCGCCAGCCCTGCTCCACAATGAGCCGCCCAGCCTCCAGCAGCCCCAAATAGACTTTTGGCAGGCCCATCACGCCAGGAGGACTGGGCGCCAGTGGCAGCTCCGTCCCGATGGGTGAAGCTGGGCCCTGGGCATGAGGCAGAGACAAGAGACTGACCTACTCACCTGTTGCAAGGAGCCCTTGCTTCGCAGAAGCTTGTAAATGACAGTGCAGGGGATGCAAAGCATGGAGGCAAGGGCCAGAGCCCAACCAATGGCCTCACCCCACCATGGGTAGACGTAGGTCTTGTTGTAAGTCAAAGGCTGGTAGTTCACCACGTGGAACAGGAAGATGCCCTAGTTAGGAAGGGAGGGGGCAGGAAGGAGAAACCACATGAAGACAGAGGTAATATAAGAAGAGGGCTGATAGCTGGTCCCCTCATCTGGCTTCTCTCCAGCTCTGCAATGTGAACGCTCGATGTACCTGCCACCGAACCAAACTCTGGTTCAGCATTCGGCGTTGCTCCTCCCCGCATGCTTTGGTTAGGTTACCTTTTCCCCTTTTTCTTTTAGCACTGCATGAACATTTATTCATTTATCTTTAAACTGATGCCTTATCTTTAATAATAATTTAAAAAGTTGAAAAAATTACACCAGGACAGGGAGGGGATTTAAGACAAGAAAGTCCCCAGTCCATCAGCCCTGTCTACAACTGGTGTAGGTGCTGCCAACTTGACCCTAGACAGGAATAGGTGCTTTGAACTGAATTATTTATTTTATTTAAAAGATTGATGCCATTCAGCAAAATGCTCTCAGGTAGCCTCTAAACTAACCCCATTGCTTTACACATCATGTCTCTCTTCACCGCTAGTAGATATGTGTAGCTTTGCTTAATTTGTGCATTTTACTCTGTTATACAATTTAAGATTTTAAACTTATTCTTGGTGTTCAGCATTTTATGTCCTCTTTATTTGAGATTAGGATAGGGACTGGGGAAGGAGATCCAGAAGAGCAAAACAGTTCTTATGTTCTTAGAGTCTGGGTAGATCAGCAAATAAAGTGGCTAGAGAGAAGGATATTACGCACTCCCTCTGTGCACTGGGACACGTTATCCCTGTGTGTGTCTGTGCACATGTCCATGGACATATCTTTGCGTGTATGTTTCCATAGGTGATATACTCCTGCCAAACATGTAAATTCCTACAGTAGCCTGCATACAGAGGCAAATGTAGTCACTTCAGTGCCACATGACAAGCCTATACAGTGGGAAAATGAACCTGTTAAAAGTGTACGGAAATTCAGTCTATTTCTGGTTTGTGTCAATTTTGCATGTGTTCACTTGTAAGTGTGTTCTGTCCTGTTTTTGCATTATTGTGCGTTTTTTTCAAAAAAAAAATCCATAGGAAAAATTGTATACAAATGGATACAATATGTTTTTTTGAATGTATTTTCTCACAAAATACACATTTCAAAACACATGTAACTCAATGAAAAACACTAAATGTATTTTATACTCTGATACATCTTTTGAAATGCATTTTGGTACAATTTGAGAGCTGTGTCACAAAGTTCAGAGAAGTGTGAAATTCGATGGATAGCTATGCCCTGATTCACACACAAATCAGATAAGCTGGCATCACAATTCACAAAGATCAGGTTCCTCTTAGCTTCCCTGCCGAAGTGGGGAAAGACAGGTAAGGAAACATTCTTATTTTTTATAGAAGATCCCAGGTTCAGTCACCAGGATCACCAGCGGAAGGACCCGAGAAAGCAGCCCTCTCTTTCTAAAAAGAGAAACATTCGTTACCCCTGTGACCGAGGTAGTACAAAAGGAGAAAAGCTGCTCATGTCTAAACAATCCCCTCTGACAACCTTCTGTGTAAGGTTATCCAGTGCCCTTAATTTTAGAAGGGATTGCTCTTTTACTTCAAAACACAAGCGCTTCACAGAATATAAAGGCCACCTCTTATTTCAGAGCAGGCAGACCAACTTCACTGTACTGCAAATTAAAAGTAAAGATTTTTTTAAAAAAACACCAAAAGGGGAAATGTTTTTTTAAAAAATGGTAAGGGACACACATTGCTGTGTCAAGGCCACTAGTAGGGAAAGAACATAGGGGGATGTACCCACAGAAAAAGTGCCACCCCTTCCTCAAATGTGGAAAGTCAATTGGGGTTCCACATGCAGGTTACAGTAGAAGGGCAACAATTAATGCGAGGAGCTGCCAGCCTGGCAGTACCACCACGTCACATGGGCACGATCAGTTCAACTGAAGTGCAAGAGAGGATTTCCTGCAGAGTGAAATGTAATTTCTTGAGCGTTAAGGGAAGTCACGGTTTCCAGAAATAATCTGACCTTCTCCCTCTTAACATCTCATACACTGATTCGGTGCCAACGGCAGGAGCTGCCAGGGCATATATTAAAATGGAAGGGAGAAGTGTGATACCAATGTCTGATTGAAAAGATCTGGAGAGATCTCGGCATCAGAACAGATGGTAGAAATGTACGATTGCATTTCTAAAAAAAACAATAATAGCAGGTGTGTGTGTGTGTGTGTGTGTCCCAATTCAGATTGGGACTCTGGCATGGAAGGAGGGGCTTTAACCCTTTCGCCTACACCACTGTCTTGGATGTAAATCCCTCACCTTCAGTTGCTATTTGCCCTGGGAGGAAAAATGTATGAGCACACCTTCCACTTAGATTTATAACTGGGGCACATGGCAACTTCGGGTGTGTGGGGTGTTCATCAGGAAAACAATGCAGGGGGAAAGGGCTAAGCCTCTGGGCCACAGTAGTCCCAAATCAGGTCAGGTGGGTATTTTCCTTCTTTGTTTTTTTGGCATCTGACGTCCTCACATTTCAGTATGGTTAGACAGGAATCTTTTGAATGGGACAGGGGAAGGGCAAAAGTTACCAACACTCTTTTGCCTGTGCTGTACTATTCGAATATACAGAAAATTCCAAGTCTCCACTGACTAGGGAGTGAGGTACAGGGTGAACCTCGTACAGTCAAGCCAGTTACTAAAAAACGCCCTCGGGTTAAATCAGGGTGTGAAAAACCAGCCCAAATAAGCCTGTCTTTAGGAAGGGGCCCTTCTGATTTTGCCCCATCACTCATGACTCACCACGCACACCACTGGGGTAATAAATGACCAACACCACTTCATGTAGGGCAGAGGCCGGTAGCCAATCATGCGGGCGACGTCATCCATGAAGCGGTCAGCTCCTACAAGGAACAGCCAATCAGACCACAATGACAAGCCTGGCACTCCCGCTCCGCCCCCCACCCCCGGCCTGAAAAGGGTCCCAGGCCCAGTGCCCAAATCTCCCACAGCAGCCTTCCTCAACATGGCAACGCCCAGGTGTGCTGACCTACAACGCCCAGCCAGCTAAGGATGCTGGGAGTTCTGGGTCAACACATCTGGAGGACACCATGTTGAGGAAGGCTGATCAAGGTCCTGACAGTGGCCAGCTGGATACCTCCAGGGACATTTCTAAGGAAGGACAAGGTGGTGGATAGCCATCCTCTATTTATCCCTGGCAATTGGAGACATACAACTGAGAAGATCCAGCCAGCCATGTATGGGTGGGATTCTTGCACAGTGACCAAAACCTTGCAATTCAGAGATGGGGAACCTCAAGTCCGGGGTCCCAAGCTGGCCCTCTGGGATCCCCCAGAAGCTCCCCCCTACCCCTGCTTTCCTTCAACCACAAATCCTTTGGTGGTTTCTTGGCTTCTGTGCAGTTCTTCCCCTCATTCTAAAAGGTTGAAATGCCTCTCCTACAGCTGAGTTGTTGGCAGAAACAGCTTTACGTTAAAATGTGCTGGAGCATATGGGGGGGGAGTTGCATGTTTAGCCCCTACCCCTACCCCTCTGCCACTTTGCCTTCAGCGCTCAAGAGCTTCTCTGACACTGAATTCGGCCCTTGGCCTGAAAGAGGTTCCTTACTTCTGGTGTAACTGGTGTGAATTAGCTCTTTGTAGCCTACAAGCAAGGAGTGGGGTTATTGGGCAGGAGCAGTGGTGATCCAGGATGTCCAGGATGAGCGGTTGTCATCCAGGTGGTCCAGGATGACAACAGGAGCCAAGAGCGTTGGGGCAGAGGCAACAAGGGCCCCAGCAGGGCTCAGTCAGAGGGCTGGCTAGGGAGGAGGGCAGTGGCCCCTTTCCTTCCATTCGCTTGCTCCCCAGTCCCCCTTGCCACTCACCGTAGACCCAGGCAATCACCACACACTCCCAGAAGGCCTGCCACAGCAGCGTGATTCCACTGGCCGAATAGTTGTCAAAGAGCTGAAAGACGTACATGCCGCCCTAGAGTTACGTGACCAAGGAAAAGAAGCAGTTATCATATCAGTTCTCCAGCTTTATGCCCATAGCTTGGCCTTCTCCACCCTAGGATCGTCCTGATGCGTTGGACTACAGCTACCATGCCCATACCCCAGCCGGCTTTCCCATGCTGGCTGGGGGAGGCTTGGAGTTCAACACATCTGGGGAGGGGGGGCATCAGGTTGGGGAAGGAGGCTACAGCTTGTCCATATGTCATATGTATGACAAGGTTTCCCCCACCCTTTGGGAGTTCTAGCTATTCAGGACAGGAAATAACCTTGCCCTGGCCCTTAATGGCTGTAATGATATCTTTTCCAGGTACTTTTGATGTTGAAACCTGATGCACTGGTGAAACCTTTGGGCAGGCTGACACATAGATCAGGAGGCGAACTCAATAGGACCCCCATATTAATGGAACTGCCTTCTTCTGGAGGTTCGCCAAAGTCCTAGCTTGAACATATCTCACATTCCCTTTTAAGACTTGTCAGTTTGGGCAGGCATGAGGAGACTATGGGTTAATCAAGCTAGTGGTGGTAAGGTGAGGCATTTCTGATTGGCTACAACTTCTGACCTGTGCCTAAGTGGATGTAGGCTGCTAGTGCACCTCCTAAAGCGCTGGTATAACACGTCCAAAGGCGCCCACCCCTGCTCAGGAGATGAGCCGCTGTACTTTGCACTAATTAGCTCCATCTGTCCCAAACCTAGGTGGTCTCCAGATGATGTTGTACTACAACCCCCAATAGAAAGAGAGGTAGACTCTAGTGTTGAAGAGTAGAAAAGTTTTTAATCTCTTTACACGAATGTCTGTACTGTTTAAAAATATTTTTGTGAAAGATCAGTTTTTCACAAAAATATTTTTAAACAGTACAGACATTCGTGTAAAGAGATTAAAAACTTTTCTACTCTTCAACACTAGAGTCTACCTCTCTTTCTATTGGTTCTACATAGTGCTTTTCCCTCATCACTTTGACGTACTACGACCCCCACCACCCCCAGCCAACAGAGCCAGTGGTCAATGTCTTGCGACCCTGCACTGGGAAATGCTGTCCCTTTCAAAGGCAAACGCCACGTTACAGGATGGATGTTGTTTCTCCGCCAGATCAGCAGCTCACCTGAGTCACCATGGAGAGGTCGATGATGCAGCAGACAAGGCAGCAGATGGCCGCCGTGATCTCTCTGCGTGGTGAGCCTGCTGCAGGCTGCGGGAACAGGTCTAAGATACCTGTGATGAAACCCTCCACTCCCACAAACTGATAGGCAGAAAGAAGATAGGAGAGGGAGGGAGGGAGGGAGGGGGGGAGAGGGAGAGAGAGAGAGAATGGAGATTTTGTCATCAGGTGCTGGGCTACAGGCTGCTTAATGCAACTGGGGTTGAGGAAAGACTGACATGCCTGGAAGGCTTGAGGGCTCTTAGCACAGGCACCGCAACTCCCAACCAAGGCAGCCATATTGCTGAGCTATGTAGGGCCTGGGAGTGCAAATTCAGAGCCCTCTGCTCATGCTCAAAGTAGATGGTACGCTAAAGGCGTGAGTTCCAATCAGTCTCGGCTACCCTGCCCTGCATGGTTGCTGTTTTAAAAAACAAAACCCAGACCCATTGAACGCAATTCATGCCTTTAATGTATCACCTAGATTGGCTCTTAGCTGGAACCAGCATAGCCAGCCAGAAGCAGTGTGGCAGCATGAACTCTCTCTTCTCAGAGAGAGCGGAGCAGGGCGATCTGCTCATGCTCAGGAGTACCCACCCAAAGCCCCAGCAAACACATGATGTCAATTTCCATCAAGAGGGACCCTGGTGAGTCCTGAACCACTCTTAAGTTTCCCCATTATGCTAGGGCCATCAGCTGTCTCGCTCCTTGACCTGGATGGTACGGGCACACTTAAGGTTGCCAGCTTTTTAATCGCCGCCCGCCCCAGGCTCCTAACAGCATCTTTATTATCTATAGATGGTAGCAAAGAACCATGCTTATCCTCCAGTCGTGAAAAAAGTCACCTGCTGATTTTGACAGATAAACATGCTGTTAAAAACCACAGGAGCAGGCTAGGGCAACTACGTCTGATCAGTGGGCAACCCAACCCTCGCACCATCTCTATTCCCCGCCCTTTCCTACCCCACAGGAGCGGCTACCTGGCTGTCCAGCCCCAGGACAAGAAGCATGAAGAAGAACAGTGTAGCCCAGAGTGGGGAGAGTGGCATCAGGGTCACGGCTTTAGGGTAGGCAATGAAGGCCAGGCCTGGACCTGCAAGAGACAAGGCGACTTAAGAGCGATGGTGGCTGCAGGGGATTCTCCGAGGGATCTAAGGAGCTGCCTTCCCAGCAGCCAGCCCTGTTCTGTCTGCTCTGAGGGCAGCAGCTTTCCTGGGTCTAGGCAGGTTCTTTCCCTGCCCTGCTACCTAAAATCCTTTCCAATCAAAATCTAAATGGAGACGCGGTTGAACCTGGGCCCTTCTGCATGCAAAGCGGATGTTCCAACCCTGAGCTATTTTCACCCATGCAAAACACCCACCCCCACCCCAAAGCCTGCCTTTTATAGGGAAGGGGGAACCACCGACAGTGTGTGTGTGTGGGGGGGGAATCAGGAAATCCCTCGCCCACCTCTACATGGCTGGCACTCACCTGACTCTGCCACCTGGGAGATGTCCACACCCTGCTCTGATGCCATGAAGCCCAGGACTGAAAACACCACAAAGCCAGCAAAGAAGCTGGTCGAACTGTTGATCACAGCCAAGATGTAGGCATCCCTGCAGGGTGGAGCAGGCAAGTCAATAGCCACAGGCCCCCCCACCTAGAACCAGCCAAAACCCAGGGTCCTAAGCCCACCTCCCTTCCCCCTAGCCATAAGCAGGAGGCCACATAATGCTTTCATAAAGGGAGGAATGGACAGGGCTCTAGCCTGCCTGGACATTCGCCTCCTTTTTCGGGCCTGAAGCCCTCCCGCCCCCGCCCCACCACTCCCAGAGGCGTGGGAGCTGGCTGTGATTGCTGAAATGCACTCGGCATGTGTTGGGATGGACTCATATATTCCGCATATTCCGGGACTGAATCTCAGCACTAAAAATGGCCTCTGGCGTGCAAATTAAGCTAGGGATGACTAGCATTGGATAGCAAGGGGGAGCTGGAGGGGGAGGAGCAGGGGGAAACATTCCTTCCAGCATGGTTTAGGTGATGAGCTCAGGGTGCCAGCAAGTAGCTGGATCAAGCAGCACCGCCACAATCTGACCTCCTGATGGAAGGTAAAGAGCACCCGGAACCCAACATGCCTGTGCTAAGCTCTTGTTGACCCCACAGCGTTGAAGGGCATTTTAGGGCAGTGGTCTGTCAGAGGCTTGATGGCACGTGGGCAAGAGCTTCCTTTTTTAAAAAGAAAAAAAAAGTGGATTCCCCCCCGCCCAACCCACAGTCTTCCTCAGATGTTGCCATCAAAACAAACTGCAAACATTAAACGGTTGATTTGCTTATTTTATCCAGAATGCAGATATTTGTACAAGTAGAGAAGGTGGGAATTGAGACAATGTAGTAGGGGAAAAGAGGTTAACTGGAGGCAATATACTGGTCTGTGTATAAGCTACACTCACATAGACACAATCAATGTTCTCACATTATATTAATAATGTAACATTATATTATACACGTGAGAACATTATATTTCAGTGTTCTCACGTGAACTAGAACTGGTTATTGGTTGGTTATGACATTGTTTAGTAGCTGGTTGGTGATACTTTAAGAACAACAATTAACTTAACATTCATTATTGCAGTGAACATGCATTTTTATCAGCTATAAAATATTTCTTTTAAAAGTATGTTTTTCCATGAGGGAAGACGTCTGGATCCCCTGCAACAAATGTGTAAGAAGTATGCTTTTATTGTGCTACAAAAACTGCCTAGAAAGACCCTTAAAATGCAACTTAGTGTTTATGACTTTAGATCATAATTTTTGCGAACCGCCCAGAAAGCTTCAGCTATTGGGCGGTATAGAAATGCAGCCAGAAAAGCTGAATTCAAGCATATTTGCATAGCTTTCTGTGTTTTGCATGATCTATTCAGTGTCTGCCAGTCATGGGGATCCTGGAAATGTATCCAACTCAGCAGCCACCCCCACCCCCTCACAACCACCTTTGGCTTCTGGGAGTTCACCAGGCATTGTCCACACATTTTCAGCACTGGGTTTTCTCAGGCTGCCCAATTCTGGGTGTTGCACTTGTGTAGAACAGCAGAATACACACAAGGCTAGAAATAAATGTGCTGGAAGAGGACTTGGGGGGAATCCGCACGTCGTTCTCAGGCCGCTTCTAAGCGACCCCAGTGCGGCCCCAAAGCGATAGTATAACTTACCTGGAGAAGAGCCGAGGAAGAGACGTCCTTGCCGCCGCCACCCAACTCCCTCCTCGCCGGCCGGCAAGGAGAGCTCAGGGGAAAAAGGCGGAGTGGAGAGCAAAGGGAGTTGGGTGGCGGCGGCAAGGACGTCTCTTCCTCGGCTCTTCTCCAGGTAAGTTACACTATCGCTTTGGGGCCGCACTGGGGTCGCTTAGAAGCGCCCTGAGAACGACGTGCGGATTCCCCCTTGCAGGTTGTAGGAGGCACAGGAGAGGACGGGTTTGATGAAGGGAGGGGGACAAAGATGCGACTCTTTGAAAATGTCCTTACAGCATTTCCACTATTACAAGCATTGGAAACAAACTCGATCTGAAAACAATGTTTTAATAGGCCAGGAGATTCCACATTTGGGTGTTGAAATCCACGTGGATCTCAAGACCATCCGTACACAGGGAGGGGCCTCACCTGTAGCAGTTGTTGTGGAAGCGGTTGTAGCTGCCAAGTGCGGTCAGGGCTCCCAGCCCGATAGCATATGAGAAGAAGATCTGGGTACCAGCATCAATCCATACCTGGGGTGAGGGGAACAGCCGTGGTATAAACCCCACCACGTGGGGGCAGTGCTCTGTTTGCACGGCCTGGCCAGGCCACCAGGGGCTGCGGTGGTGACATGCAAGGGCCTCCTTCCCTGCACAGATATTGGCTAGAGCACCTCGTGGGTTCCCAGTCTCTTCCCCAACTGAAGCCTTCCACTCCCCACCCGTCTCTCGGCCAGTGCCATCCCAATTCTTACCTGAGCCACAGCAAGCTTGGACCAGTCAGGTTTCAGGTAGTAGACGATACCGTCAAGTGCGCCAGGCAGCGTCACCCCATGCAAGAGCAGAAGAATAAGAACCACATAGGGGAAGAGTGCCGTGAAATACACCACCTGCCAAGCAATGATACGATTAGAGTATTGCCACACCATGCTGGTGGGGCTGCCCGCCATGGATGAGCGACAGGGCTGCCAGGTGCCTGGGTTGGGGGGAGGGGAGGGGCTCAGGTCAGCACATGGGAGAACAGAAGGGACCTGAGGAGACTGGAAATGACACCAAGTGAAAACGTCCCAGCTTATAGGCACTAGTAGCCTCTAGTAGCCACTAGTAGCCCAGAGAGCTTCCGCTATGGGGCGGTATATAAATGTAATAAATCAAATCAAATCTTTTCTACCCTTCATTTACATAACCAAATCCACTGCTTATAATGCAGGGCTGGGCAACTTGTGGCCCTCCAGGTGTTTTGGCCTTCAACTACCATCAGCCAAAGCCAGTAGAGCCAATGATGAGGGATGATGGGAGTTGTAGGCCAAAACAACTGGAAGGCTCACCCCTGTCGTAATGAAACAGTACCTGTGAAGGAGTTCTTTTTCTTTCAATAGTGGAGCGTAGGCTTCCAAAGGAGTAAATCAGGGAAATTATGATGTCATCCAAGACACCGCTAATAATATTCAGCACTGGTTGTGAGAACTCTCTCAGAAGCGTTAACACCAGTTATGATGTGAGACTACCGTGAGTTATGTAACACTCTTCCATGTACCACAGTACTTATATAATGACGGTTTCTAATTTGGGTCATGTGTGGTGGAGTGAGGAAATTCCCAACAAACACTGGTGGCGTGTCTACTGTCAGAGTGTATGAGGCCTATATCAGAAGCATAAATATCCAGCCTGTTATCGGATTTTATCTCAAAACCCATGCTTGCTCAGTTTCTCAAACAAAGAAAGCTACTTTCAGCAGTGAGGTGCTGATGGTTTTCTCTTTAGGCATCATATCTACATCATTATTGCCAACATATACTTTTTATACCTCCTCCTAAGCTTCCCCTGTAGCAACATACACATACACACACTCTGAAGGAAACACTTACCTTCCCGGTTGACTTGACCCCTTTCCAGATGCAGAAATAAACAATGACCCAAGTTGTGAGGAGGCAGAGGATCAACTGCCAGCTGAGCTCTCCTGGCTCAGCCAGATCCCCTGAAATGTGCAGCACCTTGTTCCTGAGGGGTAAAGAAGCAGACAGGAAAATTAGCAGATGGTGCAGCCTAAGAAGGTGAAGGAAAGTCCCTTCAAGGGAACTCCCTGGCCTCTGCCCTATCTGGGGATTGGCCCTACCATTTGGCAGGGTGAGGCACTGTGCCTCAGGAGACAGAGTTTGGGGGGTTCTGTTAAAAGGCAGCCAATGGTCAATGGTCAATAATGAATAATTATAGTTATATCACCCTCTCTGACCAAATCCGTTCCTCTCCCACATTTTTCAGCTTGCCTTCGTTCTTCCCTCCTTGGGACACCCCCACCCCTAGAGAGACCCACCCCCAGGCATTCCTCCTGGGAACTACCACCCCACTCACTCCCAGAACTCAATGACGGGAGAGCGCTTGTCAGTCAGGCTGCAGTTGCCGGCGGTGCCATTGCTGGTGTTGTTGCCACAGCCGCCCAGACCAAAGAGCTCGGTGCACTGGTTGGAGTTCCACGAGTGGCCGCAGGTGGCCCACGGCAGGGTCTCTGTCAGGGAGTGAACCAGGTAGAAGAGACCCCAGACGAGGATCATGATGTAGTAGGAATTACAGAAGAAGACAATGACCATCGAGGCCAGGCCCAGACCTAGAGAGAAAGAGTTGGTCAGAGCCTGGCTCGGGGGGCGGGGGGGGAAAACTGAGGCATCAGCAGCCCTTGGACGGAGAGGTGGCCTGTTGTGAACTCATACTCCGGCCTGGCCCACACAGGCAGCGCAATGAAGTGGCACAGTTGTGAGGTGGTAGAATTGACTGTTCCACCTTAAATTTTAGAGGGGGAAGAATAATATTTTGAATGCTCCCCGTGGTTAAACCCTCCCTGCAAGTAGAAAATAAACACAGTGGGGAGCAAGCTGACTTAATTTTTTTTCTAGATATGCTTGTCCCAGAATTTTTTTTTAATGTGAGTTAGTATTTTTAAATAGCCACCTCCACTGACAGCAAAAGGAATTGTTGACTCTTGAGCCTTCACTTTCTAGTCTTCTTGCGCTGTGTACACTAGGGCCTGAATCCCAAGCCGGTCCCTCCTTTTTCTTCCAGAGCTGAGCTAAACAGGCTGCACATACCGTACTGAGAAAGAAAAACTTGCACCAGGGAAACCCAGCTTCTGCACCCAAGTAATATGAGTTTGATAAGCCTGCATAATATATATATGAACTGAGCATCTGTTTGCTTATTCTGCATAATTTATTTTGCTTCTGGTAAGTATGGGGAGAGGCAAGGATCTATTGTAGCCCTCAGCCCAACCACTGGAAACCCAGTTCAGACCCCAATCTGAATTCTCAGATTTCACCAGGCAGCGCCCGCACACTTTCAATAGTCTTTCCCCCTCTACAGCCTTAAGGCCTAGAAAACTGCTTTTTAAAAAGATGAGAACTCTTTATTCTGTACCCAATGTATTATTCACATTATTCAGTGCTTTTGCAGAACTCTCACAGCCCTGCTGATAGTCGAAAGGCAGCCCCACCCGTGCACACAGAACTGGGGAACAGGCGTTTTAGGCCTCGGGCCAAAGCACATTTACTGATGCAACTGCCATTGCTGCCAGTCCTTTAGCCTCATCTGCCATGTTTCCCTCCAGTGTTTCTGCATCTCGCCAGAAGTCTGGGATGCCGCCCTGTTTGCTGATGTAGATCAGCTTCGTTCAAAAGGATGTACAGGGCGCAGCTTTTAGAAGAAAATGGTAGCTAATGCCAGATAGGATGGCGGCAAAATGGAATTCTCCACACACCAAGAGCCTGGGTAGGGAGGCCTGGGCCTGGGCCTCCATGCGTAGCCCACCTCCTCCTGCCTTTCTAGCTAGCTCACACCATTGCTTCAAGGAGTCTGCCCTGCCGTCACATACATGGAGTCTTGCAGTTACCAAAGCAAGGCCCCAGAATCCCCACTCGCTCGCCCCAGGCTGCAGCTATGGCCTACCAGGCTCTGCATCCTTCCCCAGCCTTCCACTAGCTGCTTAGTAAGGGTTCGCTGCTCCTTTCTCTCTCCCGGCTGACAGGTGGCTGGAAACTAAGCCACATAAGGCCTTCTCCTGCAATGGTGTTCAAACTTTGTTCTTTGAGGGAACAGTTTCCACACTGAATTGTCTATCAAGGAATTCCAGCGTACTGCCGCTGCCAAGGTTTCTGGGGGCATAGTGTAGGGGAAGATTCATATGAGGCATTGGCCAAACCTGTCATGGTGCTTAGCAGGACTCCAATTACAGGAGGGAAGGATTGGGATGGGCCTTGATGATATCCCTAAGTCCAGTCTCCCCCAATTTTAGCCACCCCTCATAGTCTTCTCAAAAGTAGCTGAGGGAGCCATCACAAAAGTAAGGAAGGCAGCTTCCCAAGTAATTCAAACGCTGCTGCTCAGTCACCCCACACAACATGAAACTACAATCTAGAACACTATTAACTTTTCCCTGCATCTGAATATTGCCTGAGAATATCAGTCATTGTGGAGCAAGGAAGCTTGTCTATCATTGAGGAACTTAATAGGCCTCCACAGAGCCCCAGGGTACCACAGAATGCAGCTGAAAACTTCTGCACTAGGATACTCTCTTAGAATACACCTTCCCCCTTGCAATGGCTCCTGCAAATGCTAAGAATAGCCAGCTTATGATGCTCACATGCCAAGTACTGCAGGTGACCCTGAACTGTAGAAGGCCCTACTGAAGCCTTTACCTTTGAAGAGGGGAGCAATGTTCCAGGCAGCGATCCCACCTTGCTTCATAAACTGCCCCAGGGCCACCTCCAGGAAGAAGACGGGGATCCCCCCGACAAAGACGATTAGCAGATAAGGAATCAGGAAGACACCTGCACAGAAAATGAGAGTCAGCACCCCATCACCTTTAGAAGTGCTGCAAGTGGCTACAAGTAACAGGGACTTTTCAGTGGTGGCACTGGAATTGGAGAATGCCCTCCCAGAAGAGGTCTGCTAGGCTCCCATGCTTTCTGTGTTTAAGTGGGCTTTTGATGTCTTACAATAAACCCTATACATGTGTATTCACAACTTACTCCCAGGTAATTGTGCACAGAATTGCAGACTCTTCTGCTGTGTCTTCAATCAGTCTTTTACTGTTTGCTATTCTTTTAAATTGTTATATTGTTTGATATTTCTAGCTGTGTTTTTAATTTTTTTGTTAGCCGCTTTGAGTATATATTATATAGAAAAGCGGATGCAAAAACGATTAAATAAATAAAGCAAATGAAAGAAGCAGTCTGATAGGGTTGCAAAGAAGCATGTGGAACCTGAAGAAGACAGATCCTGGCCATTCTCCATTATCTCTCTTTCTAGTTGTTGTAAAAATAGTGGCCTGCATTGAATGGGCCCACATACAATTCAGCATCTCATTACAATTTAGCATTCCTCTCACACAACTCTGTATTTATTGAGAGGACATACTGGACAAGCAACTCCTGGGCAGCCAGATGAGAAAAGGGCACAGGGACCATCTATTCAGGATCGCTTTCAAGCTGGGGGTGGTGTGGGAACCTGATCCCTCATCCCCATCTCCTTCTCCTTCTCTAATGGGTCGTATAGTCCACAGAAGATGGATTTTGCCCAGTTCTAGAATTTTTCTCATCGAGCTTTTCTACACAAGGTTGTTAACTGCCGTATCTACTTTTGGTTTTGTAGCAAAACTGAGATCCGGGTTCTACATAAAGAGCCTTTCCTTTCCTGCTTTCCCACTATATAACCTCAAGGTGGAATGTCTCAATTGCACAAGTAGGAAGATATCTGTTCATTTGCTTTCAGAAATAATACCCCATTTCCCTTTAAAAAAAAAAACCCTGAGAAAGTGGGGAATCACAATGTCATAACTAAAGAACCTTTAAACAACTGAAAATTAGGAAACATGAACACATAATAAACATCTCATGTAGAAAAGTGCATTGTCTCTGAAGCATGTCATGATACGCTGTACCTCCTGAAACTCTTTCTTGAACTTGTTTATAGTTATAGTAACAGAAATAGTTAGTACTTTACACTTTCAGCAATATGCTACTACACCAACCTTTTCTGCTTCATTCCTTACACCTGTGACTCATTTCTCCGTATGTTAACATATATTATTTATCGTCATCATCTGGGTCGATCTTTCTGGCTGCTGTTGGGCCTGCCCCCTTCCCTAAGTCCAAGAGGCAGCTGGACAACCATCTGTCAGGGATGCTTTAGGGTGGATTCCTGCATTGAGCAGGGGGTTGGACTCGATGGCCTTATAGGCCCCTTCCAACTCTACTATTCTATGATTCTAAGTCTGAAAAGAAAACAGAACCAGCATTCCACCGTACTCGCATCTTGGGCTTGGCAGTGGAATGCTAGCCTCTATTATGGGATCAGTTTCAAGTTTCAAGGTTTCACTATTCCAGTTTCAGACTTTTATACCATTCAGTTTCTCTCAGGTATAGAATCATAGAATAGCAGAGTTGGAAGGGGCCTACAAGGCCATCGAGTCCAACCCCCTGCTCAATGCAGGAATCCACCCTAAAGCATCCCCGACAGATGCTTGTCCAGCTGCCTCTTGAAGGCAGGGGGCCTAGCCTGTTAGGAAGTATCTTAACACTTTTAAAGACATCTGCAAAGGACACCCAAATGCATTTTTATATATTATTCTTGATTTTTCTTTCCCAGTTCTTTGGTTGCGTGTCTCTTCCCATAAACCATTGCACGTGTCAGCTTCCAGCCTCCATCCACTATGATGTGTGCATTCACTGACATATAGAGCAGGCCACCACAATCAATGGTTTTTGAGAATTTGCTGGCACATCCCAGCAGCTGAAACCTACAGGTTACGGGCAAAGCACAAAGCTGGAACTTTCAGGCGTTTTCCCCCTGTGGCTACCCATCCATGCACCCAATAGCCCCAGTAAGACTCCAATTTGATTTCACTGGGCTGGTTCTGTTGCAGCTTAGTTTTCATTTCATCTTCTCTGTGTTTTGCCTATTGTATTTTAGATGCATACATACATACGTCAAATTTGAATACGTTAAGCCCAGGGCAACGCTGGAGATATAGAATGATTCATTTGATGATTTCCACAACAGCATGGTACTGATGTGGAGGAGTCAGGGCACCACCAGGGATTGAGCGTTTCCCCTCTGCATGTTAAAAGCCTTTAAAGGACAAGCATCCCAGATCTGCTCGGCAGCCATTTCTCAGCCATGCACAGAATTTGCTTAAATCTGCAGATGCTAGTCAGAGGATTCAGGTTTGCTCTTGTCTCACCGAACTGATTTGCTGGGAAACGCTAATCTTCCTACCCCACTTAGGGTTTGAGAAGCCAATGAGTGCCAGCAGCAGCTCCTCTTTGCTATCTCTCTCCCTCTCTGAGCATGTGATGCCGCCTATTCTTGCTCATCTCAGTATGTGGGTTGTGCTTTTCCCAGTGGCGACAGGAGATGAGTATGGGCGGAGAGCAGCGATTGCAATCCCACAGAGGAGGGAAGAGGAGCTAAAGAGAGTGGGAGGGTTGTTGCTATTACTCAGAATCCAGGATTTAAGTGTTGAAAGGTTCGGTCTGGAATCTGTTGTCAATGCCAGGATTTAAGCTCTGCAAAGAAGTGCAGCAACAATACAGAATGCTGCCTCTGTGCCTGTGCAGAGTTTTGTCCCCTCACTTGGGTAGATGCAAGCAATCCCTATCCACCTGGGATGAGATTTAAGGTTCTCCAGAACAGAGGGATGCTAGGCTAGAGACAGAGAATTGCTTTTGTTTGGAGAGTTCAAGGCAATTTGAAAGAGGGAGTATTTCTTGAAGTGCCAACGCTTGTCCTGCTTTCATCTCTAATAAAAAGGCTCTGGAGAGGTGGGGTTTTTTTTATTGTTTCCATAATGTGTTTACCCAGAGGTGACAATGGGGTTAAAGACTGTGTAATAGGTAATAATCCACTGGAGATGAAGCCACTTCCATGTTTCAAAAACTATTCTGTCTGTCTTCAGCCGTATTTGTTTGAGCTTCATGAGCTCTTCATTTTTGAAATAATGCACTGTCAGTGTCTCATTTGAGTGATCGTTGCAGTAGCTGCAAAAGGCACAGCCCAAGGCAGAACAACGCACAGGGATGAAAGCAAATCGTCATTTACCAAGTAGTACTTTACCGCACTAATTGTACAACTATGTGCAGAGCTGACAGGCTGTAGTATCTTTACAGGAGGAGGCAATTTTGCCATCTAGCTGCTTCCATAGACATCTAATCAAGCTTTAAGTCTGTGGCAAAATTCATGGCACCACCCGCACAAGTGCTACTAGCTGGCCCCACCCAAATTTGCATAGTTCCTTGTGGAAAGTCTTACCATTTGGGGGAGAAAGGGTTGATGGTATTTGATACAGCCTGACCAGAGGAAAGCAGAACCTACCCACAACGCATCAGAACAGGGACCGTGATATTGTGGCTGTAGGAATAACCAACAGGTTTAGGGACTAATGCAGTGGTTAAAAGGGATGGGTATTGGAGCAGCCGTCCCCAACCTGTTGCACTTCAGATGTTTTGGTCTACAGCTCTTAGGATTCCTGACCATTGGCCATGTTGGATGGGGCTGATGGGAGATCAAGTCCACAACACCTAGAGGATACCAGGTTAGGGAAGGCTGTATCGGAGAGAGGCATCAGGGTCCAATGTCCAAGATGTCCTGACTTGCCTCTTACAAGTAAACAAAAGCTTCCTCTGCCCCCAAAACACACAACTACCATGGGTCAATTCTGGATAAGAATTCTTTGCCTCCTCCAAATGTGTCCAGTTTTAGGGAGGGATCTTATTTATTATTATTGTTGTTGTTGTTATTATTATTATTATTATTATTATTATTATTATTATTATTAATTTATGAAAACATTTGTATCCCACCCTATTATCATTGGGATCTAAGGGTGGCGTACAGATAAAATCAGAACAATATAAACATAAATTTATATGTGAACCGCCCAGAGAGCTTCGGCTATTGGGCGGTATAAAAATGTAATAAATAAATAAATAATAAATAATAAATAATTTACACAGCTAAAAATGTATTAAAATCTTCCATAAGGCGAGTTGGATCCTTTCCACCCCATTGTGCCTTAGGAGGCAGGCAAAGACTTTTTTGTCCCATCAGGCCTTTGGTGAACGATCTGGACCTCCGTCTGCGCCAAGGTCTTTTAAAATTGTCATCTTAAATGTTCAAAAGTTTCAATATTGGAATATGTTCAATATACTTTTAACTTTTGGACATCTCTATTTATAGGTTTTTAATGTATATGTTTTAAATTTTGTAATGCCGCCTTGAGGCCCAGCATTGGGCGAAAAGCGGGATATAAATATAACAACAACAGGAGCCCAGTCCTCAGCTCCATCACCACAGCATTGATCTCTTCCACAAGACACATCTGGAGCCACGACATCTTACCTGACCCCAACCACAAAGCCCCGTTCCCCACGGCCGGCCCCTCACCTCCTCCATTTTTGTAGCAGAGGTAGGGAAAGCGCCAGACGTTACCCAGCCCTACAGCAAAGCCCACACAAGACATGATGAAATCCATCTGCCGTGTCCAGGTCTCCCGCTCAGGAAAGGGCAGCTTCGCAGGGCCCATGGGCACCACCAGAGGGGCAGTGATGGCTCTCTCCTCAAGGGTGGATTCCCCTGAGCCACTGACAGGCTCGGCACTCTCTGCTTCGGCCACCTCTGAGCACCCACTGCCCTCTGTGGAGACAACGACAAAGCGTTAGCCAGAACTGAACTGGAGGGCTGGCCGTCAAGTCAGTTGTTGAACAAAAAAAACGCTGCAGATATCTGAAAAGGGCAATGAACGTGGATTTGCTTTTGAGTCATCTCCTTAACACTGGTCTTCTCTTCTTTGCCATCCCGTTTCCAGTTTTCTCTCTTACATCAACAGGACGAGAAACTTAACTGTAGAAATAAGAGTCACCTGAAAGCATGTTGGTTCACAGACCATAAGTTACATTTTTCTTAATTGTATATACGAACAATAGCTAGTATTCCCCCACCCTCTTAGGAGAGATGCTTTAGGAAGGGGTGGGAGAACCTAATGATCAATAGAAATTCACCCTTTCCCAAGAGTCAAGTGCAAAAACACTTAATATGGACTAGTTAACCCTTAACCACCCTGTAACAGAACCAGCCCATAACATTTTGTTGTCTCAGATGGGATGCCCATATTGTCCACTGCAGCTAAGATTTCTTATGCAGCATCACATGGGTGGAGCATAATTCTTCGCTTAGGAACAGCAGCCTTCAGAGATGTGCAAGAGCTAAGATTTATGTCCCAGCATCCTCTGCAATGTAGCAAAGGACTCTGGGGCATACCTCTCAAGACTGCTTCATTGGTGGTAGCAGCATGCATGTTTGGGGATGAACCACAAACAATATCCTCCATGATGTTGCAAGGGGTTCTGGCCAGGCCCAGCATCTTTAGGCAGGGTTCTGTGGCCTACAACAGAGCAGCAGATTTTGGGGTAATATTAAAAGGGCAGCAAATGATCAGTTAAGCTATTATAATTTACAGGGGTGTCGTTTGGACTTTCTGTCTGCAGCACCAAAATTTCTTGGCAGATTTGCATCCACTTCCTCTAGGTTCACCACACCATAGAATAGGCCTCCTTAGGCTTTCTCTAAAAATATGGCACTTCCTTTGAGTACTTGGACGGTTTATGCAGTTGGGCTGGACCCAGTGGTGGCTGGTGGCTCTGATTTTGGTGGGGCTGTAAATCCATTCTGGATTTTAGTCCGAAGAACCAGTCAGAACTCTAACAGAGTTATCCCAGCACCTTAGACAGTGCTGATCAGCAGATTGGATAGCTCTGTTAGAGTTCTGGCTAGTTCATATCTAAAACTAAAAATGGATTTACAGCCCATCAAAATTGGAGCCACCAGCCTCCACTGGCAGGACCAACTCAAATTATTCTATGGTGCTTATAATTAGACTGCCACCCATTTCAGTATACAGTTACAGGAGATGTAGGGTATGGGTGGGTCAAAAGGTAGGCTGGGATCTGTTAGTAGATCTTTAGATGACTTGTAGTACATTGACACAAGTTTCTGACTCACAGTTTTCTAACAAAATCAACAGCAAAAAGGTTTCCCCCCTCCCTAAATAATGCTGCTTAAAATAACACTTGAAGGAAAACTAGGAGTGGATTTTTGTGTGAAAGGATGTGTGAGCTTGGTTCTGGTACTGATCCCAAATTCCTGAGCTAAGTATGTGCTCAGAGGCACCTTGTTACTTATTACTTAATGAATGTCTGCCTACATGCGCTACTATTTTGAAACCTAGGCTTTGGCTAGTGTATCTCCGGCTGGGGGTGGGGAGGCGGCTTCTAGTAAAAACAAAGTAGATCTTGCAGGGCTGAGGTCTGCCCATCCCTGATGTAGGGATTCTAATTTATGTTAATAGTTGTCTGTATGGAACCAGGGAAATGTGGTAGCAATCCCAGATTAGGAAACATGGAGAGAGAGAGAGAGAGAGAGAAAGAAAATAAAGATCACATTGGACTCTCTGATGCTATGAGCTTGCTCTGTACCCTTTTGTTCTCCGGCTGGGACAGGAGTGGCACTCTCCCAGGCAAAGATCAATGCCTCAGTGCCTACGTAGCATCACAGCTGTTTCAGGCCCATCCTTGCTGTCCCATTTCTTCAAATGCAACATACTTCAGAAACACTTTGACAGCACAAGAAACGCAGGAATTTTCCAGGCTTTCTTTTTATATAAGCATACTCTTATAACACACAAACACACACACACCACCATCTCTCATTCTGGAGTCCTAGTTTCGACGTCACAATGCAGGGTGGTGAGTCACCCACTAGGCAGTGATGCTGAATCCACACACTCATATATATATATATATACACACACAGTCACATGAACTCATAGCGGTAGCCACGCTCACAATGGACCTGCACACACACAGCCACACGCCTGTCGCACGCACATGGTGGTTTGTGATTTCCCCTCCTAAGGACTGGGGGTGGGATTTGAGTTCTGCTCTCACCCATTCAAGCTCTTTTTCTATCAAAACCCCTGATAGAAAGACGAACAAAGCCCCCTCCCCTTCCTTACCCAGCAAAGAGAGTGTCACGCCACACACAAAGCTAACAGCAAAAGGCAGCCTCTGAACTGGAACAGGTTGTGTTTTTTAGAAAGCTTCCAAACCCACAGTGAGCCCAGAGGGCCATTGCCTCTTGCACCCACCCCGCCCCAGCCTCCTCCTCCTCCTCCTCTCCATTCCAAGCCCATCAATAGGAACGCCGCGGCCCAGAGGAGCCCTGCAAATCGCCTTTGTGCTGACGAGCCTAAGCGAAACCCAGGGAAATGGTCCGCTTTGAATAAAAACAAAGACGGCAAGAGTTGTGGGCAGAGCAAAGCTGCACAACAGTCCAGACACAAAGCCCCTTTTCCTTGTCTGGTTCCCCTCCCCCCCCCCCCATAGCCCAACATGCAGCCAAGGCCCTGGCATGTGACTGAGCTTATCCACACTTGAGGGGCTGAAGCTCTTGGACTGCTTGGATCAGTTATTTGGCTAGCACTGCTAATGGGCGTTCCACCAGGCAATACCGGTAGGAGGACATGCGTTCCCCAGGAAAAGAGTGGGGATGGGGGTAGTGGAGGAGCCAGGGGAAGGTGGCTGGAGGGTGATGGTAGCATACTTAAGGCAATTCTGTTCCCCCTCCATCTTCCCCCTTCCCCCCACCTTCTGCTTCTGCTGAATTGTTGCCCATATAAGGGACGTTCTCGTCTTTCCCAGTTCCACGCATCTTGGCAGAACCAGCCTGTACTATCGGGGCACTGGCCGCAGCTTCAGGCATTTGAGCATGAAGTTCCCAGGAGAGCCCAACTGGTGCCACGTACCCGGAGCTCACACCCTGCTGGCTCCAGATGAATGAGCCTGGAGTGACGAATTGCCCTCAGTTCTGCATTCAACATTCAGATTAGCACTGCTGCCCCAGCCATAGGGGGTGGGTGGGATCATGCTCTAACCGCATTTGAGGAACTTTGAAAGTACAGGGAGGATAAGTAAGTATGTGCAACCAGCAAGACAGTGAGCGTAGAGTAAAAAGAGAGGAAGTACCAGACATCCTGGCAGTGGAAAGCAACAAACAGAAGGCTGGCAATCAGAGACAGACACAGAACATCCTCCAGGCACACTGAGGTAGAAGGAAGAGGGTAGGGTTGTGACCCAGCTGCTTGAACCGATCAAGGCCAGGAGGGGTGGAGGCTCTTTTATGAACTTTTCACCCAAGCCAAGAGCTGTCATGACCACTTACCTGAATTCATTTGAACGGGTACCTGCAGAATAACAGGGGTACTACTTTGTACGCCTCTCAGGACCCACTGGAGGTAAGATGCTGCCGCTGCATGCCCAGTACCCGGCACTGCCACTTACCAGAACCCACCACAGCAGGCACAAGATGGGCAGGATAGAACCCTGCTCCTTCCTCCCCCACCCCGAAGTCATCGCAGTCCCTTCTCCTTTCCTGGGAGATGCCAAGGTAGCACCTTACCTGAGCATGCTTCGGTGGGCACTGGAGCCATGGCACTGGGCTGGCGGCAGGGCTCCGCGGCAGAAGTCTGAGACGGGTGTCGGGTCGGGAAACTGGCTCCGGGTCTGGGAGGGGATCAGGGTGCAGCCTCAGAAGCAATCCACAAAGCACTTGAAGGTGAGACGGAAGAACCTCATTGATGGGGATTTACACCAGGAAAATGGGCAGTGGGCGAGAGCCTGGGCAGGGCCTTGAGCTCAAAACCAGGCAGCACGGACCAGGCTGAGCAGATGCTCCATCGCTCAGCTCTAGCACCGAGCTCTGTCGCTCGGAGGAGAAGGGACGGGGAGAGGCAACGGCATCTGCTCCTGTTTCCCCGCCCAGCTTGCGCCTCATTGGCCGCCGCTCCTGACATCAGGCTCGCCAGCTGCATTCTGGGACTAGGAGTCCCCCTTGCTGCTGGGTACCATGGAGATACTGGCGGATGGAGCCAAGCAGGTGCATGGCAGACTTGGCAGCTTCTCAACAGCCAGAGAAACGAAGCGCTCGATACCCTCAATGCAGGAGCAAAACAAGAAAGGTTGTGAAGTGATATTAGGTCAGGCGGGGAGTTCCTCATCTGCTAGCAGCAAGGATCTGTCTGCCTATCAGGAAGTGAAAAGCAAGTGAAAATAGGCTTTGAACAGGAAGGGACTTGGTGAATCAATCATCTACATCAACCCTTTCCTGCAACAGGATATATCATATATAATGTTTTAAAAAATAAATAAATTTGCAATTATAACAGAAACTGTTTTTGTTCCCCTCAGCTTTTTTGTCTTTTTCTATTAAAATGTCCCATATAACGAAAGCATCCTCAACGGATGCCTGCCTAAACTTTCCTTGAAAGTCTTCCCATGCTGGGAAGGAGTTTTTACACTTGAAGCTGGAGACTCCGATTTCATTTGAGGCTGTGAATTCATTCTGGGTTTCAGTCAGACCCAGCCAGAACTTTAAGGGAGCTATCCCAGGTGCGTGCACACACACACACACACACACACACACACACACCAAAACCCCAAAATACTGTGGAAAGCTCCAGGATGATCAGGGGTCTGGAAACAAAGCCCTATGAAGAGAGACTGAAAGAACTGGGCAGGTTTAGCCTGGAGAAGAGAAGATTGAGGGGAGACATGATAGCACTCTTCAAATACTTAAAAGGTTGTCACACAGAGGAGGGCCAGGATCTCTTCTCGATCCTCCCAGAGTGCAGGACACGGAATAACGGGCTCAAGTTAAAGGAAGCCAGATTCCAGCTGGACATCAGGAAAAACTTCCTGACTGTTAGAGCAGTACAACAATGGAATCAGCTACCTAGGGAGGTTGTGGGCTCTCCCACCCTAGAGGCCTTCAAGAGGCAGCTGGACAACCATCTGTCAGGGATGCTTTCGGGTGGATTCCTGCATTGAGCAGGGGGTTGGACTCGATGGCCTTGTAGGTCCCTTCCAACTCTGCTATTCTATGATTCTGTGATTCTAGAGCTCAGGCTGGTTCTGACTAAAACACAGAATGAATTCACAGCCCCAACCAAAATCGGAGTCACCTGCCTCTACTGCGTTTTCATAAACGTCCTAGTCAGCTCAGTTCTTGAACTGCTGTTGCAGTAAGAAGTATTTTATAAAGTTTTGCCTAGATCTACCTCCTTGTGAGTTAAGCCTATTATTAGGAATATACGAAGACCATTTGGCTCATCTAGCTTGGTATTGCTGACATTGACTGGCAGTGGTTCTCCAGAGTTTTCCAGCCTTACCTGCAGATGCTCAGGGAACTGAGCCTGGAAATCAGAGTTCTTGCAAAGACCTTTGCCTATATGCAATACAGTTTCACTTACTTACACTTACATTGCCCATGTGCCCAAGGGTTTTCTGAGCTTTAAATAAGTGCCTTGCAGTTTTAAACATCTGCCAGCAATTATGAGGTCTACATGCTTGCAATTTTGTGATGGGAAGTTGAATTTCTTCAAAGCTAAATTCTGTTCATGCCTCACAGAACCATGTACAATCCAAAGTGAACGAGAGCTGTCTTCCTGAGCACAGTAACATTGGGGCAGGTTGTATCTGCAACAAGTGGACCCTTGGTAGTAAGAATGAACCAAAATACCTCCTCTGAAATGGGCCCAAAGAGCAGATGTAACATCCCAGTTAAACTTATGAACTAGAATTCTCTGGTGTTGCAGCAAGCTAAGCCATTCATTTACTGGGTGATCGTAGGAAAGACACGGATTGTCCTCCTGTTCAACTATATAGAAATAATACTGACCTACCCTCCAAAGGAGTTGTAATGACTAAGAAAAATAGGCAAAGCTTTTTATTTCTTTTATAACACTGAGAGGGAAATATCAATACTATTAGTATGTAGCATAAATACTAATACTATTGTAGCTTCCTGTAGGCATGTGATAAAGCCTGTTACTTCCCTCCCGCTCTTGTCAGTCTGGGCAACACTTCCTCCCCCACCCCAAAGACCCAGGCTCATGAGAACTGAGATCAGGAACACATTCCCATGGACAGCCTGCCCTGTTGCCATGGCGTCCAGGGAGCAAACAATCCCATGCCACAGTTAAGTCTCCCCATAGCAGACAGTGGCCACGCTCACAGGGCAAACACAGGGCCCCTTTTCTAAGCTGGGGAGTGAGGGTGAATGCCTCAGAACATGAGGGGAAGGCAGGGCCTCAGGCTGATCCCTTTGTAATGTGAAAAGAGGCCAAGGATGCTTCTGGGCACAGCTCCTCAACAGGAAACATATTGTATCTTCCCCAAGCTAGATAGACGTGTGGGAATCCAAGGCAAGGCCAAAGGACTTGACACAGCAGACACAAAGAGCATAGTTCAGCAGTTTTCAAACACTCCAACTCTTTCTGCATCAAATTGTCAGCTGAGGAAGCCCTGTATTGCAGTGGATTCTGGGAAGCGTTCTGGGCCTATTTCTTTATATAAATTGATATCCCTCCCCTTATCATATGGGACCTTGGAGAGAGTCACAACAAATACAATTTAATATTGAAACAGACAATAATTACCCAAAGACCTGCTGAAAAAGAAAAGCCTTCAGTTGCCCCAGAGATGTATATTAAAATAGGAGCCAAGTGGAGCACATAAGTGGGGTGTTACTGCTGAAAAGGCCCTCTGATGAGTCATAGATTATTTTTTAACCTCTGCCAGTGGGAGCATTTTCAGAAGGCCCCACCTGACAACAAAGCCCTGATTATATGGGGAAAGGCATCCCTTCAGGTATCTGACGGGCAGCCACTGTAGATCTTTGAAGAAAGGTGTAGTATGGTCCCTTAAAGGCACACCCATTAACAGCTGAGCTGCTGCATTCTGCACTAGCTAGTCTCCAGACCATCTTCAAGGGCAGCCCCACACAGAGCAAGTTGCTGAGGTTAACCAGTGCATGGATAACTGTGGCAACAATTTGTTGTGATGGTGGTACCCCATTTGTCCTATTATAATATCAAAGACTGAGGGGCCAGTTTTTAAAGGCTCACTGTGCCACGACACAGGCTCTTTACAACAGGCCTGTCCGTGGACACTCCCTGCTCAAGCTAAGCACCACCACTTTATGAGCCTGAGGTGAGGGACAAACACTACCTTTCTACAAACTATGTGGAGAAAGGGGTTAAACATGAATAATTTCAGGAATAAAATAATGCACTGTGAATTATATGTGCTGATGGTGAATTAATGTCAGAATGGGTGTTATATGTATATAAATGCAGATGATAAATGCCAAGGAGACACGTGGGATTTTTGAGGTAGCAAAACAAACTGAATAAAAATTTATTTCAATGTTCACAAACTTTGTTTCATAATAAAACTTTTCAGACCCTTGTTAAAACCTCTCATCCAATCCTTTCTTTCTTCTCATACACACTTTCCTTTCTCTCACACCTTCACTCTTGAACTTTCTTTATTATCAGGATTGTTTAATATACCCCAACTGACTATCTGCACACTACACTCAAAAGACAACCCTCTCTACCCTGATCCTCTAATTCTCCCTCCAACCAGAGTACTTTAAAAAAAACACCCCCTTATCACCTCAGTCATTCCCTTATATATCCTCCTCCCCCCTCCTAAGATATTTAATCTCCACCCACTCAGGTCAACATTCTAAACACAATAGACTTACAAATCAGTCATACATTAGGGAACTGACTTGTGGGGTGTAATGCCATACTCACCCCCCCACCCCACCCTACCCCTGCAGCATGGTTTAGCTTGCCGTCTGTCCCTCAAGTGCTTTTCACTCTTGGAAGATAGGGGAAATACACTTGTGGACAGGATCTATGGGGAGGTAAGCAGCAGGCACAGACAAGATTCAGCAACCCTTTGCCACATGCCTCTTTTGCTCTAAAAACAGACTGCACCAACTCCTCTCGTTTGGCCCTCAGTTCACACAGGGCACTTGCCAGTGCTGCTGGCTGTCCTCGTTATTCCATGTGAATGGAGAAAGCACTCAAAGCTTACCCAACACTCCTCTGCAGCTCCGTGCTTGTAGTGTGATTGGTAAAAGCAATCCCTTGTCTTCAAGGGAAGGATGTCAGCCATCTTTGAAGGGCCCCATGTATAGTTTGAACATTACTGGTTTATTCTTAGAAGTCCAGACAACTATTTTTACACTAACTTACAGCCTTGCTAACAGCCAGGTCCTCACTCCTTCCTTGCTCTCACCTGTTTTCTATTCTCCAACTGATCGTCTCCCTTCCTATTCTAGAATGTAAGCCTTTGTGGCAGTGATTTGTTGTTTTATGTACAATGCCATGCACATTGATGGAGTTACTGTTATACAAATAAATAAATGCTGATGCTAATAAAACAATAATGATGAAATTAGGAAGCTTTTCTGTTCTAGATGGGGTTGCACACCCTTGGAAAAACCAGGTACAGCTTTGGGGGCTGCTCTTGAATTCATTATTCTGAGAGGTACAAGTGTCCTCTGTGGAGAGGAGTGTATGCAGGTATCCCAACTACACCCTTTATTGCATAGGGATAGCCTTGCCACTGTAGTTCATGTTTTCATAACATCATGCTTAGATTACGGTAATCCACTTTATGTAGGGCTGTTACCCTCATGTTTGGTTCAGAAGCTGCAGCTAGGACAGAATGCGGCAGCCAAAATACTAAGTAGGGCACCTGACCATGCCCATATTACATTGGTGTTAAAGGGATTGCACTGGCTGCCTGTTAACTACCAAGCCAAGGTCTTGTTGCTGATGTCATATAGCACGTTGACTGCCTTGGAACTAGGTGAGCTGGGGGACCTCCTTCCCTCATACAGAACCGTTTGATCAATAAGACCATTGGAGGAGGCCTTGCTGGTGGTACCAAGAACTCTAGGTTGCGGATGCCAACCCATAAGCAGGCTTTCTGCGTAGTGGCACTCACCTTTTGAATTGCCCTCCCCACAGGTATCCAGGGGGTGAAAAAATGTGCTATGATTTAGTCTTCTGTTCAAAAACATGTCTCTTCAAGTCAGGCCTTTCCTGACCATTAGTGTTGTTTTGTGTGGCTGCGTTTTTGAGTTTGGATTTATGGGGACATATATCTTATTGTGGAGTTTTTTGTATTTGAATCTATGTTTTGGATTTTCAATTTGTATTGAAAACCACTTTGAGATATTTTTGGATACGGCAAGTGGTCTAGAAATTGATTAAATGAATAAAATAAAACATTATTTTGCAGCCTACATGGCACTAACTATGTTATCCCTTGCTGCAGGTGTATAATAGTAGTTTTAAATGGATATTGTTTTTATGCTTTTGATGGTTTTAAATTTTTGAATATTTGCTTTGTAATGTTCATTGTTTTTAACTTTTGTAAACCGCCCAGAGAGCTTCAGCTATGGGGTGGTATATAAATGTAATAAATAAATAAAATAGATGTTATTTATCCTTCTGGGTTCATGTGGTTCTCTCATTCACCCTGAAACAAAGCCACTTCCACTTCAGTTTAAGCGGCCCACTGCTCACAGTATCAAGCAAGGCTAGTGAAGGGACAAGCAACAGGAAAGGCCAAAAGTTCTCTCAGAAGAGTTGCTCTATGCTGTCCTGGTCTTTGCTCCCTGGTTAGTGCAGGATATATAGAATATCAGAGAATCGCTGGGGAATAGTTGTTTTTTAGTCTGCCAAATGTTCAAAGCTCTTTAGACCCCTCTGTGCATATGTGTGCATGAGGCCCTGCTCTGTGTCTTTTCTTTGTTTAAACACATGGTAACAAGAATGGCCATTGCTATCTAAGCTACCCCCTTTTGTTCTGCCTGAATCAGGTTTGTTTCTCAATAAGAAACTTCTGTACACAATTTAGTGTCCATTTCATCCCACTGATTAAGATAAGGTGGTCATTTCCCACGAATGAACACCTCACCAAATGAATCTGAATAGTTACAGCATCAGAGAAAATGCCTGTTTTCAAACATTTTATCTGACATAGTAACTACTGAGTTTGGCACATGCAGGCTTTATCATTATATACAGACTATTATCTCATTAAGAAATGTAGGAAAGAGACCTTTGTTACACATGGGGCTATTATTTTCTGTGATAAGGTAACCTAAATAATATGCTAAGTATATTGCTATATATACTAATTTGCATTGCTAATACTCCTTCTGTAATTGTAGTGAAAAGATATATTTCCCAATCACTGATAAAGCACTATATAATATTCTTGCACCTGATAAAGTAGGCTCTAGTCCACAAAAAATATTCCATAATAAAATGTGTAGGTTTTTAAGGTGCCATAATTACTTGCAATACTATATATTTTAAAATTTCTGATTTACTACTATGGCTGAGAATTATAAATACATGTAGAGGGAAAAGTTTATAATGGGCACATCAATACACATCAGCAAGTGCATACACAGCAAGAAGGTAGGACATAATTCTGAGAATTCCTGGTTTATAGCCCTTTTCTGTGCCAAGAGCTCAGGGCAGCATAAAAGTAATTTCATATAGAAAGCAAACTGTGCCACCAGTCCTTCTTCTCCCGGCTCCCAGAATGCATTGCCAAGGGGACAACAAGAATGAGAGTACTAATTCAGGTTGCAGTTTTATCTCCTCAGTGGTGTCCAGGCTGGAAGTCCATGCCAAGGTGGCATGGCAGCAGACAGAAAGCACACAGACACAGGAAGAAGCAGCGCTGAGTAGAATTTAATAACTCAGGACCCAAGACAAACATCAACTTTATACAAAGAGAGAGAGCAAGACTGAGGCTTCCTGGGAGTGGGCCCAGAACAGCCTCATTTGGTTACAGCAATTCCGAGCATGGGTAACAGGGATGGGGAGCCAAAAATTTAAATAGAGATGGTGACAGCAGTGGCTTCCCACCCCAAGGAAGTGACAAGGGGCCAAGAAATCCAAAATGACCAGGAGAAGGTAGCCAAGTAATAGGGCAAACCACAGTTCCATGCCTTCTGTGAAGGATGAGAAGGCAAGAGCAGGTGCCAACCACAACCCCCCTTCCCCCTAACTGCCAGACTAAGCAATGCTGGTGAAGGGACCAAAAAACCCAAAACCAAAAACAGGAGAGACACACGTCCCTCATGAAGGGGCATTTTACAGCCAAGATGGTGTCCTGAGCTTGGGAAACCAAGAAGGAGTAGGCTTGGGAGAGTAGAAGCGTGGGCAAAGAGGGACTGTGGAAGATGGTGAAGCAGGCACCCATGGTATGGCAAATTGGGAGAAGGCCCCTTAGGGGCAGACACCAATGACCCCCCCCCTCAAATAGGACAGGCTGGGTATGCAAGAGGAGTGCAAGGTGTCCTAACCGGAACCTTTGGGGCAGGAGCTTCAGGGATCGCACTGGGGGCTCAATGGATTTCTCCCTGCATGCCAGCACAGAGCAGCTTCTAGCAGGGGACACAAAAGGAACCTTTCCAGCTTGCAGGGGAGGAGGAAGGGGTGGAGCAGAAAGTGCTTGTGTGCTCAAGAAAAGGTCACAGCAGCTCCTCCTCCTTCCCACTGCAGGGGTACGCCAAGGTGCGGTGGGTGGGTGGGTGGGAAGTCACAAAACAAAGCCTTTTTTATGTACACCCCCACCCCCAGTGCAGAATGCCTTAGTCAACTTCCTCCATGTTGCTGTAGGATGGAGTGGGGCGCTCTGCAACCCCCTCCGGTGCCAACACGGGAGCCACTTCAGGGGCGATGCTGGTTCCAAAGGGTGGCGAGCTAATTCCCTGCAAACAGAACAAAGCATTAGATAGCAGCTGTAGGAAGAAAGAGGCATGAATATGCAAACAGACCCACCTCCTTTGCCCCCCTAGAAGGAATCCGACCTAGAATACTTAAAACGCAGTTTCAAGCCGGTAAAAGTATGCATTTTTATACGTTTTGAGTAATTAGAAAAGCCCTTGTCCTTAGATTATTCTGTGGCATAAATAACTATGGCTTTTGATAAGCAGATACAACTGATATTATTGAACGGGGTATGGGCGCCTACATAAAAAAAGAGAAACCGGTATGTGAAATACATGTCAATTTCAGATTGCAACACATCTCTTACCCATCCTCCTCCTCTGCCCTGAGCTGAACATTCAGCTATTAGGCTAGAGCTGGGCATACTCCTCACTAGGCAATTTGCTTTTCAGACTCCTATCCCAAAGTAACTTAACTTGTGCAACAAGGAAAACAGAATGTTGCCATCTGTATACATGATGCAAATTGGCTCATACCGACTTATAAGTGCATAACTACTTATTTGGCATAAAGTATTCTGCTTCTGCTAATAATGGTGAGGGGCAAAAGTTATGTAAGTACTAAACTTTACCTATTGACTGGAAACCCCCCTGTGTCGTCGTCGTCGTCCCCCCCCCACTTTTTTTTTGCTTTAAAGGTTTCACTAAACCACAGTCCACATACTTCTAAAACTCTCTTTGCAGCTATCAAGGTGAAAAAAACAAATTCTTTTTTTCAAATCAGGGATGGGGAACTCTGTTCTGTCAAGGGCTGCATTCCCTAGTGGGTAATATCAAGGGCAGCACGCCAGCAGTGAACAGGGACAGAGACACCATGGAGCAGGGGCACCCCCTTTTCTCTCTTTTGTCCAAGCCCTTCTCTCCCCCCACACCAGAAGCAGGCTGCAGGGGGGAGGGACAGATCACTCTTGCCAGAGATCTGAACTCATCACTTGCAGAAGGCTGCAGCACTTGTATCCATGATGGCCCGCCCCCCGCCTCCTTGCCAGAGGTCTGAAATGATTGCTTCCAGAAGGCGGCCCCCTCTTTCTATTGCTACATCTGTTTTGCCTTCTCCCCCATTTCCCCCGTCCTGTTTTCCTTCTCTCCCTCTGGCCTCCACACACCTGAATGAAGTTATGCAGAGGCCTGCATGTGCGCCTGAGCCACAGACTGCCCAGTCCTGTTTTTAATGAACGCTGGAATTTTCAGATTACTGTATCTGCACTGAGCAGAAAATTCTGACTTGCAGAAAGTCACAGAACACAGAGAGCTCTGTCTCAGCCCTTCTAGTCCAGCGCTGCACTTTCTCTCACCGACAGTATTAACTTTTTCTCTCATATTGTTGGTTACAACACAAGGAACCTCTCAAACCATTTCTTGGTCCCCTAAAATGAGCAGCAACAGCAGCCAGGACTGGACAGGCTTGGGGGTCAGCAGTAAGATATATGTGGGGTGCGTGGGGACTGATATAATCCTTCTACTAAGTTTAGAAAGAGACCGAATAGCACAGCAGCAGATGGGGGAAAGAAAGGAGCCAGGCTATATCTCTTTAGAACAGCTTAGCTTTATTAAATACAATAAATAAATACAGTGAAATCTTTTCCACAGCACAATGCAATGCCTTTATCCACCAAGCTGGCAGAGGATAGCTCAGGGATGCTCCTCCTGACCCTGGGAAGGCCCACGCCAGAACTCTGCACGGATCAGGCTGTGCTCTTTGGCACTGCTGTGGCTAGAGACGGCCCATTTCCTGGGGCGCAGCAGGGATACCAGCATCAGGCACCACTTAACCTGACTGTTGGCACTGGTGGCAAGGCCAACCCCATTTCCCCCCTCCACAAAGAAGCAGAAAGCCTCTCTGAACGTGGTGGGAAGAACGTGTGCGATGTTAGGCTTTATAATGCATATGAATAATAGGACCAAACAAACAGTAATAGTAATACATAATCCATGGAGGGTATTGCGAAGAAGGAAACTCGGCTCTAGGATCACAAGCTCTCAAGATCGCTCTTACTTGCCCGGCCACAGCCAACGGCATTTAGGATTGAACCTGTGCTCCAGATGCTTAAGAGGGATCCTGCATCGCCATGAGGAACCACAGCCTGACGGGCCGTATTAAAAACAACACAAGTCCGCACAACCGTGAATCCAAAAAACACAGTTCTGTTACCTTGTGTGCACAAAGAAATAGGCGTACACATACACGCGCACGCATTCACAGAGGCATGTAAAAGAGCAGAGATACAAATCAAAACGCCTTTCTTCTGTTCAGCTGGGGCCTCGAGCTAAATAAGGTTGAGGAAGAAGGTTGAGCAAATACTTTCCCTTGAAGTCTATACTCATGCTGGATTAACAACTAAAGAAGATGCTGTTTAAAAAAAGAGAGGAAGAAGATGGTCTACCTGCCTGCATCATGGTGAGATAACCTAATCCGTCAACATTTAGAAGAGTCAGCAATTAATTTTCCCTTCCCCAAATGGGGAAAGTTGTCCATTCAAAAAGATGTCCTTTTCTCCACTTGCTGCAAGCACAGCACTAATGCTCAGCTGGGCTAAATTGGCACAACCGTCAAGTACTAGGCACCGGGGAAGGGGGTGGTGGTGGTGGTCAACCCAATTTGGAGGAGCAATCCCAAGGCAGAGAGTGGCAGAGACAAACATTGCCATCCCGGTATAGAGACAGATATTTGTGGATCTGCAGCCTGTGCTGGAAGTACATACATTTCCCAGCCCTCCAGATTCACGTGGGCTGAAGTGCACAAAAGTCATCTGGGAAAGGTTTGTCCCATTGAGGCTTCCTGGGCTGTTGAGTCATAAAGGATCTTCCCTGGTTGCATATCCAGGAGGTCGCCTAAGCGGGAGAGCACCGAAACTGGACGTGGCACCTCCTCCACGGGGGAGGCGTTGGCACTAGGGCTTCTTCTTGCACCTACCTGGCGAGGAGCATCCCAGCCCCTCACCACCCAGATGCAACAGAGGACAGCCAAGGCTGCAGTGTGCCGGCTGCTCCCCTCCCGGTGCCTTGCTGGGGCCGCTACCTCCAGCGGGTCTGATAGATGAGCGGGTAGAAGACATTCAGGAAGAGGGCCACAATGGCCGCCATGGTGCCCAGGACAAAGTAGCGGACCCGGCCATCGTCAGGACCCTCTGAGGGGAGGTTCTTTGCTCTTCGGCCACAAGACCTCCAAGGGCTCCTCGTCAGCCTCCTGGCAGCTTCCTCTTCGGCCTCCAGTTCCTGCCAGAGCAGAGAAGCCTGCGATGTGGAAACCTGGGTCAGCACTTGAGGAGAACACAGTGGCAAACCCCTCCATCTCCCATGCACTGCCCTGCCCCTTCCCAGATCTGCCCGCCCTGCGCCCCTTTTCTCCACTGCCGATCTCTCCTCCACGGTCCTATGGATCCCACCCACCCTCGCTGCCTTGCTAGGGCTTCAGGGGCCTCCCAGGGACAGAGTGAGCAAGGCAAGACATGAGATGATGGAGAGCAAGGCCCAGCTTGTCAGAGTGAGGCATCCATGCTGGCTGGCTTGACGGCAGTTTCCCCAGTCTGCAAGGATCAAAGCCAGCGTAAGTCCTTTCAACAGACCCAGTAAATCACAGCCACTAGTGTCTTGTGTAGGCACGAAGGTCATTCAGTTGACCGACCAATCACAATGGGTGAGAATACGAGGATCATTCATAAACAGCCAATCGCAGAAGAACTTTTGCTGGTGAGGAACATGAGGATCTGATGACAACCAATCACATCCAAGCGTTTGCACGTGAGAACATGAGGACCTTTTGTAAGGACGACAGTTCAGTTCACCAGTTCAGCTTTAGTAAGTGAAAACCACGAGGAGCATTCAGAGATGGCAGCCAGTCAAAGCGCTTTTCTTTCTTTCTTTCTCTTTTTTTAAAAAATTAAACAGATGCACAGGCGAAGTTAGTCATGGGGTAACCAGTCGCAGACCAGTTTTTCCATGTACAGGAGGACCATTCACAGACCAGTCAGCCAGTGATGTTCTGTATGAGTTTTAAAAGCAGGTGGAATCCATAGCATCTTCCCCACTCAGGGGCTAATGCTTCCTGAGCTCCCACAGCCGAAAGCTGGCGAGGGAGGGCGACGATGCAGAAGGCGTGAGGTCCAGTCCCACCACAGGCACGAAGGGAATCTTGGCTTAAGCATACAAGCCTCTTTCTCTCTCTCTGGCAGCTTCTCTGAACAGCTCTGTCTGTGTCTGCTCCTTCTCTTCCTCCCTAGGGTATGTGGCTCCTATTTGGTCTTGGCTTGCTGGGCACCAAGGCCTAGCAAACCATGGTGGATGCCAAGCGCAAAACGGACCGCCCAGCTTCAGTGAACTACAAGACCCATAGAAAGGGCAAGAACAATGCAGCCTGCCCCACAGCACAGCCTCAGATGCAGGCACCACCTGACCCTGTTCCCAGGAATCCACATGACAACTGAGCCCTGGGATGTGCCAGCCCCTGCCGCCACACGCACACCTGGGAAGCTCATGTCCTCGACTATGCCAGAGCTGCTGGCAGCAGGTCAGAGAGCATAGTGCTGGCATGCTTGCTGCCCAGTCCCTGCCTTATTCATAATGGCTGGGGGTGGGGGAGGAGAAGCTCCTAAGCCTACAGCTGCATTGAGAGCACAGGCAGCCCAGTCCTACAGCCAAGCCCATAAATATAGGTTATCGTGGTTGACTGCCGGCAGAGGTGTGTGTGTGTGTGTGAGAGAGAGAGACAGTCAAGGGCACCCATCTCCTATTAGCTTACGTTGCACAGGATGTTCAGTTGCCATCCAAGACTCTGAAGGTGACAGTCGTCCTCCACATTGAGAGGGCCTTCTGTCCCAGGCAACTCCCCAATCCACCCACCTAGGCCCCTCTGAGCCAGTGCAGCCTCCCTACTCCTGAGAAGGGTTATTTTCTCTCTCTCTCTCTCTCTGGTTGTTTCCCAACAGCCTGGAAGACTTGCATCTTTGTAGGATATAACTACTGGACCCATTATCAAGCCAACATCACTCACAGCCCATCCTTACCCCAGCCAGAATAACAAACTGGAACCAGCAGACACCCCCCCGGCTATCAGTAATAATAATAATAATAATGATGATGATGATGATGATGTCAGTAAGCTCCCAACCAAATTGACACATCAAGGTGGAATAAACAGACCACTCCCCTAAGAAGTTCTCACCTGATTGGCTGCTGCCTCAGCAGATGGGGCCAAGTCAGCCTGAGGGTCTGAGGGATGAGGTGGCCCTCGTGGGGGTCTCTCTACAGGGGAGTTTCGTCGGCGGTAGAAGAGCACATAAGCATATCGTGTCACCACCTGGCTTTCATCTACTATGGTGACAGTGCTATCGTCAAAGAGCCGCCAACCTGCATACGGGAAGGAGGAGGAGGAAAGGAGTCAGCACAAAGAGTTGTACGAGGGATACACCTCTCTCCAGCAGTGCAGGGACAGGACGGCCTGCCTACCACCTGTTCTTCCCCAGTCCCAAACAACAGCAATCGCAGTCTCCTAGTTGTACCATGGAGAGATCCCAAGCCAGGGAAAAGACACATCCCTTAGCCTGCTCACCCAAATTTAGCCGGCAGCTTGCAAATGAGGTGGCCACTACAGCCTCATCTTGCTGTCAGATGTGAATTCGTAGGTGCTGCTTCCATGACAGCGGAAACAGACTTGAGGGGCCAGTGAGGAGTCCACAAGACTGCTAGGAAGACACCCCAGCCTCACTTTTCATGTTCCTATCTATGACAGATCCACTTAAGAATTAACCGTGAGTGATGAAGCTGACAAGGTAGGATCCCTGGTCCCTGTGAGAAGCCGTGAAGGGGTTCCCCCACTTATATGGGCAGTCTCCAGTGCTTCAGGCACGGGTCCTCAAGTAACTCCTTACTCTTAAAATATGGGTGGAGCATGTGCTGACCCAGGAAAATCAGCAGATTCCCTTCCTCCAAGTTCCGCTGGCTGAGAAGCACCAAACAATGGGAAGGGGCGTTCATTGGAAGAAGCTGAGTCTGAGATAGTTCAGGGTAGCACAGCAGCCCCACAAACAAGCCCTTTAGCCCACACCTCTACAAACCACCTGTGCTAGAATTGTGTCTAAGTGGAGAGGAAGCTATGTAACTAGCTGCCAGAGTCTGATCAAGTTTCCTCACGTCTGGAAGAGGGTTCCTCCTTTTGTAGATGGGTTTCCTGATGTTCCTGCTGCTAAGTACTAAATGCTGGGTGCCTCAGTCAAGACTTCTCTCTTCCTGTGTGTCCCCCAGAAGCCCCTACATGGATGACGGGCAACTGACTAGCCTATCAACGGTCACTGGATCACCCAATGCCAACTCCTACTCACCCACATCAGTGCGCTGGCTGTTCTTGTCACTGGGAAGCCGGGCATAGGCTGTATAGTGCCCACCAATCATGCCCCCATAGTGATTGATAACCGCATACAAGTCATACATGGGCACCTGCTGCTCATCCTTCTGGCCAATGCAGAACTTGCTCAGGTCCAAGCTCCTGAGGACAGAGAGAGTAAGTTACACTGTTCCATGCCTTGAGCCAATGAGCAAGGGGGCAGGATAGTGCCACCCCCATCATCCCTCCCTCCCTCCCTCAGAGGTGGACAGCTTGCCACCCGAGATTCAACTGTACAAGAAACCTCCGGGCTTATTTACTTAGATTTAGAGCTCGCCCTACCTCAGTGGTTCAGGCCAGGCAAGACTCTTATCCAAAATGGAGTATTGGGAGGGGCTCAGTAGTAGAGCACCTAGTTTGCATACAAAAGGCTCCATGGTCAGACCCTGACGTCACCCATTAAAAGGATTGGATTGCAGGTGATGAGAAAGGCCACAGAGTGGACAATACTGGGTTAGGCAGTCCAATGGCAGACTCATTCTAAGGCAGCTTCCTAGGTTCATCCCACAGGAGAATACCTCTATGGTACAAAAAGAAATACAGGCAAGGGATCCCACTGGTAACTTCTGGCTATTGTTTGCATACTCCAAGCCACACAAGGCCTGTGGTGCCCAACATGCCTTCTCAGCAGTGGCCCCATTAGCTCTGGAATCAGCTTCCACTGAGGGTTCATCAGGCCCCTCCTTTGTAAGTCTTTAGGAAAGCTCTGAAGAGCCACCAGGTTTTGCTGGTCTTTCCATCAGTTCTTGGTCGGCTGGATTTATTGGTAACTTTATTGAACTTTATCATACAAGTTTATTGAACTTGTATGAGGAACCTGTGCTGTTATTGAAGCTTTCATGTAGGTTACTTTTGGGTGGGAGGGCCAGCTGACCTCCCACCTAGCTCTCTGGGGGCCGGATGATGTCAGCGGGGCACGGCCGCACCAAACACCCCAGCCAAGGAAGGGACCCATGAGGGAACTAAAGCGCCCATGATCTGGATGGGAAACCTCTGAGAGTCAGATTAGGCATGCTGGCCAGTTCCCCATCGCTGCTTTAATGAATATGCATTTACTGAATTTCATTTATCTGGTTTTGTATAGTTTTTATCTTGTACACCACCTTGAGAGTGTTTTATTTATTCAAAGTGTTAAGGCAGCCTAACACTTTGAATAAATAAACAGAGTCTTGCGCATTTTGCTTTGAAAAGTGGATTCTGTTTCCTATCCAGACAAATCTCAATCTAATGGCTGAAGGGGGAAAACTAAGGGGAGGCTTTCAAAGCCCTGGACCCAGGTCATTCTGTCCTAAATGGCCGGATTTCAGCAGAGTAACCATTGAGAATTTGTTGCAGCAAAAGGAAGAGAAATTTGTGAGAGCCTTAAAGGTGAACTAAATGTACAGTGTCATGACTCTCTACTTTTCATCATACGAATGAATGGTCACAGAAAGTGATGGAGGACCTATGGATTTACACCTGACCATCTCATGCATCTGATAGGTGGCTGCAATTCATTCATATTTAAGGTACCAGAGACTCCTGTTAATTTCTTTTCTTCCAAAAGATTCCCCTTTTAACCCAACTTCAGTGCTACCCTCCCTTCAAACTGAGAAGAGGAGACACTCAAATTGACCTCCTCCAGCATATCACCTCTTATTGGATAAATCACAGATAAGGATCTGAGGTGAAAGGGTGGGAAACCTGGGGCCCCTGCCACCCCCTGGAATTCAGGGGAACCCCCATTATTTATTTATTTATTGCAAACAAAATGGCATCTGGAGCTGCTACGGAGCACCGCAAGGGTCAAAATTAGCTTATTTGCAAGCTGATTTTGACTACGTTGGGGCCCTGTAGGAGCTCCAGATGCCATTTTGTTTTAGTTGCCCTCTTTTTGGCACTCATGGCAGTGGGGCTGGGGGGGGTGCAACCTTGGACCTTCCAAAGTTGCCCACCCCTGGCTTACCAGAAGTCTGCACAAAGCTGAGCACATGCTAAGCTAGAAAGTCCTCATGTCTCAACAGGGGCCAAGCATTGCAGCCACATCTGCTCCAGGCTAGGAGGATGCTGTTTATTCAGGAAGACCCTAAAAGCTGTGCTATGAGCACGTGGCAAGATAGGTGAGGGCAAAGCCATGCCTCACCTGACTGGAAAATCGACCATATCATTGATCTTGTCTCTCCAAATAAAGCTGCGGAAGGAAAAGCGCTTGAGCTGTATGATGAGGACGTTGGGCAGGCGCCACAACATCAGCTGCTTCGATGCCTCACGGTGCTGCTTACACTTTGGACAGTACCTGGGGGAAAAGCGGGTGGGAAGACAGAGAGGGCCTGTTAGTGCCAGATGCAGGGTGGGCAAAGCAGGTCTCACTGAGGTGCCAAGTGAAAAGACTCTAGCTGGTGTCCTTTTTAAAAATTTATTACATTTATATCCCGCCTTGTTTCCTCTAAGGAATCCAAAGCGGCATACCTAGTCGTCGCCTTCTCTATCTCTATCCTCACAACAACCCTGTGAGGTAGGTTGGGCTGAGAGTCTGTGACTGGCCCAAAGTCACCCAGTGAACTTCCATGGCCAAGTGGGGACTAGAACTCAAGTCACCCCAGTCCAACACTCTGGCTGGGGAAAGCCCGTGTACAATGAAGCCAGACCTCCAGCCAAGGTGTTAGGTGGAAGGGAGGAGTGAAGCTGGCTAGATCCCCTTCGCTCCTCTGTCAGAAGGGGATGGAGGAGTGAAGGGGACTGAGGCAGGGAAGGATAGGGCTGCACTTCCCCTGAAGGGCCAGATTCATAGCTTGGGGGTGCTCCTGGACTTTGCAAGCACCGGTAAGATGCAGGTGGCAGCAGTAGGTAGGAGGTGCCGTTCCTCTAGCTTGGGTTGATGGACTTTGCCTCAATTACTCATGCCCTGGTCCCATCTCAGCTGGACTACTGTTAACATGCTCTATGTGGGCCTGCCTCTGAAGACAGGTCAGAAGTTTCAGGCAGTGCAGATCTGTCTGCCTGAATGCTTGTGGAGACTTGGTGTTTGGAGCAATATTGTATCAGTTCCAATGGCTGCCTATTTGCTTCCAAGCTCAACTCTAAGTGCTGGTCTTATTTGGGACCAGGCCACTTGGATGGACCACCTGCACCAATATGAGCCTGCCCGAGCCCCAAGATTGGCTTCAGAACATGAACATATTGGTAAGTACATAAGAACATAAGAAGAGCCCTGCTGGATCAGACCAAGGATCCATCTAGTTCAGCACTCTGTTCACACAGTGGCCAACCAGCCACCAGCGAGGGATGAACAAGCAGGACATGGTGTAACAGCACCCTCCCACCCATGTTCCCCAGCAACTGGTGCACACAGCTTACTGCCTCGAATACTGGAGGTAGCGCAAAACCATCAGGGCTAGTAGCCTTTGATAGCCTTCTCCTCCAGGAATTTATCCAACCCCCTTTTAAAGCCATCCAAATAGGTGACCATTACTACAACTTCGGGTAGTGAGCTCAGGTTGGCAGGGGCAAAAAATGGTGGTGGCTCCCCATTTATGGAACTCACTCCCTAGAGAGATGTGTTTGGCCCCCCTTTTTCCCCTTTTAGACCTGCACTGAAGACATTTTTGCTTCAGTCTTCTTTTGGGATGAGTGGGGTTTAATTATTGGTATGTTTTGTGCCTGGTTTAGCCAATGTATTATTATTTGGTTGCATTATGCTATCTTTGAGTTATTAGATAGCATAATGCAGACAAAGGAGGGCTTTCTCTACTGTGGCACCCCGGCTGTTTTAATTCTATATTTTAACCTATATCAATTTTTGCTGTGCGGTTTTAATCCTGGTTGTGCTTTTTATATAGTATTTTGTATTCATGCTTTTAAATAGTTGCTTGTTTTTATGCTTTTCATGGTTTTAATTTTTGTGAACTGCCCAGAGAGCTTCAGCTATCGGGCGGCATAAAAATGTAATAAATAAATAAATAAATAATAGATTTTATAAAGTTTTAATGTGTTTTTTTTAATGAGAGATGTTTCATTGCACTGTATTAGTTATAACATTTGTTGTTCACTTGGGAAAACTCTAGTTCTGAAATGCGCTGCAGAAACCCTTAAAAATATTTGTACAGCCCAAGTGTCTGTCTTCTACCAATTCCAGAATTTAGATTATTATTAGTTTTGAGTGCACATCCATGGGACGTCCCAGCTCACAGAGAAACCTCCCCATACTTCTTCCTTACCAGGCCTCCTCTGGGGCCAACACCTCTGGCTTGGTGAAGAGGTTGAGGCACTGTTCAAGGGTGAAGTGTCCTGCCCTGGCTGCCTCACTTGCAGAGCCTGGGTCCTCCACACATTCCAGTTCCTTAGACTTGACCAGCACAAACTCCTTCATCCGCTCATTATTCTTCCAAACCAGGGCCAGGGAACAGCCATCCGTCAGGTCCAGCGGGGTATCTCCTGTAAGGCAGAGGTGTTGACAGGTGCTGCCGCCCATTCCTCCACACTGGGCCAGCACTGACGGCCTCCCAAGAAAAAAGAATCATAGAATCATAGAATAGCAGAGTTGGAAGGGGCCTACAAGGCCATCGAGTCCAACCCCCTGCTCAATGCAGGAATCCACCCTAAAGCATCCCTGACAGATGCTTGTCCAGCTGCCTCTTGAAGGCCTCTAGTGTGGGAGAGCCCACAACCTCCCTAGGTAGCTGATTCCACCTTCGCACTGCTCTAACAGTCAGGAAGTTTTTCCTGATGTCCAGCCGGAATCTGGCTTCCTTTAACTTGAGCCCGTTATTCCGTGTCCTGCACTCTGGGAGGATCGAGAAGAGATCCTGGCCTTCCTCTGTGTGACAACCTTTTAAGTATTTGAAGAGTGCTATGATGTCTCCCCTCAATCTTCTCTTCTCCAGGCTAAACATGCCCAGTTCTTTCAGTCTCTCTTCATAGGGCTTTGTTTCTAGACCTCTGATCATCCTGGTTGCCCTCTTCTGAACACGCTCCAGCTTGTCTGCGTCCTTCTTGAATTGTGGAGCCCAGAACTGGACGCAATACTCTAGATGAGGCCTAACCAGGGCCGAATAGAGAGGAACCAGTACCTCACGTGATTTGGAAGCTATACTTCTATTAATGCAGCCCAAAATAGCATTTGCCTTTCTTGCAGCCAAGAACAAGAGGCAGTCCTGCTTTCTCCTATTTGAGCAGGGTAGATAAAGGAAGGACGGATCAGGAAGCATGAGAGGTTTGAGGAGACAAAAACAAAAGCACTGTTGCCAGTTCTGGTTTCAACAGCACTTGTGAACAGGGACAAGTTGCAAGCCTTAACTTGCTCATAACTCAAAATGATCTTCCTATTAAACGAAACGTTTTACCTATAGGGAAGTGGAAACAAAGAGGGGAAGATTTTTCCATTCCAAAGCCAGCCAAACTGAGCTCCGGCCAGAATTCCACTGCTTCTCCAGGTTAGCGGATGGGAAAGCCACCAAGGCCACGGACAATGAAAGTGTGTAGGCGTGTGGGAGGGGGGGAGGGCGTGTGAGACACAGATATCTGGGACACAGCAAAAGGGAAACATCAGTGTCCCATTGTCTGTTCTGCAACTAAGTAGCGCAGGGCGATGTCAACTATGCAGGAGGAAAAGGAGACCTTGGGGATTCTGGCACACGACACCGTGCTTTCCTCCCCTGAAGAGACAATGCATCTGTGAATTCTCAGACGAGGAGGAGATTCCTGATCAGAATTTCCCGTAGCTGGGTTTTTAGTGATTTGCGCAGCTCCTTGTCCCTTTCCCTTAACAGAATGATGCAAAATAATCCATGAGGATCTGCATAATTCGCAGTTCATAGACTTCAAAGTTTGGTCCAGAGTTTTCAGGGCTTTAGCAGAAGCTGCGTACAGCCCCCACCGTGGCTAGTCAGTGGCATCCACACCTGCCCTCCATGGGCTCAAGAGCACCTTCCACGTTGGCTGAACAGACTGGGTCCAACCTAGACCCAGCATGGAAGAAACTTTCCCCCAGCCAGTGTAGCTCCTTCCCCATAAGGCCAGGCCTCATTTTCAAGGCCCAGCTCTTACATTCTGACCCTCACCTTTATCCTCCAGCTTCTGCTCTTTGCTGGTCGCATCAATTTTGTTGATGTAGAACTGGGTGACGTGGGAACTTGGCCCCTCAGCGGGATGCTGGTAACCAGGGATGGCAGCTGTAAGGAGGCAGAAGACGGGAAGTCAGTGACAGCCACATGGCAAGCAGGCCAGGCTTTTGCCTGCTCAACCGCCCCTTTTCCTTTCTCACAGGCAGACAAGGAGACAAAACAGTAACAGCAGGACACCCTCTCCTCTACAGCATGCCTCAGCCATGGAGACCAGTGGGGCCTTTGAGAACCACGCATACACAAGAGGTCAATGGTCCTGCCTCAGGATAATATGTGCGTCTCGGCAGCCATGGTGTGTTCTGCTGTTCAGCAGTAGCTACCCCTCACAGCACGAGGCAAGTGTATATGGAACAAATTCTTCCCCTACTTTTGGCCCTGAGGGAGAAAGTGGGGAACAAAGTAAAGTGTAACTACACTAAGTTGCCTCATATCCATTTTTGACTTTTTTTTTTTTTTTGCTTGGGGAATTTGGAAGGGAGTGCATAAATTTGGGGTGTGTGTGTGTTTTTCGCTTGTCTTCATGCGTGCCCGTAAACATGACAGGGGAAGCTTCTTCAGCGACATCCGTTTTCACCACCTCCCCCAAGAAGCTCTGCAGCGGAGTCTCCATTGGGCTCGCCACAGTGCCGGTGAAGGGGGTGGGGGGGGGCCTCCCCCTTTCCTCCCACAGATATTTGCTCTCTGCTTATATTCCAAGCGCCTGGTGCAATATCTCAGCAGAGCCCCGTCAGAAAGCAGCACCAAGGAATGGTGGGAAATCAGCCACATTGGAAAACACTGAGGAACGCCTTGGACTGCAGACCTCAAAAGCTACAGCTGGGGGCAGGTTTCGGGTCAGGGCCACAAAGAGTGACTACTTACCTTCAGGCCTGGGGCCTCTCTCGTAAGGCAGCTCCGATTCCACACAGCTCTCAGGCCGTGTGTCCAAGGCTGGCTCAGAGAAGCCTGAATCCAAGCTTAGCCCCGAGCTTCTCCCTGCGGGCACCTTGCTCCTCACAGTGCTGGTATCCCCTAATTCAGGCTGTAGCTCCGGAGCTGAGAGGAATGCCTGGGGTTCCTGCAACAGGTGTGGGGCCCTGGCACCATCTCCCGACTCCATGGTGGTCTCAGCAGCAGCAGCAACAGCAGCAGCAGCACACACCGCTGTAGCACTGCTATTCCTGGCCGGTGGCTCTTGTTTCTCAGGAGGCTGGGGCTGCAAGCCTTGTTCGGGGGACAGCCGGCCCACCTGCAGGGGTGGCTGGAACACGCTGACCGAGTACCTGAGCAGGGAGAGGAAGCAGCCCGTCAGCAGCCAGCCCCGCAACATCCGGGCAGAGAATATGCTGCCAGCGCTCAGGAAGGAGACGCAGCTCCCTCGCTGCCCAGCCAAAGCCAGGCAGCAACCGCTCTCCATCTGGCCAGGAGTACGGGCAACACTCAGGCCACCTTACCTGGCATAGCCTTCCAGAAGCTGGGCCAGCCGTGCATAGGTGAGGCGTGACTCGGGCACGCTGATGAGGAAAGGGAAGCCAATGTTCTCAGGGCGACACAAGGTTTTGTGGTCGGACCAGTGTGTTCTCTGACACGTTCTGAAAGACACACACGAAAACCACTCTCAGGCAGAAGCCGCCTGGGCTTTCCCCACCCCACCCAGCCTGGGAGCACAAAACAGGCCTCAACCCTGGTGTGGGCAGTGGGAAAGAGAGGAGAACTTACACATTGCAATATCCAACGCGGTAGCATCGAGTACAGCGCTTCAGCTTCTCCTCCTCTGACTGCTGCTTCTTCTCACAGGCGGCACATTTGGTGATGGGCACGCTGGTCACCTGAGGACGCTGAGAGGGGAGAGGTGGCCCACAGGGTACGATGACTAATGGTCACCTTGGATGGAAAATGCTACCCCCGTGAGGCAGGATAGGCTTCACACTGAACCCAGCACACCTACATGTTCCAAGAGATGAGGTTTGTCTCTCCCTCGGGGCTGCTCAGTGGCTGCGGCCTCCCCCACTTTCTGGCTTATACTTCTACAGAGGGCACCTACCTGTTGAACTTGCAGCTCCACCACGCGCTCCTTGGCCAGGTCTGGAGAAAGCACCTCAAAGCACAGCAGAAGGTCAGTGGGGGAGACCGTGTCCAACGAATGGGAAGGCAGGAACATGCGGTGGAAGCGGTTCTTGAGCACCTAACCAAAGAAAGGAGAGAAGTCAGATCCTCCATGGTAGAAGCCCTCTCCCGCACCCCGATTTCACACCACAGAGGTAGCGAACCTCAGGAATATACTACAACAAGATGCTGTGGTGACAAATTGCACAAGCAGTTCTAAACACAGCTACCTAACCATGCAAAAGAGCAGGTATATTAGCATTTGCCACCATAAAGGAAAACTCCAGGTTCAAACCCAATGTACTTCTAAGTATCAGATGCTAAACAGGGGATAAAGGCTTGATCTGCATCCCACAGAACACTGCCCAAGACAGAAGCTAAAGAAATCACCCGTCTGATCCAACAAAGCAAACTTATATTGATCAAGTGGGATCTGCAACAAAATGTTGCAGCGTGGAGCGCTCATGTTCAGAATCCAGCCAGACAGCTATGCCCTTTTCCAGGATGTTCCATTCCACCACCTCCGCCCGCATCAGCATGCCATGCCCACTGAACAGCCTCAGTCCCCCACCCCCACCCCCCGCCCCAAAGATTCTTTGTAATTCTGTACAAGCCTGCTGGTTCATGGATGTCGCGGTTTGGGCTACATAAAGACCCACACTCAGACAATGAGTTTGCAACGAGGAAGAGGATTGTGCTTGTGACAGTGAAGCTTCACCAGGCACAGCAATGTGTTAGGAAGAGGAAGGGGAGGGAGGGAGGGAGGGACAGGTAGTGGAAGTTGGGACCGCGCCCTTTTTTGTGAAGGGAAAAGGAAGGACTCACTGGAGTCAGGCCCTCATCTTAAGGGCAGGTTCCTGGGCTTAGCCCTAAACAGGGGAAAGGTGGGGAGGACAACGGAAAACTTGGGAAAGAGCCGGGGGGGGGGGGAATTTTCAAAGAAAGGGGAGGTGCTGGAACTCAGGACCACATGACAGTATAATGCCGTAAGAATACATTTAAATCCAGATCCTTCACTGTAAACATGTGGGAAACGTGCCCCAGGCTACAAGTGTCCCAGGAGTGAGAAAAATGCAGCCTCCACATGCTCAGAGGCAATTTTTCTTCATATGTTCCAGGGCGTGGCCTTGATAAACAGACTCCAAGGTTTACCCCTGGTGAGCCCTAGTAGAAATTAAGTCTTGAACAGGGCAATATTGTCTCTGTAGTTTGGCCTTTTTGGGGTGTGTATGGGGGGGGGGGAGATGTTAAATAAGAAATGTATTTGCATTTGAGTCCCAGTGAGAAGTGTGCGTGTGTGTGTTTGTGGAATATATTACACAGCCTAGTGACTGGCGGAGTTCTGTGTGTCGGCACTTGAGAGGAATTTTAGGGGCTGCAGGTTAGGGAACCCCATGAGGTGGCCAACAGTGTGAATGGAGGGACGAAAGGAGCAGAGCTGAATTTTACACAAAAACCTTGGGGAATTTTGTCTGTCCGTAGATCTCACGCATACTTCATGGCTCTCTAGTGTGCCTGGGCTGCCATGGCCAGATGAGATCAACTAAGACTTGCACTATATAAAGGGCACAGAAAAGAAAAACTTTGGAAGGTAATGATGGGAGAACAGGTCTTTTCTGTGGTAGCCCCTGATCCCCCACCCCCACCCCCGATTCTGGAACGCTCTTCCCAACAAACCTTGCCAGGTGCTGCCTTTGTCATCTTTTTGGCACCAGGCGAAGACGTTTGTCTTCTCCTGAGCATTTGGATAGTACAATGGTCTGCTCTTGGTGGCTATTTAGGTAGACTTTTGGATGGGTTTAATGAATAAACTGTTATATAGGTTCCTTTTGAATTCACTTTTTTGCAAATCACTGTGGGACTCCTTGTGGTTATGTGTAGGGACAGATACATTTAATAAACTAAACTGGGGGCTACCCAAAGGTCAGGATGTCCCCATCCATCGAGAAGAAAACAAACCTCACTTCCTCTAGGCCCTACCAGCACCCTTGCAACTATAAGAGCACACATATAGACCAGGTTTAAGATGGATTCCTGCACTGAGCAGGGGGTTGGACTCAATGGCCTTATAGGCCCCTTCCAACTCCACTATTCTAGGATCCTAGGTAGCAATGCCTGCTGTTTTCAGACCCAAGAGACTAGATGGACAGCCCTCAGCCACCATTCCCGTATAAAGGCATTCATCACCTCAGCCAGGCGCAGGTTCTCAGGATTCACCCGTGTGCTATGCGACACCGAGTCTAGCACCTCCATAGCAGTAGAGTTCTCCTTGCTGATGCTCACCAGGAACTGTCGGAAGAAAGCACATATTAGGGTGGGAATATCAGTGCACAGCCATGCCAGCGATTTCCCCAATCCCCCCATTAACATCTTCTTCTCCAGCAAAGTCATTCCTGAACAGCACAAGTCTTATTTCACCTGCTCCTCCATAGAATAGTAAAGTTGGAAGGGGCCTACGAGGCCATCGAGTCCAACCCCCTGCTCATTGCAGAAATCCACCTTAAAGCATCCCTGACAGATGGCTGTCCAGCTGCCTCTTGAAGGCCTCTAGTGTGGGAGAGCCCACACCCTCCCTAGGTAACTGGTTCCATTGTTGTACTGCTCTAACCGTCAGGAAGTTTTTCCTGATGTCCAGCCGGAATCTGGATTCCTTTAACATGAGCCCATTCATCAATGTCCTGCACTCTGGGAGGATCGAGAAGAGATCCTGGCCCTCCTCTGTGTGACAGCCTTTCAAGTATTTGAAGAGTGCTATCATGTCTCTCCTCAGTCTTCTGTTCTCAAGGCCAAACATGCCCCTTCTTTCAGTCTCTCCTCATAGGGCTTTGTTTCCAGACCCCTGATCATCCTCACTGCCCTCCTCTGAACCCCCTCGAGCTTGTCTGCATCCTTCTTGAAGTGTGGTGCCCAGAACTGGACATAATACTCAAGATGAGGCCTAACCATTGCTGAATAGAGGGGAACCAGTACTTCTCGTGATTTGGAAGCTATACTTCTATTAATGCAGCCCAAAATAGCATTTGCTTTTTTTGTAGCCACATCACACTGTTGGCTCATATTCAGCTTGTGATCTATAATGATTCCAAGATCCTTCTCGTTTGTAGTATTGCTGAGCCAACTATCCCCCATCTTGTAACTGTGCCTTTGGTTTCTTTTTCCTAGGTGTAGAACTTGGCATTAATCCCTATTAAATTTCATTTTGTCACCTGACTCTCCTAGACATACCAGTTACAACTTCAGGGGTGCTGAGCCTTTTTTTATGAAGGGATATCAGCCCATGGGAAAAGCTCATAGGAAGGCAGCAGAACCAGAGGCAGAAAGGAGTTTGCAGCACTGCATAGCTCTCTTTCTGCACCCCCCCATCCCCAGGGTCTGGTTCCTGGGCCACCCCCTCCCTCCCGCCCCAGCCAGTGGCTCTCCCTGTGCCACTCCACCCCATCGTCTCCTGTAACCCATGATCTCTTCCGACCACTCACAAATCCCAATGGAACTGGCACCAGTTCTAGGTTGTGTATACACCTCTGGGAACGTGGCACTAAATAAGCACTTTGTACTAGGAGCAGCAACAACTGAAGGGCTCATAACAGGACAACAGCAGTCTTCTGGACAGATCTGGTACACAAAACTTTCACTTCCAGTTTAGTAGCGGGAGCCAGCAAGCCCCAGTAGCTAAATCACATGTAAAAACCCGCCTGTCTGCCATCTCCTCTGTGCCTTGAAAACCCTTACTATTCTCTACATACTGTCAAAGGTACATCAGAGACTGAGTTCACAGCAGCCAAACAGATGCCTCTGGGAAGCCCATGAGCCAGACGTGAGTCCTGCTTGTGTTCCTTAACAACTGGTATTCAGCAGCATCCCTCCATCCTATGCTTTCTATGCGATTGAGGTCTATTTGAGTTAAAACACAAATAGGCCTCGACCACCGATTTCCACAGGCACATCCGGCTGAAAAAAGCCAGGAAACGGACGCTCAAGGCTATTCACAACACGGAGACCGATCCAAGGTGTTCGCAGCACAAGATGAAGAATGGATTCATGCCACGTAGCTAGGATGCTCCTCTTACCTTGACAGGTTTCTTGTGGGGTTCCTTTGCAAAGTAATAGACTGTCAGCACTTTCTGCTTCTGGGGTAGGGGGACCGGCAAATACAGGAAAGGATCGAACGTGATGGACACCTGCAAACAAAGGAACTGGTATTCAGCCAGCACTCGCCAGGACCATTGACGAAATCCAGAGAAACAGAGACAGGGGCTCTGAGCTTAGAGGACACTGACCAGAGCAAGGAGGTGGCCTGGCAAAAATGTCAGTAGGGAAGGGGAACCAAAGTCCTGGACAGCTCACCACAATGTCAGGGGAGCAGACGGGTACAAGCCAAGGGAATGCAGAACTGCAATAAAATGAGCCTCGACACTAACTCCACGGGGCAAAACCCACTTCCCTTCTGACCCCCGTAGTGAGCAGTGGAAACGCGTCCGTGGATTCAGGCACGTGGCCCCTCTGGATGCTCAGAGCTGGGGAGTAGCCAGAGGGTTGGGCACTCTTACCTTTGAGCACACAGGGCACACCAGCTTGGATTTGTACTGGCCCTGGAACAGGTCCACAATGAAGGAATCGTTCCTCAATTTGTGCCGCTGCCAGGCCTCTTCTGCAACGACCTAGCAGCGAAAGAGCAAAAGCAAGCATGAGCAAACCGCCTTGCCGGCCCAGGCCCTGCTTCCATCAGGCCCTCTTAACCCTAAAAGGCTCACCTCGTCTGGCCGCCCGTCTGAGTCCACGGTTTCTATGTAGGGCTTCATATAGATGCGGTTCAGGTCCTCGTGGAGCCCATCCAGCAGGAAAGCCATGAATTCCTGGGCATCGTGTTGAGCATAGCCCGTGAACTGGCTGGCCTTGCTGGCCACAATCTCCTGCAGGAAGAGCTGGGTGTCACAGCAGGCAGTGATCTGCTTGGCATTTGCCAGGGGGAAACCCCGCCTTCCCTCCCCAAGACTGGTGAGAGCAGAAATGTCGGGAGAGAGAGAGAGAGAGGTGAATGCACTTGGGAGGAACTTAGGGGCTGCACAGGAAGGTAAGAATGAGTGCGCAGAGCCTAGATCAAGGCTGGGGAGATCCCAGGGCCTTGATGGCTCAGGAAACCCAATGGTTGCTGCAGGTGGGTGTTGAGCAATCCAAATCGATTTCCAGACAGAGGACACAAAACACGTTTACATGAGTTCTCATTCATTCCCTTCTTTTTTTAAAAAAATAATAATAAAATGCCCATCAATACAACAAGCAGGTGTGCCTGGAGGGAGAGCTTGTAGATAGTGTGGATCTTTGTGTGTTTGTGCATCTGTGTTATCTCAGGGTGCTCTGTATTCTCTCTCTCTCTCTCTCTCTCTCACACACACACACACACACACACACACAGCCACCGCTTCTGAGGGAGCCCTGTCAGTGAGGGGAAGTGGGCATATTTTCCTTTCACTGGCAACACTGCCCCCCAAAGAAGCACTTCGCCAGACATTTATGGCAACTGTTCATAAAGGGAAGCTCTCACGGAAACCACCACCATAGAGGCTAAATCTGTTCCCTGCCCCCTGGCGATGCCCAGCCTCCAAGACTCAAGCCTGCTCCAATCCTAAATTCTGTTTTTCAGCCACACTGGAGCAGCCCTTCCCTAACTTTGGATGTGTCGGCCTACAACATCCAGCATCCAGGAAGCCAGCATAGGAGTTGCAGTTCAACACATCTGGGTGGCACCTGGAAGGCATCAAGTCGGAGAAGGCTGCTCTCGAGTTTGACAGAGTACGGGACCCAGCCTTTGCGCAGCAAAACAACATGTGTGTGTGTGTGTGTGTAGTGGCACACATGGCCTCACGCTGCTCAAAAGCTGCCCTCCCTCTCAACCTGCATAGGCTTCAGCAGGGAGTCTTACCTTCAGTTTGGAAGGCTGGAAGGCGTGATGCGTGCCTTTCCAGAGTGCCCTCAAAAGCACAGCAAAGCCAATAGCCAGGCGCCCCCCAGTTCCCAGTGGGTTATTGTAGTTTATTTCGGACTCGAAGGAGCGATCTAGGAGGCACACAAAAGCGGGAAAGGGTGAGGGCCCTTGTGGCCACTGCCTTGGAAAACAGAAGACGGTGAAGACCCAAGCAAGTACAGAGCTCACCCACCCACCCCACCCTCCCTGGCCCAAGGCACGGCTCACCATGGAAGTAGTCCCGCAACTCCCTGGTGTTGGAGAGAGACTGGATAACACTGTTCATGAAGCAGGTGTTGCCCAGGTTCACGAGCCCTGTGAAGCCTGGCAGACACACATCCTTGTCCTCCTCTTCCTCCTCTTCCTCCACACTTTCGCTGCTGACAGGGCTGTGAGTCATTGGGGGCACCATGCATGTTGGCTTGGGCTGGAAGGGAAGGGGAGAAGCTTCCGGCAGTCAAGGAGCGGGGCTTCCACGGGTTGCCAAGCGCTCTGTCCTCTCGGCTCCTACTCTCATCACCCCATTTTGCCCTATATTGACTGCTCTCCTGCCTGCAACCCCAGCCCTTGCTCATAACCCACAAACACACCAACTGCAAGACTGTGAAAATGGTTTCGATCGCTGAGCGACAATCTCGCCCGTACATGGATGAATGCAGGTTGCGGATCTGTAACTGTAGTTCTTCGAGCGGTCATCTGTGCATCCACACATACGGGCTCTGTGCCTGCACGGAGCTCGTTTCGGAAACTTCTATAGCTGAGGCAAACGGTTTTGGCGGGAACCCCTCCCCCACCATCAACTGACTCTGGGTCCCCGGCCTTCTCCTCAGTTCTCTTTCGACCGCCTTGCAGAAAGGATGACTCGTTGGGAACTTCTCTCTTTCTCGTGAGGAGAAAGCTTTAGAGTGCTGGGGTTTTTAGTTCTTTTAGTTTGTTTTCAGTTTTTGTTAAGTCTTAATTTATTATTGTGAGTATTTTTTGCTATTTTACCCTCCAGCGATCTGGGGTCACATCAGGGAAGGCTCGCATGGCTGTTAAGGCCTTTTTTCTGAAGATGTGTCAGCAAGCTTCCCCAACAGACAGATATTCTCTCTGATTTGTTTGGGAGAGGCTCACATCATCAAGACCTGTCGCTTAAGCCTTCCGAGGGCTAAACGTGTAATGACGATTCTGAGGGAAAATGCTCTAGAAGCCACGGATTCTCCAAAGCAATTGATGAAGCCACCTGATGGCGGAGGCTCCTCAACCTATGTTCCCTCGGCGTCCTCCGACCCTGACTCTAATCATGGGTCATTCCGATCTTCAAATACTGGACGCTCTCTAGCTTTATATGCAGCAAAAGAGATATCTAAGAAGGCCGGATCACTTAAGCTTTCTGGGACTGATTGCTTGGGGCATTTCTGCAGAGAAAAGCTCTAGAAGCCATGGATGACTGGGTCTTATTAGCTACATATCTCCAATGGCCTAGGGCTGGGGATAAATACAGGGTGGCTATCCACCACCTTGTCCTGCCTTAGAAATGACCATGGCAGCATCCAGCTGGCCACTGTCAGAATCCAACCCTTGAGCTGGATCAGCCTTCCCCAACCTGATGCCTTCCAGATGTGTTGGCCTGCAACTCCCAGGGCCGGTCCTCTCATGAGGCGGGGTGAATCCCCTGCCTCAGGCAGTGCAGTGGGAGGAGTGGCAATTTACCGCCACCACAAGTGCCAGCCCAGCCAACCTTTTGCCACTGTCACGCTTCCTGCCTCCTCCTAGCTGTGGCCCGCTCTGTGGATCCTCTCAGAGGGAGCACCTGTGGTGGGAAGGCAGCTTCTCGGAAAGACACGTGACCAGTGATCCCCAGGGACAGCCCTCCTCTTACCTACAATGCCTGACTCTGAGGAAGGACCTGGCCAGTTCTGAGAGCAGCCACAGTGGTGGCTCTTCTGGCTGATGCAGCTCTCTGGAGAGCTCACGTGCCCACTACTCACTATAGAATGTCAGCCTATGCGGCAGGGCCTTGCTATTTACTGTTTTACTCTGTACAGCACCATGTGCATTGATGGTGCTATATAAATAAATAATAATAATATAGGGAGGACTCGCAGAGTGAGTGGAGGTGGCAATGGGGTAGGCAGGGTGAGGAAGTGAGACAGAGGCTACAGACAGGAAGTGGGCGAGGAGGGAGGGATGCAGATCAATGGGGGCGGGGGGGACAAGGTGGTCGCCACGCTGGGCGGTGGCGGCAAGTGTGTGCTCTTCCGCCTCAGTCGTCAGGAGAGTTTGTGCCAGCACTGACAATTCCTCTCATCCTAAGGCAGCCAAGGATGATGGGAGTTACACAGCTGGAGGGCAGCAGGCTGGGGAAAGGACGAGCTAGATGGACCCAGCCCAGCAACTCTTGTGGTAATATCCTGCATCAATTCTGAGCCTAGACTTCTCTTGGCAAGAATGAGAATCTGGCAACACTGAGTGCAGTTCCTATGAGCTAACACTGAACACATTTTCATCAGAACGTAGAAGTAGAAAAAAAAGTTCTTAAAAAACCTCAGACGGAAGGGGAGGGGGAGGAGCACAGAGAGAACATGCACACAAGCCCAGTCAGGCCATCAACAGCCTTGGCTGTAGCTGCTGGCTGCCCGGCCCTACCTCCCACAGTCTGGGTATTTCCCTTCGATCCACCTGCCTCCCCTGTTGCTGTCCAGTCTAGGCTCGCAAGGGAGAAAGAGAGATGAGCTTCCTGCTGCTCTGGACGGAGGAAGCCTCCACTCCGTGGAAAGTGGCAAATCAGACGGAGCGCTGGCCAGGAAGCGATGCTTGCTAGCAATGCCCCTTCTTGACCAGCTCCCCTTGCTTTAGGGGCAAACTCCCCGCTTGAGAAGGGGGAAGCTTTGACGGTAAGGATGAGGCCAGCCGACAGGCGGACCCATCCACACTTTCAAAGGCTCCAAGTTGAGAAACAATCAGTGGAGAGGACACTCCTGGAAGCAGAAACACCTCCCCACCCACAAGCAACCTAGGTGTGGGGCCTCACTTGCCATTTCCAGGATTCACGCAAGAGGGAGAGCCATAAGGACTGAAGTAGTTCCTCCCTTCTTCCACCTCCCCCCCCTCTTCAACACTTGTCTGCCTGCCTATGCCAAAGCCCAGGGTTCTGGGAAATGGACACCCCCCCCCCCCCAGCAACAGGCGTGAGTTCTCACCGAGGGCACCAGTGATTCCTGCTTCACTGGCACATGCTCAGACACTGTCCGAGCAGCTACGCCATCCAGGCCGCTCTCCTCTGCTCGTGGCTTCTCCTTCTCACCCGCTCGTGCCTCCTCTTTGGTGGACAGAGGATGCTGGTTACTTCCAGGTTGGCTTTTATCCAGGGGGGTAGGGCCTGTTGGCATGGCAACCTTCGCACCACCCACTGCACCTTAATAAGGGGGAAAAGTGGGCTTGCGGTTAGCAGCACCATGAACACTGAAGGCAAGGGGAATGCTGTTCACCACCATTTCTGCCTGGACTGCTGCTGTGCAATGGTACCGCTCTCTTCCCATGCTTAAACATAGGTACAAAGAGATCTGGTGAAGAACCAGCTCTAAAAACCAACCAACTGCAGTCCTAGTAGACTTCAAAATATCAAGCCTCTTCCTCAGCCCCAACTTAGAGCTGAACAAGTAACACAAGTGGCAGACCACTCTCTTCCTCTCCCCCCCTCCCCCAGGTATTCCCAGTCTCAGCACACTCAGCCTGACTGCTGCCCAGCCATCCCACCCACCTGCCCACCCACCCTCCTTGCCATGTCCAAGGAGTCCCAGCAGGGTGAACTCTAAAAAGCCAAGGTGCAGACCTCGTGCGGCAGGAGCCTCCAGGCCCCCCCAGCGCTGGCTGTGCCGTTTCTTCAAGCAGATGTCGATGCGGGCAGGGGTGAAGTTATATTTGCACAGGTCTGGCTCTATGAGATTCCTGCAAGGCAACCCAGCAGGGGTGGGGCAATTAGGTCAGAGAACAGCAGGTGTATAACCAAACAGGGCAAGTAATGGCTGCATATTATGGGAGATATAGCCTCCAGAATACTCTACTCGTTCTATTACTCGGGATGGTAAAGCAGGGACCCAACATTACATTTCTGAGAAATAAGAGTTCATGCTACCAATATGATTGCACCCCTGTGCCACAGGAGAAAAGTGGAGTCGGGAAAATGTGCCCTGCCCAGGTTGCACAAGTCCATGTGCTTTAGCCTGGCTGCTGGAACAAAGGTGCCAAAGAATGCAGAGGTTGGTGGTGTTGGAGGTGTTGAGTTTATGATGCGGTGCCAGCAAAAATAAAATCATCATAGCGATGGACAACATGAGAAGAACTCAAGGAAGTTTGATACCTGAGTTTTACTTGCCACCTGAATACTGTATGAGAGCCACAGCCTGGATGCAGTCGCAGAAAGTTGACATCACTGCAAAGAGAGGCAAGAATTCAGACACGGGCTAGGAGATCCACACGGCACACCCAACCCTGGCACAGGACCCAGCCCTTCCCCGGGGTCCATTCCAGCCAGCTTCCATCCCTGGCAGACAGTGATAACTGACACTGTTCAGTTCTAGAAGGAAGAGCAGTTGGCCTGTCCTGACAGGTGTCGCTATACCTTGTCTGGAACATTAGCGTGAAGTCCTGCTCCCGAAAGAGCACCCTGGAATTCTCCTTGTGAATCTCCTTCACGTAGACGTGCACCACCATAGAATCATTCCCTTTCTCATAGGAGTCATTCTTCACAAACGTCAGATTCACAATGGGCTCTGGTTCTGGGAGGGAAAAGCAAATGAAATAAATAACGACAGTTGTAGCAAAGGTGCTTTGAAGGCGGCTTCTTTGCAACACCCCCAGCAAGAGTAAGCCATAAAATGTGACCAAAGATCCAGAGAGATCAAGAGGTGACCTAAATTCACAGCTGGGTGCAGGCCACAGGAGAAGGAAATGCATCATCCAGGCCATGTGCTGCAGCATGCCCCAGAGCTATGTGCAACAATAAAATGCTATGCCAAGGTAAGATAAAATTCTGCAACCTGAAGAGATTATGCAAATTAATCAAATCTACACAAGTTATTCTGCTTCCACCAATCATAGGGAAATCCAAAGAGCTATGCAGAGCTCTGATCCTGCTACCTCCTGACAATGGAGACTATTACACAGGCCCAGTCTCAGCCCCACTCCAGCTTCTGAGAATTTATTAGGCACAATGGGCCGGGTCAGAAAACACCTTAAACCCTGCTGTTTAAGGCTTCTGGTTAAGCAGCAGAGTTTAAGGTGTCTTGTGCGGTGTGTTTTGCTAAACCCTGCTCACTCCCTAATCACAGTCGGAACGTCAGCAGCAGGGTTAGCGGCTCTGACCATGGCTTAAAGTGTTGTGTATGACAGCATGGCTTTGGTTACTGCTAACCCCAGAGAACCACAGTTTCACTAACCACAGAGCCTGAAGTGTCATTGGAACAGGGCCGCCATCAAATCAGAACACTGCTCCATCCAGCTGTCCTTTGACAAGTAGCATCAGGAAGAGTTTTTCCAAGCTATGGTCTTTTTCCTGTTGCTGAAACATTTTGAAGCCTGGGATTGAACCTGGGACTTTTTGCATGCAAAGCACGTGCTCTAGCCCTGAGCTACAGAACTTCCCCTAGAAGGGCTAACAATCCGTTTTAAAAACTAAAGCAGAGTTTCTCAAGATGTTGGATTCCCCACCCAGTTACAACTTCGGTACTTCTAGTGGTCTGCACAAAACACACGGCTGGGCTCAGTCCCGGCCCCAGTGCTCTTCAACATTTTTATTAATGATTTGGACGAGGAGGTGCAGGGAACGCTTATCAAATTTGCAGATGACACAAAATTGGGTGGGATAGCTAATACCCTGGAAGACAGAAGCAAAATTCAAAGTGATCTTGATAGGCTGGAGCGCTAGGCTGAAAACAACAGAATGAAATTTAATAGGGATAAATGCCAAGTTCTAAACTTAGGAAAAAGAAACCAAATGCACAGTTACAAGATGGGGGATACTTGGCTCAGCAATACTACGAGCGAGAAGGATCTTGGAATCGTTGTAGATCACAAGCTGAATATGAGCCAACAGTAAGATGTGGCTGCAAAAAAAGCAAATGCTATTTTGGGCTGCATTAATAGCAGCATAGCTTCCAAATTATGCAAGGTACTGGTTCCCCTCTATTCAGCCCTGGTTAGGCCTCATCTTGAGTATTGTGTCCAGTTCTGGGCACCACGCTTCAAGAAGGATGCAGACAAGCTTGAGGGGGCTCAGAGGAGGGCAATGAGGATGATTAGGGGTCTGGAAACAAAGCCCTATGAGGAGAGACTGAAAGAACTGGGCATGTTTGGCCTTGAGAACAGAAGACTGAGGAGAGACATGATAGCACTCTTCAAATACTTGAAAGGCTGTCACACAGAGGAGGGCCAGGATCTCTTCTCGATTATCCCAGAGTGCAGGACATGGAATCATGGGCTCATGTTACAGCAAGCCAGATTCTGGCTGGACAACAGGAAAAACTTCCTGACTGTAAGAGCGGTATGACAAAGAAAGCAATGACCTAGGGAGGTCTTGGGCTCTCCCACACTAGAGGCCTTCAAAAGGCAGCTGGACAGCCATCAGTCAGGTATGCTTTAAGGCGGATTCCTGCATTGAGCAGGGGGTTGGACTCAATGGCCTTATAGGCCTTTTCCAACTTTACTATTCTATGATTCTATGAAAAAGACTTGGGTCTATTCCTATCCTGTAGACTGGATTAATCAAACTCTTAAACACAGTGAGGGGCAACTCCTGCACCTCCCCTCAAGGTGCTGTGCCCCCCCGCCTTCCTCACCATTAGCCACAGCCTCTAGAACGTCACTGTCCTTGGACCAGCCTCTCTTCTCAGCGTCGCTGGATGGAAGAAAGGAGGCGAGGCCTTCGCTGAAGGCAGACACAGCTTCTGGCCCCTGTGGAGCCTCAAAGGAACTGGCAGGCGGTGGGATCTCCTTCTCTGGGCAGGGCACATGCTGACGGGACAATGTCTCTGCAGGAACTGAAGGCAGCTGCATTTCCATGGGCACCGACTCTCTTTCCAGGTTGTCAGCCTGGCAACGTAAGGAGAAAAGCAAGAGGCACAATAAGATGCTGAGATGGCTCCTGCAGAATGCTGAACTCTGAGGCATGCCCACCATCATCTTGCATGTCCCATGCTCCCATCTCTAAATCACCTGACCTACAGCCACTAGGAATAGCCCCCTCATCCCCAGCCATGCCAGAGAACAAGGATGTGGCCTTCTATCCCTTTGGGCACAGGGCTCAAGGGCAAATAAACAGCAAGGTCCCAGCCTTGGGCCAAGAGACCGCAGAGCACCACACTCCCTCGCCTCTTGCTCCTCACCTTTACATTCACGGAAGCATCTCCCTGGGCTCCCCGGTCATTCCTCTGGCTGCCGACGTTCTCACAGAGCCCTGTGGTGCTTACGCTGCCGCTGCCGCTCCCTTCCTCCGCAGACGGAGTGGCGTTGACACACACTGCCCTTTTGGCACAAGGGCCAGCTGGCAGCCCCAAGCTAGCTGGGTTCTTCCCTCCTGAGGTCTCAGGGGCTCGCTTTGGGTTGGAGGGTTCTCGTTTGCCCCTGGACGGTTCCGTGGCGCTATCACGCTGAGGCTCCTCAGGTACTTCCCCCACAGAAGGGGGCTTCTCCTTGCCGTTCTCCTTACATGCAGCCCTCTTGGTCTGCTCCCTTGAGCTATCTTTGCACCGCTTCTGGAAATAAGGCAATAAACCTGGCTTAAAATTACTACATTGTGTACGGGGGAGGAGCAAGCTACCATCAGACACTGGATCAGATTTAAAGTTAGTCCTACTTAGAGTAGACCTAATGAAATGAATGGGACTTAAGTTAGGCTAACACTGGATACGACGTCTTCGCCCATTGCCGCTCGCTGCCCCCTATGCCTGGAATTCTCTTTCAGTGTACCTGCGGACCGCGATGTCGATTTCAGTTTTTAAATCTCACTTGAAAACGTTTCTTTTTTCAAAAGCTTATCAACTGTAGCATGATGATACCAGCCTATATTTTAATTTTAAGCTCTCCCACCCCAGCTGGCTTTTCCCCTCCCTGTCCTGACTGTTACTGGGTTTTTTTAGCATGTAAGCCATATGTTTTATTTTGTACAGCACCATGAATGTTCATGGTGCTATATAAATAACTATTATTAATAATAATAATCCCTCTTCAGCTTAATGGATGTGGCACATTTGCCTATAAGGAACAGACTTCTGGAAGCCACGGGTGGAGAGCTGAGACTGGCTGCCCTGGGTCATTGTAGCCGATACGGCACCCTTCTGGGAAGATCTGGGAAGCCTGAGCAAAGAGGGAGACAACCCAGCTCCCATTCTAGCCACCCCTGCCAGGGCTCTGGGTCTAAGGAAAGGCTGAGCTCAGGAAGAAGGCGCCACACGCGGGGATGGGGGAGGACCAAGGCGGACCTTACCGAGAGCGAAGGCCAAGCGTGCAAAGGGATCTTCTTCTGCAGCACCAGCTGCATGACATTGCCCTTCTTGTACTGGACTTTGCTGCAGGAACTCTCGATGTCTGCGTAGAACTGGCAGCTCCACTGGCGGCCATCTGAGGGGAGGGGGGTTGGAGAGGAAGAAAGCACAGAGGACGACGGTCTGACAGCTGTATCACCCACTTTCCCTCCCTAACGGGGCACCAGTGGAGGGGTCCACTGCTAAGCAAGGGGGGGCACATGCACTGCAGCACAAGGCCCCAGCATGGTCTCAGGCACCTCTAGTGAACTGGGAAAGAACTCTGCCTGAGCCCCTTGGGGAAAGCCCTTGCAAGGCATCAGGCACAGCGCTAAGGCCAGTGGGCTGCTGAGATGCAGTGTAAGAACTTGATTTATGTTCACCATGCTCTCGATCAAGCCACCGCCTGACTGAAATGGAAGAACACCGATGCTTACATAACCAGGGCAGTGCTGTGTTCTCCTCATGACACAAGAGCTCTGGAACGGTTCAGTTAGCTGTGCAATTCCACAACATGCAGGGATTTGGTTCGCGGATACATTAGATCGCACACAATTGGCACAGTAGCTTTGTTTGTTTGTTTAAAGGCTTATTGGAAGAGCAGAGATTTGTACTTCAGGTTTGTTTTTCGGTGAGGGACTGAGAGAAAAAGGGACCAAGGCTCATGGTCCAGTGTAAGAGAGGGAGAAGTGAACTGAGGGCCACAGAGAATAGCTAATAATTGCTCTGAGTGTAATCAGCTCCTTAAGCGTTGGCATCTTCTGACCCAGGCTTTGCCTGTGTGCGGAGTATGCTTTTTAATAGCAACGGTACCTAACAACGTGTTTCCAGGCTTATTTCTGCAGCTCTGTGGGAAAGGGTGGTGTCTTTTTTGGTTTTTTTTTTTTAAATGAACAAAAACCTAACTCTCTCAGGATCCTGCACAAGCTGCTGGGCTCCTCAATGAATTGCACATTTTGCTCTCCCTGGTACGATCATTGCCAAGTACGTTTCCAGAGCTCTTGATCCTTCTTCTGCCCTTTCTTCCCCCAGAGGCTTGAGAAGGCTGATTCTCCTGTATTTGCTTTCACGAGCAGTAATGCCAGGAGAGTCTAACAAGCCCCCAACCGAATGAGCTAGGGGCTTTAAAGGCTGTGGGATTCACTTTTGAAGCAGCAGCTAAACAAAGCCTCAAGTACTTGTTCTGAATCTCCTGAGGTCTCTGACTAGCCCGATTCCCAGACAACCCCTGCCCTTTCTGCAACAGGTAGCTCTCCAAGTTCAGATGAAAAGCTCTCTCCCCCACATCAATGACATAAAAGCTGCACAGCAGGAAGAATACATTGTTCTAGGCCCGAGTTCTTTTCACGCACCACACAGAGCTATGAACCAGAGAACCTCACCCAGAAAAGCCACCCACGCTTCTTCTTGCTGGTGCCTCAGCATCTCCCTGAACAATAGATCTCTTGCGGTAAATGCTTAATTGCCTGTTATTATTTGCAAAAAAAGATAGGTTGCGGTCTTCTTATTCCTGGCAATGCTGGATGACCCAAGTTCCTGCATGTCCACATCTAGCACAACTTTGCTGCCACCCTTTGCTGTTTGGTTGTCTTCCTCCCATTTTGACCTGATTTCCCTTTTGCTTTTAGGAATGGAATTTCTAATGTTGGTCACCAGAAATTGAACAAAGGAAGCAACAGCTTTTTAAAAAAACGGGGGAGAAAAAAAGAAGAAGCTTTTTCTCCTCCTATGAGATACTGACTTAGCAACAGAAAAAAAAGGCCCATGTCACGCACCAGGTAACTTCACGACACAACTGGTGTCTGTGAAAGACGTATCTACTTCCTCTGCCTTGGGGACACCGTTGTCCACGTTCAGCTTCACAATGACCTCGTGGTTGTTCTGCTTCCAGCACAGCAGCAGGTCTAGGAAACAAAAGAGGGGAACATTTAACGCCAGCCTCTCACTTGCAGATCCAAAGCACCGGAGTGAACTGTCAGGCTTTCAAACTTGGAGCAAAGGACATGCAATAGAGTGCAGAATATTTAATAAAGTGGGACCATATCCTTTTGACGCATGGCATACTCAAGACATAGAACTTATTGTTGCACAGGATGTTAGGGTGGTTAATTAGCACAAACTCTTAGGTTTTACCCAAAGTAAAACCTCCATTTTCAGAAACAGTGTGTTAACAGGCTACTGGAAACTGGTGCAGCGCACAAGGTATGAGTCGAGACCAACCCAGTTCAAAGAAAATCTCACCTCAGTCATGAACTTACTAAGTGACCTTGGTCAAGCCACTCCCTCTCAGCCTCAGTTTCATTATCTGCAGCATGGGCATAAAAACACTGGCGCACCGCTGTACAGAACAGTTGTAAGAATTATGCAAATGATGCATGTGGATCATTTAGGAGAGTCTATTTTATCGTTTTTATTGTTGTTCCCCGCTTCGATCAAAATGGAGAGGAAGGCAAGAAATAAATTTATTATTATTATTATTATTATTATTATTATTATTATTATTATTATTATTATTAAGTACCATATAAATCCCAGATATTATGTATTTCACTATTACATTCTGGGGGAATTAACGAGTAATGTGAGATGGATTTCATTAGCATGCTCCACTTGTGCCCTGGCTGAAACCATGACTACGACAGGTGTCAGTCGACAAGGTGTTGAGCTAGGTGGATCACTGGCAGAACCCAGCATGGCAACTCTTGGGCTCTCATGCACACCCAACCTTGAAACAGACAAGAGATATCCCTAAATGCCCATTTCATCTATTGGAAAAGACACAAACATGCTTGAGTCAGCAGGAGCTGAGCCCTCCTGTGCCCTGACCCATAGAACCTCTTGCCCTTAGCTGGGACCGGGCTGCACTTAGCACATGCTTTTCATGCCTCAAAAGGGCCAAAATCAGGGCCACCCCCTCCCTTCTGAGGCAGTCAGAAAGCTTCGTTCTCTATGACAGTCGAGGCACTGCTTCTTCGTCATGCTGTTTCTGCCGCTTGTTAGATTGTGCGTTAGGGAAACAATACTCAGGCCTGAAAGGGAGGGGGGGAAGCCACACAGTGGTGAGATGGGCACATGTCGAGAACGGATTAGGGGGCTCATTACTTGAGCCCCATTTAGGCATGCATCCCTCTGACTTACCCTCCTCAGACTCCCTCTGCCAATTGGGCTCTACCAACTCCAGGCCAGGAAAAGGCTCTAGCGATCAAAGAAACAAAGGACAGGTGTGCTGCTTTGCCAAGAGCCACCAGAGAAGCTGCTGATTGCAGCCGCTTTCCAAAATGCCAGATGCACGACTCTTCGGCTCCTAACTTTGGAGCAGGTCCTCCACAGGTTACTTTCTTTTAAGCAGCTTGCTGCTGCAGAACTACCCACTGTTGCCTGTATAAGGAACCTGCATACCCTGAGAGGAAGGTAATGACAGCGCCACGCAGAGGAAGGTAGCAAGCCAAACCAACTCGCTGTGGCTGTCTGGCCTGCAGAAACAGATGGCAGAGGCTCCATATCAGGTTATGACCTTCAACGCTTTAAGGAAAAGAAACAGGAGTCCTTGCCTCCATCTAGGTCTCTCTGCACACAGGAAAAAAGTCTGCATCACCTTTGCAAGGACTCGTCTAAGAAGGGGGGAGACATCCTTTGAAAAATGTGTTCTCTGACAACTGTTTAATGGAATTAGTGAGGTGAACATGATGGGCGGCTGATAAATTCAGACATGGTTCTTGCTCAATTAATGATGGGGAGACCAATAGTAGGCTACGCTGGGACTATGGAGCCAAATGATTTGTTGCAAAGACAGAATTTGGAATGAAGAGCTGAAAAAAACAGATCTCTTTTTAGACCCTGATAAATCTGAAGAAAATACCTGACACAGACATATCCATTTGGAGGTGCACACACACATACTTTCCTGTTTTTGAGAGAGAGAATATTCTTGCTGCACTGAGATATTTAAAGTGAGTTCTGCTTCTGCATGTTTCACCCCATCCATCCATCCATCCACACATGCACCCCATTCATCCAACCCTCTTTAGGCTCCTGTGTAACATCCCCTTCTCTTGTAGAGTTAAACTTGCAGTGCCATTTTTATGTATAGCTATTTGTGCATCAAAGGTCAAATAGATTCCTCTTTACTGTACCTTTCCGGTAGGAATCTTTTTGCTCTCTTATCCTTTCAGCCCTCCTCTTTTTGTGCAGTTTTCCCCAAACCTCTTTAGGCAAGCCTCCTTTGCAGACAGTTCTGTGATCTGCTCCCCCACCCCACCCCACCCAGGGCACTTCCTCACACACACAAGTGACTTGTTTTTAGCAACTTGCTATGTCCTATCCCCTCCACCAACCTCTCAGACTGCCTAGTATCTTTATTTTCCCTCCACTTCCCCTGCCCCAGCTTGATTTGAGCTCTCTGGTTTTCACATACACCCTTCCAGTGATCTCTCTGCTTTCTGCTTGTTCTTTATTCACCCCTACACATGCCCTCTCACTCGTGCATGCTCACAGATGTGGCCTGCTTGCTTTCCCATCTTCTCCTGCTAACCTCTCACCATGCTTTTAGCTTGATCATTATTCACCCAGGCTACACTGCATGCGCACTCGCTCTCTCACACATATACAAACACGCGCACAAAGATGGAAGTGGGCAGTGCAGCTACAGGGACAGTCCAGAGAGGAGGCAAGGAAGGGGAAGGAACAGAAGGAACGAGCTCTTGCAGCAAGACAGAAGAATGGGGCACTGCCTGGTGGTGCTGGGATCCACATATAATAAGGCCCAACGTTTGCCCATCTCGGAGGTAAAGGGAAAGGATTCGTGGGAGTTTGGGGGTAGCGAGTGGGGCAGAGGAATTGGAATGGGGGCCTGGGAGAAAGTCTCACTGACTCTTAGAAGCTTCACTCAAAACTGCCCAGTTCCAGAGGTTCATTTGTATTGGGGTGTGTGTGTGTATGTAAGAAGAGCCTTTACCTTTTTAAGCGTATCTGTACAGTCATGAAGCTTAGAAACTTTTAGAAGTGAAATCTGGGGTCCTCAGTAAGCTGGTACCGTTGACAATTGGGAGGGAGAAAGCCTTGCTGTTTGTCAGTATAGAGGCTTGTTGTTTTTAAGCATCACAAGGGGAGGGGAAGATGGCTTGTGAAAGAAGTAGGCGGGGGGGGGGATTGTGCCACATGCCTGCTCTTGAGAAACCCCATCCATATAGCAATATAAAAAGTCATTGCAGAGATGGTGGATGGGGTGAACACTGCACCATGCTCACCTATCTGAAACATGCCACCCGGCTTCCCCCAATGGTGGTCTGTGCCGATTGTAACTTTTCAACTACCTGTGACCAACCAGGAAAGTGGGGTCCTTTGGATTGCTGTTTGGATTGCAACAAGGGAAATTTACCACCTTTAACTAGTCTTTTCTCTCATAAAATCACACTAAATCTGCCCCTTGTGAGCCCCACCTACCTGTTGCTTATAGACCCCCAAACCCTGCCTTGCTCTTTCACTAGTGCCCTCTCTTCTCCTTGCGTGATGAACTAATTCCCCGCCTCCCCCATTCACTAGTGGAAATATGCAGGTCTTTTGCTATGAGGCTGATATAGTAATGAACTTTCTTCTTTTTGTAAACATTTATAGTAAAATAAAGCTGTGTTATTTCCACACAGTCCTTGGCAGTGAGCTCATTCCCCCACTGTGCCGCTGCACAGTAAATGATCTGCTGTGTTCACACCACACCTCTGCAACATATCCCTTACCTTTCTGGGTTTGTCAGGTACCTATGTGAGTTTGTGTGCATATGAAAACAAGGGCAATTGCTAACATTTGGGAAGGCAAAGCTACAAAGTAGCAGCAATATGAACTGAACTAATACTTCATGATGGAGCAGGCACTGAACTGGCCTGAGCCGGCTGAACATCCAATTGCGGTAATAACCCGCTAAGAAGATTTACAGCAAGAAGAGTTAATGAATCATTGCTATGAGCCCTTCTGTAGTCCCATTCTAATCTGTCCTTCCACTGACTGTATTTAGACAATGGTGCTATAAGGTAGTTTTTATCTAAACTAAGGGAAGACAATTGTTAGCCTCAGGACCTGCTCTCTCTCAACAACACTACAATAATTAGCAGCAGTAATAGCTGGTGTGCTGCATGTTATACTGTGGGAGTAAAAGTATAATATCAGATGTAATCAAATACAATTAAGTGTTAAATCATCTGTACTATTAACTCTAGAGGTTCCAGGGACAGCACCTCTAAATATCATTAGCAATTTCTCTATTATACGACATTATCATGCCCTGATTTAATACACTAGATTTGTATGCAAAGTCCCTGTAGAAACAAATCCACCCTCAAACAGTGGAGGCACATGGCCATGTATACAGGGCTAAAGATAAACAAGGACTCCTTTTTCCTATAAAGGTTTGGAGTTAGCCTGAGACTCTGGTAATAGTGAAAACAGCCCTTAGGACTGCAACTTTGCATCAAGGTCAGGGCACTAGAGCAGGCAGCTGATTTTGGAAGAGCACACAGAAAAGGCCCACACCCCCATATCCTTCCGAAAACAACTACTTGGCAGCAGAGGCTGATCAAAAAGAAGCTAACGTAGTCAGAAGAAGAGGCTGGTGATAGCCATTGCTTTGTAGATCAACAGACCTCCATGGCACAATTCGTAAAGTAACACTGTTAGGAAAGAGCCACCACTATGCATTATATCCAGGAGACAAAGGTTTAAACCTTTCACATGCTACTCTGAGGAGTTTCAGAAGCCCAGCTATGGAGCCACAACAGCTAAGGTGAGGCCTGTATAGAGGATACTAGAAGCCATTTCCAAATCACACACACTCTGCATCCTGGGCAGCATGTGAAGAGGGGCACAACCATAGACAGTGTCAAGCACCATTACTATGAACTTGTCTCCCAGTCCTTAAGCCTCTGAACTGGTTCCTTGCCAATTTCTACCTTATAGCATCATCAAAACTCTTCATCCCATCTACCTTTCTTCTCCCACCCTCATCTGCTTCCATCTCCCATTTATACCTGTGTGTCTTCTACTATGTTCCTTCCTATTCCTGGAACAATGTTTCCTTTCTATATTTGCCAAACCCACCCAGATCACCATCGCCCTTCAAATTTCTCCTCCAAACTCACTTTTCCAGAAATATCTTTGCTTCCCCAATACAGAACCCTTCCATCCCCCTTCTTGCTGTTAGCTCCACATTCACATTTAGTTTAGCTCATCGTACTTGGGCTACATACCCAAAGCTCAAGTTGAACGGGTCAAGTTTACACAATACAGATTATGTATTCCTTCACTCTTTCATTGTGTTCCCAATAAAACAGTGCTTTTCATTAATTGCTAAGGGATAACTTCATTCCTTCAATGTGTATTCGGTTGGAATGGGGCTTCCAAATCATTTGCAGTTGGTAGTGGTAGTTATGCCTGATTAATTGATCCAGAATAAAGATATGATCTTGTGTGTGTAATTCAAATGTAAACCCGTTGAGCAGAGAGCAACACAGAGGTAGACAAACCGCTGTCCTCCACATGCTTTGGACTACAACTTCCACAATCCATGACAACTGGCCTTGCTGGCTGGAGCTAATGGGAGTTGTAGTCCAAAATATTTGAAGGGGAGCCAAATTGCCTACCTCTGATGTTACAGCTGGGTTCTGTGTAGCAGTTTCCATGATATATGTACCACCTAAACAAAAGGTAAGTAACAATAATGCCCAGGAACTTAGAAGTATTCTTCCAGTCCTAGTCACACTAGGTGCCCAGGGATTTCCTGAGCTCTGGCTCAGATGCTCCATCGGCTCTATAAGCATCAGGTCATGTGCAGATAACTCTCCAGCACTGAATGGATAGACGTGGCAATGGATACCTATAGCCCAAAGCCCTACCTTTCTTTGAGTCACTGCCAACTGGCCTCTCGCCTTCCTTACTCTCCTGATTCGCTCGGTCCTTCTGCTTCTTCTTACTGGTCGCATCTTCCACTCCCCGTGCTGTTCTCCTCTGCCCAGGGATGCTGGCACTACTGGACATTTTCAGCCGTTTGGATGAAACAAACGGCCCGCCGGGGTCAGTGACGGAGTCTGGGTCAGGGGTTCGACGTTTTCTTCCCGAGCCAGCTATCTTGGCGACTCTTTGTGGTCAATCTCTCTCACAAGGAACAAATGCCTGGGGGCACATGGAGGAAGACAAAAGATAAGGGCAAAGCTCAATGCTGGCAGAAGCCTCACTGAGGGTATAAAATAAGAGGCCTGCTCCCAACAGATAGACCAATCAAATGTAATGTATCTGTTTGGGAAAGCAAATACCACGGATGGACAGTGGCAACATGACCTTGTCAAGGGAAATTTAGCGCTTAACCCAATTTAGGAATAATTACTAGAGACGAGCATTTTCAGACGAGAATTTTATTTTACATGATGTGCCCACAGCCAAAATGAACCCAGTCAATATTCTCTCTCTACATAGAAAGCCGACCTGACAACGCTCTAGCAAAACACACAGGTGGCTCATCCTATCAAAGCAGGAGTGCTGTTACTTGATCCCTTCCCATTAGTAAGTACATTCCGAGCATCTGAGTACAAGGCTGTGGGTTTCCATGCAGGATGTTGCCACTGCTTCAGAAATCGATAGGATTCTCTTAATGGGAGCAAAAGCAAGTACAATTTCGTTTAAGTTACAGAGAGTCCTTGGTGCCTTGCCTCCATTCGCCTGCCCCTTTGAATGCCAGGCATTCAGGAGGTCAGTTATGCCTTAAATATTCATAGACTTGCTACTGCCTGAAATACAGTAAAAGCACTCTCCGAAGAGGTAATCAGAGACATCCCTGTTTGCCAGTCAGGGTAAGCCACGCATCCCACTGCGCTCCAAGCAGACAGTGCCCTAGCGCACCTACAGGTCTTACCATAGCCAGCTTGCTCAGAGCCCTAAGCTGCCAAATGCCACTTCCAATTTCACTCTCTAGAACTTATTTTGAACGAACAGGAAGTGTTAAGACTATCATACAAGAAACCCAAGTTTATCTACTTATTTTTCAGATTTATACCCTACCAATTCAGCTCCAAAATTCACTCAAAGTTACTTTCCCCCACTAATTCTTCCACTCTTGGTACATAGAAGATGAAGCCTGGGAACTCTTACTTAGAAATGTCACCCAGGTTCCAAAAATAATAATAATCTCCAGGGCAATGACTAGTTGTACAAAGATCTGATACAGCTGTGGCCCCAAGAGAAGCACGACTTGAACAGCAGACAACAATTCAAACATGATGCAGAGGAGAAAGGAACTTCTTTGAAACAAGCAATGGGTTCCCTGCATTGTTGGCAGGGGGCTGGACTAGATGACCTTTAAGTTCCTTCCAACAGAGTGCAGGTTCTGGGTAGTTTATTAACCAACCACCCTCACCAGGTTTGCACATCACAACAACCCATACTTGGCAAGGGTAATTGGGGAAATAAGCCAGCATGTGCAGGAGTGGTTAATAAAACAATCACCCTTGTGTCATCTCAATCCAGTCTAGGATTCTAAGCCTCACCTAGGAAATTTGGCCTCTGAAATAGTGACCAGGCACACACACTCTAGAGCAACCTGGAGCATGAAGGGACAAGTCCTGCTTACAACAGGCTGTCTTGCAAGTCACCTCAGGCTTATTGAATCTCTCCAATGAGCTCCTCCTCCTCTCCTTGTTCTTCCCTCACCAGTGAAACTGCACTATTTCTTGCTGCTCCTGGTACTCCCCACCATCCATGGGCAGAAACATATTTAATTATTCACAATACTACTAGGTAACAAAGCAGTCAGGGTTGGAGCATGCCGTGTAGCAGGTCTTGGGGGGGGTGTGTGTGCACGGGGACAAGGCCAACTCCAGATGTGATGCGCCCTGGACAAAATAATCTGTTAGACCTCCCTCCTGTAACACTGGTGGGGTCTGCTGGGCTTACTTGGCAACAGGAAGCACCAGAGTTCAAACAGGGGTGGGTCTAGTCACCATTTTAAATTTCCCACAATATGGCCAACGTAGCATCACTCCAAGTCACTGTGGGAAATTACAAGAGCTAGGGTGACCATATGAAAAGGAGGACAGGGCTCCTGTATCTTTAACAGTTGCAAAGAAAAGGAAATTTCATAGAATCATAGACTAGCAGAGTTGGAAGAGACCTACAAGGCCATCGAGTCCAACCCCCTGCTCAACGCAGGAATTTCAGCAGGTGTCATTTGTATATATGGGGAACCTGGTGAGATTTCCTCTTCATCACAACAATTAAGGCTGCAGGAGCCCTGCCTTCTTTTAAATCTGGTCACTCTAGTATAGCTCCTGCAGCTTTAACTGTTGTGATGAGGAGAGAATTTCAGCAGGTTCTCCATATATACAAATGACACCTGCTGAAATTTCATTTTCTTTGCAACTGTTAAAGGTACAGGAGCCCTGCCCTCCTTTCCATATGGTCACCCTACAAGAGCAGCTAGACTGAGCTGCTCACCACGGCTCAGAATACTGTGTCAGGAACAAAACAAAAATAAAGGGGCAGCTGCACAAGGCTGTCATGTGCTGACAGGCCTATAATTTAATGGAGATGTACTACTCCAGAACTTCTCTAAAAAATTACACAAGACCTCGCTATAGACAAAGAGTTTACCTTTCCATGTGACTTCTCCCAAGCAGCCTTCCACCCAGGATTAATCTTATACAAAGTACACACCCCACAGCATTTCAGAAATAATTAAGAACAAGAAAGGGCCCTCCCTCACTGAAATGTCTAAGCCATCATCTCCGAGCCCAACTGAGTCTTCCAGAATACGCCAAGTTAAAGCCAAGTTAAAGGAAGCCGCCCAGTGCTCCCCATTTAGCTTAAACAAAATAAAGGATCCCTTGAGCAAGACGCTGAGATTAACATGCCCAAACGGCTCCCAGGCAAGGAGCCCATCACTCAGGGTGTAGCATACAAGATAAAATAATAGCCTCAAAGACATCAGCTCTGATGCAGGGGAAGGGGGAAAACCTCTTCCTGTCTGAGCACAAGGGGGCGCCACAGGCTGAAGCTGTGTCGTCCCCTCTCCTGCTAACATATGGCCTAGGGCTGTATCAGTACTAAAGGAACCCAAGGGTTGGCATATGGCTCGTAATTGTGAACACTAATCTCCTTCAATCACCTTGCAAGCTTCAAGGTGGAGCAATGGTTTGGAAAGCAGTGCAGAACGAATCCAGCCAATAACAATCAACCACCCAACTCTTCTACTGGCAGAGCCAGTCATCAACAGCCACATAACATTTAACCAGTAGGCAGCCCCACCATCAGATCCAGCAGTTACAAAGTCAGTGAGGGCAGCTAGGTCTGGTTTCCACTGCCTCAGGTGACATGCTAGACTTTTAGAGATTTACTACATACCACTAACTAATTCAGACGTGGGCAACTTATAGGCCAAAACCTTCTGGAGGGCCACAACTCCCACTATCCCTCAGCATTGGCTATGCTAGGTGTTGATGGCCAAAACACCTGGAGGGCCACAAGCTGCCCTCCCCTGACCTAACTGGAACAATTCTGGAAAAGGAAACATGTCACTTGTTCATAATGTCCTTTTTGCCAATTCGTTCATAAGAATCCAACTTCAGGAACACACCCACACATGGAACCCCCATTTTATCTTCAATATACTCTTCCATCACACATCTTCCACCCCCTGATAAAATCATGACTGAACAATATCAAAAGAACATGTGCTATTGCACTCATGCCCTATTTGGGAGTTTCTCACAGGCAGCTGGTTGGCCACTACAGAAACAGAAGGCTGAACTAGAAGGACTTTTGGTCTGATCCAGCATGACCCTTTGCATGTTCTTATCCCGCAATATATCATCCTATGAAATCCAGACTACAGTGGGCTATCAGAAAGCAGGTGCATCACAAAGGTGTCCATGTAGCAAGTAATGCCAGATCAGACAAGTGAGCTAAGCCATTTACTGGAAGAGAACAGAAGAATTAACATAAGAATGCAAACAGGGCCACTACCCAAATCAAATACTCTTCCTGACTCCAAAATACAGTAATCTATTACAACGCAAATTATAAACAAAGCTCAGCGGCTGAGTCTTTAAAAATAAAGTTGTAGTGGGACAGAGACAGTTCAAGCCATCCAACAGCCTGTCTCATTGTAAATTATGTCATTGAGAAAATGGTTGAGTGGTGGAACAACCTTAAGAGAGGGAGAGCAGGGATGGATAAATGGGGAACAGTGAGCCCTCTTCCTTGCATAACTGAGCCATCTCCAAAGGATTAAAGCACAGTTCATACCGTTCATAAATGTATCTAGACCTACCTAGAAGTCAGCAAGGTTAATCACCATGAAAAAAGACAATACAAATAAAAGACTCTTCAATACATAAGCAACAATGTTAAGGAGAGAAAGAAGACAATAACTGGATTCACATTGTCACACAAAGGTAGTCACACAGAGGAGGGCCAGGATCTCTTCTCAATCCTCCCAGAGTGTAGGAAACGGAATAACAGGCTCAAGTTAAAGGAAGCCAGATTCCAGCTGGACATCATCAGGAAAAACTTCCTGACTGTTAGAGCAGTACGACAATGGAATCAGTTGCCTGGTGAGGTTGTGGGCTCTCCCACACTAGAGGCATTGAAGAGGCAGCTGTTCAACCATCTGTCACGGATGCTTTAGGGTGGATTCCTGCATTGAGCAGGGGGTTGTAGGCCTTGTAGGTCCCTTCCAACTCTGCTATTCTATGACATGCAAACCCAGCAAGTGTGGATTATGTGAGAATTAAACAATTCTTGTATAACTCTAAAGGAACAGCTTGGGACCTCAATACTTGTTTAGGTGTGTGTTTATATATAAACTGTTTTTATATTGTGTACAATATTGTATTTTAAGAGTTCTTTTATCTTTTAATAGCCCAGAGAACTTTGCCTATTGGCTGATATAGAAATGTATGAAACGAAATGAAATTTCAGAATTTAGGAACATTGTTTTGATGCCAGGCTAAGTTCACTTGGCATCTATGTTATACTCTTGTTAATGCCAAGCAAAGACTGTTTAATTTTCCCAGTATTTAACAGTTCATCGACTTAGTTTTAAATTTTGCTGTTTTAAATCTGTATTAATCTCTGCATTGCTGCTCAGTTTTATCCTGGTTGTGCTTTTATATTGTACTTTTAGACTGTGTTTTTATACTGTTGTTTGTTTTATACTTGAATTGCCTTCATGGTTTTAATTTTTGTGAACCACCCAGAGCTTTGGTTATTGGGCGGTATAGAAATGCAATCAATCACGCAATTCCTATATATATCTGCCTAAGACTTGAGATCTGTTGGAGGAGCCCTCCTCTGTGTCCCACCAATGGGAGACATACGCTATTAGTGGGACATGGGAGAGGGTTTCTCTGTTGTGGCGCCCCAGCTGTGGAATGCCCTCCCCTTGGAGGCCCAACTGGTGCTGGCTTCATTTAAGTGCCAAGTTAAGACATGGCTTTTTAACAAAGCCTTTGATGGCTATACTCACCAAGCTTGTACATAGTTTTAATTGTTTTAATTGGCTTTTACTGCTTTTAAATTCTATATTTGTTTTAGCTTAATGTTTTAATTTGTTTTCAGCTGTATATATTTATTGTTTTATATTGTCTGATTTTATCTGTACACCACCCTGAGTGACATAGGGTGGGATACAAATGTTTTAATAAAATAAATAAAACTATGGGTTTATGAGGGTTGTTTTAACTCACACTTGCCAGGATCACACGACACAATAATTGCATATTCATATGGTGGCTGCATGCAGCCCATGCATGCCATAATCTCACTGTGGGTTAAATAACCCACAATGGACTATCATGTGTACAGCCCAAAAGAATCAAGCAGTAGTTTCAATTACCTATACCAGTATGACCAGAATAAATCAGTGAGTTTTTGAAATATGGTCCAGTTGCTTAAAAAAGTGTCACTCATAACAACCATTTCCACATCCCATGAAAAACAAAGGACTCATCCAGCCCCACGTTGTCTGAAAGCACAACTTGGAAATCCCAGCCAACCTTACAGATTTACTGTAAGGATTACAATAATAGATGCAAAGTCTTATATAAATACTAACAGCGCAACCCTCTGCACGGCTACTCAGAAGCAAGTCCCGTTGTTTGATGGGACTTACTCTTAGATAAGTGGGTAAAGGATTGCAGCCCAAGTGTTATTAATTATTATTAGGTAACTAAATTTAGCCCAAATTAAATCTGTTAATCATCGAAGTGAAGGGGGGGGGGGTTAAAGGAACAAAATTTGGACCAACTGAAAGGATAAGTGGCAACAGCACATATCAGAGTTTGCCATAACATTGCTTTCCGGGCATCTGGTTGGTGGTCAAGAATACTCATCTCATGTTGAGACACAAAGCGGCTGTACTATGCTATTTTCATTGCACTGACCTAACCAAGCCCCTTTGCTTTTCCACACAATGGGATCTCTCCCCACTTCTCACCAGTTGGCCTGCACCACATGCCTCAATAATCTCTACCACTTGTGCCTAGAGGCCTTTATTTGGAAGGCACAGTAAGGGCTACTCCTCAGTTTTGTTCCCAGTCTCCTCCAGCTCTACTTCCACAAGGGCCATATGTTGGCAAAAGCAGAAATAGCTCTCTCTGCATCCTAACTGATGATGTAACTTGTTGCAGATGAAGCTATCAGCTGAGACTTTGATTGAATACAGGTGCATTTTTAGCAAGGGGCAATAATACATCAATGGATTCCTCTGCTATCTACAAATCTTGTTATTAGGTAACTAAATTTATCCCCATTTCACCCTGTTTATCATGGGTGGAGTGAGGCAAATAGAATTTGCACCATCTGCAAGAACAAATACCTAGGGTAACACCATCCTCGCTACCCGAAAGCAAACAGGGGCTGCAGAAAGCCCTGAGGCTCGACACACAAAGCACCAGCATGCGGTGGAAGGAAACGAGGTTGCACTAGGAAGATTGCCAGGCTTCAAACCAGCCTCTGGCAGCCACGTTGGTCCCCTTTGTGCGCAAGGGACACTAAAGGGGAGACACCTGGACACTGACAGCTCCTAAGCTCAAAGCAGATGCACACCTGAGGCGGCCCTCCTGAGCCCACGCCAAGAGGTGGGGCGGCTGAGCCCCACAAACTCACGCCATTTAAATCACTCCAGCGCCCCCACAGAAACACCCCCCACCCACCCCAAGTGACCCCCCTGCAGACGCCGCAGGCCCCGCCTCCTCACTCGCCCCCCTCGAGGTCCCACCGCCCCAGGGGCTCGCTGGACCCACCTCCCCGTGGCAGGCCCCGCCCTTGCGTCCCGTCGCCCGCCGCTGCGCCTCCCCGTCCTGCCGCACCCCCCGCGGTCACTCACCGGCGCCCTCCCACCACAGGCCCCGGCGACGCCCACCCCCGCGGTTTGTTTTGTTTCGAACCGAAGTTCCGAGCGGCCGGGCGGACTCAGGAGGAGCCAGGCCCGAGGTCGTGACGTACTTCCGGAAGCCGGCACCGCTAGAGCCACGTGATACGAGAAGACGGTGGGGGCAGCGGCGCGCGGGCATAGACTGCGCGGGAGGAGAGGAGGGGCGACAGGGGTGAAAAAAAGGTAGTGGTGGTGAAACAATACGGCATCACGTGACGAGGGGAAAGTGTGCGCGCGCACTGCCGGGGCGAGGGGTGGGTGGAGAGCGCAGAAGGAATCTTTCTTAGAGCTCGTGACGTCACAGGGTGCTCCCATGGCAACTAGACTATAAGTAGACTAGATCACAACACGGAGTCTTCCTCCAACTCTTGTACTGCGGGATAATTAAGTCAGAGGAAATGATATATAATCATTTCACCTCTTTCCCAGCTCAAAGTCATTTTCCAAATTAAATTTCCTATTATACGCATAATAATATTGATTGAAAGCATTAGGCCAGCCGGCTTCATACCAGCAGTTTATTATTATTATTATTTTCCGCCCTCTCTCCTGAAAACGGCTTTCCTCAGTGCGCTGGACGAATCGCACCACCGACTTGCGCCTGAGACTTTTCTGCAAGTTTTCCTGTAGCGCTTTTTGTTTCGCCTCACTTCCACATTTTTGGTCCAATTCATAACCAAAAAGGTTCAAACTGACTGGAAAATATTTTCAATATAAATATTTCCTCCCCAAACGATGCAAAAGTTGTAAAAATCCTTTTTGTAAATTCTACCTTTTCCCCATATAAAATGGAGAAAATAGCACTTCCGAGTTTGGTCTATACATATATTCCCCACTGTATAAAAACTAACCATATCACTATACTAACGCTTCTTCCTGCCCCCTTCGTTTGTCTATGAGTACTAACGTGGTTCCTTGCATATAAATTTATGCCATTTAGTAATACATTTATATTCCATCTTTCATCCTTAGGAGCTCAAGGCACCACACATAATTTTATCCTCACAACAACCCAGTAACAGGTTGAGAGAGTGACTGATCCAGGATCACTGTTACAGGACTGGGAATGGGGGATACTTTTCCTTCTGGTGAATCCCTTTACAAGAGTTGGGGAGCACAGGAATTACTGATAAGCTTCCACCTGTCAGGATGACCCTCCTAATTCACCCTAGTCTGTTCAGCTTCTTGGGAAGTGTCAGCCCTATTGCCAAGATCCCCTCCCTTCAGCGCAGCCCAAGGGAAAAGTAAGAAGAAAGATGCTTTAGATTTTCTTTCCCAAAATTACATGTGCTTTCATGAGAAAATACCATTTTTTATTAGTGACATAACTAAGAAAAACAGTATACAAGTCTAGTACATGGGGGTGGGTGGGAATTCAAAATAGGCGTAGAGGTAATGTTCTAATAATGATAGCAACCTCAAGACTGGATTACTACAATGCAGTCTGTGTGGGCTGCCCTTAAAGCTGCTCTGTAACCCAGAGCTAGTACAGAACGCAACAGGTCAGCTGTTGACAGGAGCTGCCCCTTTTCAGCATGTAACACTGTTGCTGAGGGAACTGCACTGGCTGCCTATTTGCTACCACGCAAGGTTGAAGGTTTTAGTAGTAGTGTACAAAGCCCTAAACAACTTGGGACCAGGATACTTGAGAGAGCGCCTTCTCCCTTAACTTGCCCAATCACTGAGTTTATCTGAGGCCATGTTTCTAGTGGTTCCACATGGACCTGTGGTCCGATTGGAACCACTGAAGAAAAGCCTGCAGTGCGGTGACTCCCTCCCTATGGAATTTTCTGCCTTTGGAGGTCAGACAGGTCGTTGTATCAATTCCGGCGTACCTGAAAGCGTCATTTCAGGAAGCTTTCCATGAATGACCAGTTTTTACCAGTACTGGGATTTTATCACAAATTTCTTCTTTTAAAAATTGTATGTTAATATGATGTGTTTATTCTTTTATTCTATTTTGTTGTTCCCCGCTCTGAAATCTTTGGATGGGGAGCGGTATATATATATATATATATTGTAAATAAATAAATAAATAAATAAAGTCTTGATGTTTATTTCATTTTCTAACAAAATAACAAAATGAGACCAGGTAGATCAATGGACAGGAAAAAAAACTATGTCCATGTGTTATTATTATTATTATTATTTATTTATATAGCACCATCAATGTACATGGTGCTGTACAGAGTAAAACAATAAAATAGCAAAACCCTGCCGCATAGGCTTACATTCTAATAAAATCATAATAAAACAATAAGAAGGGGAAGAGAATGCACCAAACAGGCACAGGGTAGAGTAAAACTAACAGTATTACATGTTTAACTAACAGTGTTACATGTTTAATAATAAGAAAAGCATATCAATGTAATCGTGAAAGCTGTCAAATGTGAATTGAACTGCTACATGTTTTATAGAAGTTATCAATAATAATAATAAAATTATTTCTTACCCGCCTCTCCCTCTGGATCCAGGCAGGGAACAACATCAAATATAAAAATACCATAAAATATATAAAACTGATTAAAAACATTTAAAACTAACACATTATTAAAATAATAGCCAGACATTTTAAAATGTGACTAGGTAGGCCTGCCAGAAGAGATAAGTCTTCATAGCTTTTTTAAATTCTGAAAGACTATTAAGTTGGCGAATGTCTGAGGCACAGTTGCTGGATGACCGGAGGGGGAGGGTCTTCACAGTTGGTACCACCTTCCCCCCAAATCTCATGGTGGTCAGGTAATCCCAACGCCAAGTAGGGAGCGGTGGACATACAGGTACTGGAGCCATCCCCTTCCCCTCCTCCTGGTTTTTGGCGACCAATTGCTGGTCACCTTCCACCAGGATCACCTCCCCAGATCAGCCACGGAGCGAGGTCAGATGGTGGAAGAGCCATACTGACCTTGCTCCCACCGGAAAAGTTGAGTAAGTCCCCAACTTTTTTTCTGCGCAGCCTCGTGGGAAAGCCCTGTGGAGGCTGTGAATCTGCGGCTGCATCCTATAACTGACACAGCGCAGATTTGCAACCACCATGGGGCTTTGGCCACACATAGACAGTCCCCTGGTATTCATGTTAAGAATGTTCCAAAGCTTAATTTCTAGTTAAGGTTGAGGCCTAAAAGAGCATCATTTCCTTCCCTATATCTACCCAGTGGTGACTGGTGCCCATTGGGGCTGGTAGGGCGGAAGACAGGGCAGAAGTTCAATATTCTTTTGAGGTTACCAGAGGAGGACAGGAGACGATAATGTGTGGCCTTCAGCAGCTGCACATGTACCTAGTTGTGGGAGATCTCATTGCCACAAGTGGATGGGGTACAGGTTATTTATTTATTTTATTACATTTATATACCGCCCCATAGCTGAAGCTCTCTGGGCAGTTTACTTCCCCACTTGTCTCCAGTATAGAAACACCTCTGTACCTAGGGTGACCATATTTGGGAAACCAAAAAAGAGGACACCTAGTGTGTGTGTGGGGAAGCAGCTTTCTGAGTCCTGCAGAAAGTACATTATTCCCCCGCCACCTTAAAGAACCCGATTGGAGTGGAGGAGGGGAAAGGATTTCATTCTGCACCACCACCATCCACTCCAATCGGGGCCTTTTCTATAATGTCCACGAATGACCCACTTTCCCCTTTAAGACCTCAATTGGAGCTCAGGGTGGGGGAATGATGTGCCTCAAGAAGCATGTCATTCCCTCCTGCCATGCTAATGGCAGCCTTAAAGGGGAAGGTGTGTCATTCCAGGACGTTATTGAAAATTATAGAAAATCCCCCCTGACACCATGGAAAGAACAAAAACCAGGACAAATCCGGGGAAATCCTGACAGTTGGTCACCCTACTGTACCTACCCAGACCCTATGATCATCTCTTGAGGCCCTCCTGGGTGGAAATGGAATGGTCTTCCTTTGTAGGAAGCTGTGGTGATGATCACTTTGGATAATAATTATTTTTTTAGAAGTTTGAAGCTCTTCCTCCTCTGTTGGAAATTAAAATAAGCTTCAACTGAGTTATTAAAACATGGCATGTAAGCCTATTATGTATATTATCTTGTGTCTGTGATTGTTACTATGTCAAATAATGCTATTTCCCCATGGAAATGCTTGGAACGCTCTTCCAGAGCAAGTACGTACCAAAAATTCCATTGTAGATTTTAAAACGCATTTGAAAACTCATTTGTTTTCAATAGCTTTTGGTATTTTAGCTTGATTTACTGTTCTTATTAGTATGATTATTCTCTTATTTCTGTTTTGTGAACCCCTTTCCCCCTTCATATGTTTTAATGTGATTTTAGGTTGCAAGCCTCTAGGCAGGGTATCACTGTTTTATTTGTATATTTTGTACAGCACCAAGTAGTTTGTTGGTGCTATATAAATAAATAAATAAATAATGGAAACTCTTGCAGTCAGCATTAATTAAAAAAACAAATTATTATACATATTCCTGCATCTGCAACCTGTTTAATTTGCCTCCAGTTAAAGGGACACATACATCGCCATGGAACCATGAGTAATATTGCTGATATACCAAGGACGGGTGGGAGAAAGAAACATCTTGAGTTCATGGCTGATTATGGTTTAATACCTAATAGGTAATAAGGGGAAAATTTGCTATAAAATGTGAAGTAGATTGACTAAAACTCTGGAATCCTTCCCTGTTTCCTCTGAGATTAGTTGCAATCCCTAGAGTAGTGGTGGGAAATGAACTTTCCCAGCAAGGATGTACTGTTCCCTGTTGTAATGCAAAGCACTTTGGGGTGGCTTGGTCCTGAATGGGCAATTAAGACTCATTGGCCCTGTTCAGACAACACGCTAAACCATGAAGGTTAAGTGTTTTGAGCTAAACATCATGACTTAGCATGTCATGTGAACCATGACTTAGTGGGTTGTGTGAACCATTCCTAACCTTGGTGGCAACACTTGCTGCAAAATGATTAGCAGCCTAACCATGGCTTAGTGTGTTGTCTGAACAGGCCCATTAGCTTTACAAAAGATCTCCTTCCAGTGGGGATGAAAACTACTACAATTGTTTTGTTCATACGGATCAACAGAAGTGCCTGAATTCTTTTTACTCTCCTTGGGACGTGGCTATGGAGACTGTCACGATGAGCCTCTGCACTTCAAAATTTACCACTATACGCCATGGGGTTTACCTGATAATCTACATGGAAAAATCTACTTTTGAACCACTCTTTAACCAAGTTAATTGCTGGTACAACATACTGGTCAAGGAGGACTGAGCTAATCCACAGTAAGTGATCTTGTGTTCACTCCCATCGAGCCAATTTCCACATTCTTGAGACAAACACAAAATAGCTAGGATGCCGACATCTAGATTGGTACCATAGCAACCACAATGCTGCCATGGCAACCCAAAAGATGCTAGTTATTAACACTGTCATGGCGCCATGGCAATGCCACTAGCACTAGTGCAACAGTATTGAAATGAAGGCTGGTACTGTAGCAATAGCACCAATGCCTTGTCAACCTCAAAGAAAAGAAAGTGACACAGATACCAGAGCACTGACAGAAATACCACGACAGACCTTGCTGCTGTTCTTGTGTAAATGCCCCAGTATATTATAGGCACTATATAAATATTATTGGACGATAACCTTGCTTGATACCACAGCAACACTACTGACAGCTTGGCAACCAAATAAATACAAATGATACTATATATCTTATCTAAGTGATTGGCAGCATTCCTCTTCCTTCGGGTTATGTATTTGTTGCCACCCAACGACAGCAGTAAATTCGTACGCACCAGCACAGGAAGTCCGTCTTCTATGTAGGCATTCAGTCATCCTTCTTCTTTACCCATGTAGTGGTGCTTTTCCTGCTGGGCTGGATAGAAGTGGGTCTCTGTGTGTAGTGGAGCCAGAACTTAAAGAGATGCACTGCCAGCACTTTTTGATGAGCAGGGATGGGTCATCTGCCACCCACCTCAAAATTCCCTGCTCCAACTGAGTTTAGCGGCATGCAATATTTCCCAAGCCACAATATGTTGTTTCTTATCTTAATGCAAAGTATTTGGGGATGGCCTCATTTTTGAATGGGCAGTAAAAACCTGTTAGCTTTAGGAAAGACCTGCTCTGGGTGGAGATGAAAACTGCCAGAACTGGTTTGTTGATATGGATCAATGGCTACAAAATTTTCCACTTTACACACACACACACACACACACACGTATATCAATCGTGCCAGATTTTGTGAGACTGCTAGAACTAGTTTGTTGATATGGCTACAAAATTTTCCACTTCAGATAGATAGATAGATAGATAGATAGATAGATAGATAGATAGATGAATATAGATTATAGATAGATGTAAGATATATTGAGCCTTATGTCTTATCACATTGTGCTAAACAAAAACTTTGAATTGAATACTTCAACACAAGTTGTGTAGAAGTAAACAGGTCTACTTTAAGCACGACTAAGTCCAGTTTCAACCAACCCATGTTGCCTTTGTACTATGGGTGCCAGGATGCTGAGGACTAGCAGACCCAGCTCAATTGAGAGACTGTACTGCCCGTACTGGAAGGTGGGGTGGTAAGCATCCTGCTGTACTTGCACTTCCCTTGCCAAAGGCATGCTGCTCAAGGCAAAGCCCCAGTGCACATATGACACTCCTGTGCATGAAGGATTCTCCATTCATTTCAATGTAAAGTCAGTTCCACATGCACAAAGAACAACACCTGTGGCATGAATGGTGAAGTGATGTTTGAAATGTTATACAGCCCTTCCCTCGACCACTGTGTATTTTTAGTAGACAGACACTGTTTTTATTGTCTTTTGTTGAAAGGTTTCCAGTTTGAGGGCGATCGCCCTGACACTTGCAGTCAAGATCTAATGGTTCAAACGTCATGGATGAACACAGTGAGAACGTCAAGGCAAAGATCTGTCAGAAGAGATTTCTGCGTTAGGAAATATGCTGACAGCAATATGGTTACTTGTAGCTTGTAATTGGGGAAAACCCAGCAACCTCCATCGATAGAGGATTGGGAAAGATGTTCTATGGGAAAGGATGCCTAACAAGTAAAAAAAGAAGGAAGGACTTTGGTATGTTGGTACACTTTTTTTTAAAAAATGAGTGGACTATGAGAACCAAATTGTCAGAATGCAATGTAATTAATATAAATAGGTCAATGAAGGACATTTTGTGAGATGTTTATTTTTTCTCATCTGTTGGATTGATGGAGAAGATCAATGATAATTTGATAAATAAGGCAAATATTTAATTTAATAAGTATAATGTAAAATCAAATAATTGAATGAAGTAATTTAATGAAAGTAATGTTTTGTTTTTATCATATCTGTCCTTTAAAAATTTATTGTTTAAAAAAGAAAAGAGGTTACTGAGTACAATCCCCCTCTGCTGACCTATTTTACTTCATGTACAGCACCTTGTAACAAAGCGCTATATAAATAAATTTTACCATCAGCAGCATCATTTGAACCCTAAAGGCATTTCAGCCACCAAAGGAACATATTTTAGCAGTGTTTACACTTATCCCCATGTTTGCCTTTGATGCAACTACGCCAGAAAGGGATATTGCCTCATTTGTATGGCAAAGCTCTATAAACTGTTAATATGCATTTTTATTGTTAATGCATTTATGCATTATATGTGGTTTATTATGGTTATTTGCTCTCTAGACTGCTGATAATTGTAGAACTCAACACTAAAAAATTTAAAGTTGTTGCTCAATCATTTCATGAGCTGAAAGAAGGACCTTGTTTGGGAGTGACTTTTGTAAACATTACGAAAAAGACAGATGTTTTCAGGGTCATGTGCAAAAGAGATGTTTGTAGGGCTGCAGCAAAATGTAAGTTTCAGCATTTCAAACTTGCTGTTTTATTTATTACATTTGTATACTGCCCAATAGCCGAAGCTCTCTGGGCGGTTCACAGAAGGCGCAGGGCATGATACCCAATCCAAACCCTTCCCTAGGAACAGCATGGCTCAATCTTTGCGAAGTCTATGAGCTCATTGACATGATGAGCAACCTTCTGGTGTGGAAAATGTGTGTGATATGGGGGGGTGGAAAGGCGATAGCCTAGACTGCTACATTGGTGCACCAGTGATTGATTTATGTGACCACAAACATGCGTGGTGGGTGCACACAAGTGGCAGAACTTTTTCTCTTTCTCCGTTCAGGCTCGTTGCATGGACACCACTGTAACGGGGGGGGGGGGGGAGGGAGGATCCACAGCCATGGAAACGTGTGTGTGAAGGCGTGCACTTGCCCCACTTTTGCCCGAGAACCTGTTTCCAGAGTGCAAGTATGGCAGACTAGAAAAAATCATGGAGGAAGAGCCTATCATTGGGCAGTGCCGGCTCCAGGGTTTTTAGGGATCTGGGGCAAGGCACCCTCAATGCCCCCCTCCCTCAGTGAGTCTACCTTCTCACTGCCATGGTCACCAGCTGCTGTTGCTCCTCCTCCTTGCTGCCACTTGCATGCTTGACAGGCAGAGAGCCAGGGGATGTCTATACAGCTTCTTTACCCCAACCCAAATGCGCAGATTTGCGTTTCGTCCATTCGCCGCAGCACCAGGTTTTTAACCAGGTAATGCGCATATTCATAGTTGCGATTTACCACGGCTTTTGGATCAATCTTCAAGTTTGCACCGCATTATAGTTATGTGTTATTGGGGGAGCTAAATCGCATTTTGAAATGTGGGCGTAACTTTGAGGGCAGGACAAAATGATTGGCTGATTTCCCACCTATCGCGTCCTCCTCTGGCTGCCTCGTTCCTTCCCACCATTTTCATTTTGAATTACATGAACCTGCGGCGCTCCGCAGATAGAGCTTATAAAATTAAAACAAAGAGGGGGGGAACGGGCAGCAAGAGGGAGGAGACGTGTTCAGTCCCCCTCTCGCATCCTCCTCTGCTGCTTCGTTCCTTTGCCCACTTGGTTTTCCTCTTATATGAATCTTTATATTATCTTATATAAAGCTATATATTATATATTATATTATATAAAGCTTTAGGGCTCTGTAGCCTCATATATGTACATTAATAACTGCTGCAGTGTGATGCTCTTTGTGTAGATTCGAATCTACGAAAATTCGGGTTATATTAAATGAGGAGCAATCCCATTGTTGTATAGAGGGGGGAGCCAGTAGGCCGGGGCATTCACCGCTTCTCCTTCCCACAACTCCTGTCGTCTGGGCCAGAGTGAGAGGCAGGTAAACAAGCAGGTTGCCATAATGGAGGAGGAGCAGCAATGCCAGGGGGCTCTTGTTAGTGGCCCTCTGCTTAGCAGGTGCCTGACCATGTCTACCCTTGACCCTGGCCCTGTGAATGGCTATTAGTCATGATGGCTATGTGCAATCTTAAGTTCAGAGGCAGTGTGCCACCGAATGCCAATTGTAGGGGGACAAGCAGCAAAATGGGGCTATTGCCTTCATGCCTGGCTTGAGGGCTTCCATGAAGCTGGCCTGATCCTGCAGGTGGGACGTTCTTGTGGTTCCCCTGCTGCAGCTGTCCTCTCCCCCCCCCTCACCACTCCCCTCCTCTTTGCTCCACTTGTTTACACCACTTCCGGTTCTCAATGGCCACATTTGGGAATCCAAGGCCTAGAAGTTTCTACTGCATGTCTTCTTCATGTTCAGAAGATCCCTGCTGCAGCGTAAACACGGTCTAGGTTCTGGGGTGAGCGGCAAGAGCCAAGCCTAGGTTTAAGCAGACAAAGACACAAGGCCGTTTGGTGCAGAGAGCAACGCCACGTTGGGTCTTTATTCTCACACAAATGCAAGCGGTTCATGTGTATCGGACATGCCAAGGTAGCCACCTCATCTGACCCTCCCTTAGGTGACCCCGCTCCTGTTCTGCACTGTACTGTCCTCCTTGCTTTGGAATGGGGCTTTCTACTCTATGATGTTTCAACTGTAGCGGAAGAGAGAATGGCAGAAATCAGAACGGGAATCTTCCCTTTGGCATCCAAGTGCTGGTGTATTAGATGTCCCCTGTGCTGGATGCTAGTAGGGAAGGGGCTCTCATCAGGAAGACTTGGTGCAGCGTTGTGCTTCATGGGAGCATGGGACACTGGGAGGAGGGTGATGATGACCCACGACAAGCAATGTTGGGAAGGAATGGCCACAGGAAATAACGCTCCAGGCACTAGCGAGCAAGGCAGCAGTAGCCAAGAATTCTTTAAGCACGTGAGCGGGGTGGGGGTGGGGGGCAGAGATAGGGTGGGGGAGCAGAAAATAGTGCATCACTGGCAGGTGTTGTAGATCTGGATTTGCTGGTTGATGTCTCCTAGGATGCCCCTCATCTTGGCCTCTAGCCCATCCAGTTGGGCTGCTTTCTCTTGCAGCTGCCTCTCATTTTCTTCGTACGTTTCTTCCAGTGCTGAATGGGGAGGGGAGGGGAAGATGGAGGCATCACAGCAACAAAACAGAGAAGAGTAAGGAAAGGACAACACTACTTTCCCATTCCCATTCCGGAATCCAATGCCCAAAGAGCCAGTTCCAGGTTTTGCGCCCCTGCTGCTCTAGACAAGAGACCTGCAGTGGGGGCGAGAGAACTGCCCCACCCCGCCACCCTGCAAAGAGAATGCTTGGGTCGCTTCCGTGATACATAATCCGCTCTCCCCCACTGGACTGCCGAGTGCTGAGAGCACAGCACGGAGAAGGGGGAGGTTTAGGGAGGCTGCTGGCACCCAGGCTTGGCTCAGTGGGTCCTTCTGTAAACCATAGATCCTGGGCAGCTGCCTGGATGATGGCTCGGGCCGTGAAAGTAGCACCAGATCAGGCAGGCAGGGGCTCTTCCACACGTCGTACTGAAAGCGCTTCCATCCTCCCCCAGTGCACCCCGAAAACGATCGTGTAGCTTGCTTGTAAAAGAGACGAGGAAGAGGCGTCCTTGCCGCCACCGCCGCCACCCACCTCCCTCCTCACCCGCCGGGACGGAGAGCTCGGCAGAAGAAGGCGGGGTGGACAGCTTCGCATATGGGGCCTTCGTTCTCCACCCCGCCTTCTTCTGCCGAGCTCTCCGTCCCGCTTTCTTCTGCCGAGCTCTCCATCCCGGCGGGTGAGGAGGGAGGTGGGCGGCGGCGGCGAGGACACCTCTTCCTCGTCTCTTTTACAGACAAGCTACACGATCGTTTTCGGGGTGCCCTGGGGGCGGATGGAAGCGCTTTCAGTACGACGTGTGGAAGAACCCCAGGAGTCCATGTGCTGTTTAGCAGCAACAAAAGTCATGATTCCAAGCCCCCTGGCAGAGGCAGGATTCTCAGGATGCTGAACAACTTTGCACAAAACAGAGAATGCACAGGGCTGCCCCAATCCTGCTTTTACTGGATTTTGCTCCCCTCTGAGGAGTCTGAACCCCACCCCACAGCCCCATAGCTGTCTCCCTACACTCCCCAAGCTCTGGGATCTTATCCCCTTAATCCTCTGTCATATCTGGGCCTTGGTGTATTCTGCCTGTTTCTATGTCTTCCACCCAAAAATGGCATTTGGCACAAAATAGGATACTTTGGGGAATTTCTCAGTTTTCTAATTTAAAAAGGCTCCTAACATTTCTAGCCCTCAGGAAGTGATGAAAGAGTGGAAATGTCTGGGCAGAATCTTAAGCAAGCTCAAGCACCAACAGAACGACTAGGCAGGGCTCCTGGTACGGAAGGGGCAAGAGGACGTCAGGGCCCTGTGCAGCTCCTTGTTCCTCCCCCGCCCTGCCCATTCCTTTCATCCCTTATTATTTTTCTTCCACAAATTCTACCATCCCTGTGGGCTGAGGGAGACTGCTTTGAAAACCTACATTTTGGAAGCAGAACACAAACCGCTTACCAAATAGACACTGGAATAATTCATTCTCAGAGCTGAATGTGGGGTTTTCTTGGCCCAGAATTGGGTGAAACCCAATCGATTTGGGGGATGTCACGAACAGTGCCTTTGACTCCACCCCCAGTTAGGATACCTCTCCCCCCACTACCACGCCATGGGCACTTACCACTCAGCAGCTGCAATTTTTTATTAGCATCACGCAGCAACCCCTTGGCCTCATCTCGTAGGCGCGCCGCTTTCTGCTGGGCCTGCAGGACGTGCTGAGCCTTGTGTTCCACTAGCTCCTTCACTGTCCGGTACCGGTCACCCAGTGGGCCCTCCAGCACCTGGGATGCAGCAGGAAACACAGGGCTGGGGGTGAGCAGAACTGCAGGCCTCCCTCCCTGCTGCTGCTGCCTCTCGCTCCCCACCATCTCTGGAGCATTGGAAGAAAGACAGCCAGGACAAAAGGCAGGAGTTTGTGCTTCAAACACTTCCCTTTGGCATGATGTAGCGGATGGGTTCTGCCCTTGATCCTGCTGATCATATAGTCCCTTCAATGTGCATAGTAGGACAGGCCTCTGTCTTGAGAAGCTTACAGTCTTAAAAATCACGTTTAGGGCCAGGTGGGACAGTCCTCCTAGATCAGACTGGCCAGCAGCAATTATTATTATTATTATTATTATTATTATTATTATTATTATTATTATTATTATTATTATTTGTATCCCGCCTTTTGCCCAATGCTGGGCCTCAAGGCGGCCTTACAAAGTTTAAAATATACATGGGGGGGGGGGGGGAGGGAAACAAAACCATAAACAATTAAAAAAAAATACACAACAAAATTATAAGACATTAACCTAGATGGAGGGCCAGATTATCCTCCAAAGGCCTGCTTGAACAAAAAAGTTTTAGCCTGCTTCCGAAAGCCCATCAAGGAGGGAGCCAGCCTAGCTTCCCCAGGAAGAGAGTTCCAGAGCACCGGAGCAGCCACCGAGAAGGCCCTCTCCCATGTTCCCAAGCGTGCCTGTGAAGAAGGTGGGACTAAAAGAAGGGCTTCTCCAGAAGATCTCAAAGCACGGGCAGGCTCATAAGGGAGAATACGTTCTTTCAAATAACCTGGACCCGAACCATATAGAGCTTTATAGGTCATAACCAGCACTTTGAATTGTGCCCGGAAACAGACTGGAAGCCAGTGGAGCTGTTTTAACAGGGGAGTCGTATGCTCCCTGTAACCAGCCCCGGTCAACAATCTGGCTGCAGCCCTTTGAACCAGCTGGAGTTTCCGAACACTCTTCAAAGGCAGCCCCACGTAGAGCGCGTTACAGTAATCCAATCGGGATGTAACTAAGGCATGTGTCACCGTGGCCAGGTCCGACATCTCTAGGAACGGGCGCAGCTGGCGCACTAGCTTTAACTGTGCAAATGCACTCCTGGCCACCACCGAAACCTGGGCATCCAGGCTCAGGGCTGAATCCAGAAGCACACCCAAGCTGCGGACCTGCGTCTTCAGGGGGAGTGTAACCCCATCCAACACAAGCTGAATCCCTATTCCCTGATCTGCCTTTCGACTGACCAGGAGCACCTCTGTCTTGTCTGGATTGAGCTTCAATTTGTTCGCCCTCATCCAATCCATTACTGCCAACAAACAGCGGTTTAGCAAAGAAACTGCTTCCTTGGAATTGGGTGGAAAGGAGTAGTAGAGTTGGGTGTCATCAGCGTACTGGTGGAACCGCACCCCACAACTCCGGATAACCTCTCCCAACGGTTTCATGTATATGTTAAATAGCATGGGGGACAAAACAGAGCCCTGAGGGACTCCACAGGCCAATGGCCAAGGAGTCGAACAGGAGTCCCCCAGTACCACCTTCTGGGTCCGTCCATCCAGGAAGGAATGGAGCCACTGTAAAACAGTGCCTCCAAGACCCATCCCAGCAAGGCGGCCCAGAAGGATACCATGGTCGATGGTATCGAACGCCGCTGAGAGGTCCAGCAGAACCAGCAGGGACACACTCCCCCTGTCCAGTTCCCGGCGAAGATCATCCACCAAGGCGACCAAAGCTGTTTCTGTCCCATAACCAGGCCTGAAGCCAGATTGAAATGGATCTAGATAATCCGTCTCATCCAGGAATCCCTGGAGTTGGGAGGCCACCACACGCTCCAATACCTTGCCCAAAAATGGGATGTTGGAGACTGGCCGGTAGTTATCCAATACAGTGGGGGCCAAGGAGGGCTTTTTCAGTGTGGGTCTTACCACTGCCTCCTTCAAACAGGCTGGGACCCTTCCTTGGCGAAGGGAGGCATTGACCACTCCACTTACCCACTCAGCCAGTCCCCCTCTGGCAGCTTTTATAAGCCAGGACTGTGGAGGGTGGGGGTGGGGGTGGGGGGTTGTGTCTTTGCTGTTTATTGAGGTGTGTGTGTTGTTACAATGGCTTGAGTCATCTGGAGATACTTTCTCCTGAGGTGCCATGTCTGTGTGGTACATTATGAGCTAGGCTGCAGGGATGGATTGGGGTGTGAGTGGATGGATGGATGGTCCAGCCTCTTGGACTTTGAGGTTGGCCTTTTAAGTGTCACCCAACTTCATGATTTTTTAAAAAATTTACTACAGAGAGCCAAAGCTCTCTGGGCCATTCACAAAAGCTAAAACCCCCAAATACGAAGTGATAAAATATAAAATCTTTAAAATGAAACCAAAGTAAAAACCAGCAGCAGTATAAAGATCTAAAAACACAACAACACATTTTTTAAAAAACCTGAAAGACTAAATAGCCTGGGAAAATAAAATGAGCTTCAGTGTGTAACCCGCTTCCCAACAACCGGTCAAACCCCATCTTTAGAGGGACTACGGCCTCTGGGCACTGGCCATTGGGTTTCTGATCACTTATGAAATGAAATTGGCAAGACTGGATTTCTGGAGGCAAAAAGGAAAGAGTGCTGGCAACAGAATCACTGAAACAATAAGTCTAAGAGGATACATGAAATATCAAGCCAAAGAATATGAAGAGTTTCCAAGTACCAACAGGAAATGCTTGATTTGCATCATTGATTGCAAGCCGCCTGGAGCATATGAGAAAAGCAGGGTAGTAAGCTTTTAAAATTAAAATAGCACCCTGTTCAAACATACAGATACACTGCTAAGCATGTGGATCCTGCACATAAAATGCAATGAGGATCATAGAATCATAGAATAGTAGAGTTGGAAGAGGCCTATGAGGCCATCGAGACTAACCCCCTGCTCATTTGCAGGAAACCACCCTAAAGTGTACCTGACAGATGGTTGTCCAGCTGTCTCTTGAATGCCTCTAGTGTGGGAGAGCCCACGACCTCCCTAAGTAATTGGTTCCATTGTCGTACTGCTCTAACTGTCAGGAAGTCTTTCCTGCTGTCCAGCTGGAATCTGGCTTCCTGCAACTTGAGCCCATGTTTCTATGGGATGATGCTTCACGCACCCTCTCAATCCCAGCTTCCACCTCAGAGGCTGCTGTTGTGCTTCCTTGCCAGACTCTCAAAGCTCCAGCCAAGCCTCACGTACCTGTTCAGCTTCTCCAGCTCGGTCCCTGGCGGCGCTGGCTGTCTCTTCAGCTCTTGTGGCCGCCAGGCTGTTGTTGGCCCATTTCACCTTGAGGGCGTCCACCTGCCTGTCGAGGTGTCCCACCCGTTCCATGGCCGCGGCCAGCTGACCCTCGGCGCTTGCTGTCTTTTCCTGGATCTGATGGGAGAAGGGAGGTAAGAGGCGGGTGGGGGTCAGAGTAATGAAGCAGGGGAGACCACCGTTATGAAGGTGTCTCCTCATCCAATATAGGCCACTGAGCTCAGAGGGCTTCAGCTATTGGGCACTATAGAAATACAATAAATAAATAAAATAAATAAATAAAATCCAGTGCCCCAAGAAGCAGAAGTGCATCCATGTGGTGGCACCAGGAAAAAAAACCATTGGTGCTGTTACACCACTGTCCTGGTTGTGGGTTTCCCGTGGGCAGTGAATTGGCCATTGTGTGAACAGCTGGACTAGATGGACCCTTGGTCTGATCCAGCAGGGCTCTTCTTATGTAATAATAATAATAATAATAATAATAATAATAATAATAATAATGGCTTTGTCCATTTTCTTCCGCTGCCCCTTATGCCTGGAACGCTCTTCCAGAACATTTGCGAACTACAAGTTCAATCACAGTTTTTAAAGCTCAGCTAAAAACTTTTATTTTTTCTAAAGCTTTTAGAACTTGCTTTTGATCTGACTTTTATACTGTTAGTTTTACTCTACCCTGTGCCTGTTTGGTGCATTCTCTTCCCCTTCTTATTGTCTTATTATGATTTTATTAGAATGTAAGCCTATGCGGCAGGGTTTTGCTATTTTATTGTTTTACTGTGTACAGCACCATGTACACTGATGGTGCTATATAAATAAATAATAATAATAAGAAGAAATTTATTTCTTACTCGCCTCTCCGTTTGGATTGAGGCGGAGAACAACAATAAGTATAAAATACATAAAACATAGTATACGTTGTTAAAACATCCTAAAAACATCCTAAAGGCATCCTAAAATTCCACTGGATAGGCCTGCCGGAAGAGGTCAGTCTTTATAGCTTTCTTAAATGCTAAAAGACTGTTAAGTTGACGAATCTCCTCCATTCTTATTGGTGTGGGATGGGGGGAGGGAGCAGCTTTATCCCAAGTTAGTTTTCTGGAAAAAAAATATTTGGGGAGGGAGTAACATAAATGACTTGCCTGCCCCCCTCCCTCGCCTCCCCATTGGGGCAGCCTGTGACAGCATTCCCAAGCACTGTGATATGGCGCTAGAGGTACTCATGCTTCAAATAGCCGAGGGGGTCACGCAGGGAGCTGTGTTGCCGCCTTCTTCCCTTGTCCACCCCATCCTTTGCTGGAGTCCTCCTGCTCCCTTCTCTCAGCTGTGCTGCTCCTTCTATGCCCGGAACAGCCTCTCCTATGTCTGGTTCATGAAACCATCCTTGTATCACACCTTTTCCCTATACAAGCCCAAGGGTGTCTAGCCCTAGTCCAGCCTTCTTTTGCAACCTGGTGCCCTCCAGACGTGTTAGATGACAACCTCCCAGCTATGCAGGCTGAGGGATTCTGGCAATTGTAGTCCAATGTATCCAGAGACCACCAGGTTGGGTGAGGCTGCCCTAGTTCCAGATTACTCACACGTAGAGTCCCTGTGTGGACAATAGGAAGAGGGGTCACTGACCCCACCCCTTTGATGGCCAGGCTGAACACGTGGCCGTCTAGGAGATGAGGGCAGGAACAGCGGCATGACTCCACAGTCCCTTGTCCACATGGCAGCCGTACCCGCAAGCAACAGATCCTGTGATTAGAATAGTTTGGGGAACGCATGTTGACAGTGGGCTTTGATTCCAGACACGCTGCTCCATGTCTGTCCCTTGTCCCTCGTTCCCTTCTCTGAGCCTTTTGTCCTCGTGGGTCCTGCCTTTGAAGACAATTCAGAAGCTTCAATCGGTGCAGAATTCAGCTGCCAGAATGTTCACTGCTGCAGCCAGGTTTATTCGCATCACTCTAGAATTAAAGTGCACCGGTTGCCTATTCGTTTCTGGGCCTAGTTCAAGGAGCGAGTACTTTAAAGCCCCAAACAGCGTGGGGCCCAAAATACTAGGAGGTGCGCTGCCTCTTCTCATGATAGCCTGCACAAGTCTTAGAATCTCCTGCTGATGCCCTACTCCAGGTGGCTTCCGTATCGGAAGTGTGCTGTATCATCACCCAGGGGAGCTGTTTGGGGCTTCAACTCCCACTGTTTGTGACCATTAGCCCTACTGGCAGGGGCTCCTGGGAGTTGAAGTCTAAAACAACCAGAGATCTACCATCTGCCCTCCCCTGCCTTAGAGCTTCAAGGGCCAGTACAAATAGGGTGACCCTATGGAAAGGAGGACAGGGCTCCGGTATCTTTAAGAGTTGCATAGAAAAGGGAATTTCAGCAGGTGCCATTTGTATGCATGCAGCACCTGGTGAAATCCCCTCTTCATCACCACAGTTAAAGCCGCAAGAGCCCTGCCCTCTTTTGTATGGGGTGACTGGGCGGAGCTTTAACTGTCGTGGTGAAGAGGGGATTTCACCAGGTGCTGCATGCGTACAAATGACACCTGCTGAAATTCCCTTTACTATACAGCTGTTAAAGATACCGGAGCCCTGTCCTCCTTTCCCTAGGGTCACCCTAGTGCAAAGCCTTCTTGAAGTGGGGAAATGGACACTGGCTCATGTCCCTGGAACCCCAATTCCCAGTTCCTATGGAGCGTTCCCTCATGCCAGCTCCACAGAGGCCGGGTCTCAAGGTCGGCCCTTTTGAGTGGTTCAAGGGAAATGGAGGGAAGGGAGCTCAGGAACACGTTTCCTGTGGGGGTCAGTAAAGGTGGCACAGGGTGGGGTGGGGGGGCTTACCCTGCTCACGACATCTTCCGTGTGGTAGATATCACTGGCTGCGTTGCGGATGGCCGTCTCGGCAGCAGTTTGGGCCCGTCTGGCATCGTCGAGAGCCTTCTTCACGGCTTGCGTGGCACTCTTGACGCTCTCTGCTCGAGCACTGGAAGGGGAAGATTGCTGCAAGTATGAATACAGCCCTTGTGCTCACCAGCAATCCTGATCCTGCAACGGACACTGCCGCTGATGACAAATTCAAGGTAATAATAGGTTCCATTAGCAGTCATCACCTATTATCCCTATGTGGAACCTCCATGTATAGGTGCAGTATAACTTGGATTATTAGATATAGACCAGCCTTCCCCAAGTTGGTGCCCTCCAGATGAGTCGGACTGCAACTCCTATAATTCCCAGCCAGCAGGGCCAGAGGTCATGCTAGTTGTCGGGATTGGGCCCAGACTCTCCGCAGAGGTTGTGGAAGAGAACTCGGAGGTAGATGAAGAATAAGGCGATGGGATGGGAGAAGAACGCACGGATCAGACGCAAGGCAGCGTAGGGAAATATGGGGTTCTACAAGGTTGGCCCATCACAGGAGACTCTCTAGGGGAAGACCCTCCTTGAGGGTGAGATTGAGAAAGCCTTTCAGGTTCTGTGCTGCAGACCTACGTCAGATTTGCAACAACTTCCTGTTCTACTGTTGTGCCTCCCTCAAAGGGATCTTTAGGTAAGCTATTTAGTGATCGGGGATCTTAACATTAGATTGCCAGAAGATGTCCAGGTCTGTAAACTGAATCGTTGTTAGACTGATGGATTTGCATAACAAAGCCCATTTACTTGGATTTCAATTTCTTGACACTATTTGGGAATTATGGGAGCTGCAATCCAACACACCTAGAGGGTACCAGGTTGAAGGAGGCCGTAGTAGGGTCATGTCTCTAGAACCACGGCGCATGCCAAAAAACGCTTCGTAATTCTTCTAACAGCACCCTTGCAAAGGAGGCCGCACAAGTTTCTTTCTCTCGGATCTATGGCCAAATAGCGAGCTTCATGGAGACGGAGGAGGAGGAGGGGAAGGGGGAACTTGAACTCCTGTCCAAAGCAGTTCACTACTTTATCCTGGCGGTCAGTTCAGGTCTTACCAATGGCTACAGGGACTCCTGGTCCAGCACGGCAAGCTCCTTCCCTTCCCTTCTTTTTGCTAAACACCATGTTGGTGCTCTGAAGGAGAAGAGGTTCCACTGTGTGAACAGAACGGTAGACTAGATGGACTCTTGGTCTGATCAAGCAGGGCTTTTCTTGTGTTCTTTTTAAGATGGATTGGGGGGCAACAGTTTTGACCCCCACTGCCTTTTCCCTAGGTCCGAGTGGCCACATCCTCCTCGCTCCCAACCCCACCGCCTCTCACCAGTTGTGTAGTATTATATTTTGAAGCGCAGGCACTCACCGTGACAGTCCCCACAGGCAAGCTGCCAAAGAGATTCCAAAAATCCAAGCGGTTTTGTTGACCCATATATATAAAAAACAGACCTAGCAGTTTTCATCTCTGCCCATAAGGAAAGCTGAGCGAAGGAAGATAGATGCTTTTGAACTGTGGTGTTGGAGGAAAATCAGAAGACGTTTACTTCTTGGGAGGAGAGCAATGACAAATCTTGATAAAATAGTTAAGAGCAGAGACACCACACTGACAACAAAGGTCCGCATAGTTAAAGCAATGGTATTCCCCGTAGTAACCTATGGCTGCGAGAGCTGGACCATAAGGAAAGCTGAGCGAAGGAAGATAGATGCTTTTGAACTGTGGTGTTGGAGGAAAATTCTGAGAGTGCCTTGGACTGCAAGAAGATCAAACCAGTCCATACTCCAGGAAATAAAGCCAGACTGCTCACTTGAGGGAATGGTATTAAAGGCAAAACTGAAGTACTTTGGCCACATAATGAGAAGACAGGATACCCTGGAGAAGAGGCTGATGCTAGGGAAAGTGGAAGGCAAAAGGAAGAGGGGCCGACCAAGGGCAAGATGGATGGATGATATTCTGGACGTGACAGACTTGACCTTGGGGGAGCTAGGGGGAGCAACGGCCGACAGAAAGCTCTGGCGTGGGCTGGTCCATGAAGTCACGAAGAGTCGAAAGCGACTGAACGAATAAACAACAAATGGATCTTAATTGCTTACTGAAGGCCGAGTCACCTCAAAACGCTTTGCATGACAACAGGAAACAATACGTTTTAGGGCGAGAATTGCAGCTAGGTTCATAGGGAAACCGGAGTGGGGGGGTGGCAGATGACGGCAGCGTGGCGCCGCCGCCTCCCTGGGAAGCCCTGGCTCTGCTCCGCCACCGCCTCCCATACTCACTTGGCCCGCCGCGCATCCTGCAGCAGCTCTCCTGCCACCCGCACGTCTCCTGCTGTTTGGTCCAAGATGGCGTCCACATTGGCCAAGCTGCTGACGCGCTGCTTGATCTCCTCGGCGAGATGGTGGATTTGTGCAGGGGATGCTGGGATGGAGAGTTCCAGCACGCGGGAGGCCACCAGGGCAATGCTGTCAGGATCAGCCCCCTCGACTGGGCGAAGGAGGGGGGGGTCAATTAGTACCGTGAATGGGTAAAATGGCGGCACCCCTGCTTGCAGTCTGCAAGGCCTCATCTTCAATGTGCCTCTGCCTTCTGCTCCCCTCTTCTCTCATCTCTGTAGCTCGGGGTCACGACACAGCGGCAGAGCGCTGGCTTGGCATGCACGACACCCCTGGTTCAATCCCCGGCATCTCCAGGGGCACGTCTACACGAAGGTTTTGCCCCGGGGTGGCTGCACAATAGCAGCACGTTATCTACATGACGCAGCCGCCATTGCGAAGCCATCTGGGGGCAAACCCTGGAAACTCCGCTCCAAAAAAGTCGGGCACTTACCCTGGCTTTTTTGGCAGCGGGGCCCATGACGCCCCCTAATTTTAAACAAAATTAAAATGGGGGGTGGAGAGGAGCCGGCAGTTCCTCCCCCCCCCCTTTTTTACTTTATTATCTATATCTGCGGAGCTCTTCAGATACAGATTATAAAAATAAAAAGAAATGGGGGTGGGTGGGGAGGAACGGGCAGCCAGAGGGAGGGGACGTGGTTCGCCCAGTCCCTCTCGCGTCCTCCTCTGGTTGCCTCGTTCCTCTCCCCCCCATTTTTATTATTATTATTTGTATGTACAGAGCTCCGCAGGTACAGATTTTAAAATTTAAAAAAAAGGGGGGGAGGAACGGCCCCATTCCTCTCCTCACCTCACCCCACCATTTTAATTTTTTTTACTTCTCCAGAGGCATGGAGCTGGAAAATTCGCACTTGCCTTCTTTCCCGTGCAGATGCCGGGAAGGAACGCAAGTGCGGGTGCAAGGCGCCTTGTGGGGGCCAGGTAGGGCTGAAGAAACTCCTGGCTGAGACCCTGGAGAGCCATTGCTGCCAGTCAGTGTCCACATAACTAGGCTAGATGGACCAAGGGTCTGACTCTGTATAAGGGAGTTTCTATGTTGCTATTCCCCACAAATCAGGCTATCTGCTGCGGCTTAACAAATCTTAAACATGCTTTCTATCACCAAGAGAGGAATTATAATTTTAAACATGTGATCTGCTTTGGGAGCTTTGCTGAGAAGCAGAGAAAAAAAAATCTTCAAATGAAAGGAAGGGGGTGGGGGGGGGGAAGGAGCCATGGTACCCCCATTAGGGCCTAGTATTTACCCATTCCTGCAATGCCAATCCCATTATAGTGAAAAAGACTCTTCCTGCTTTAGAAAGCAGAGGAGAGGAGAACTCTGGGAAGTTTTCACATCGCTTTACTACACACAATCCGCCTCTGGATAAAAAGAGTTTCTGAACAGTACCAAAAAAAGAAAAAGAAAAAGGTATTCTTAGAAGAATTCCTAATGGGTGTAAAAGCCCCTAGTTAGGTTGGCTTTTAAAAGGTCAGGTAAGTTTATTCAGGCTGTTGGGCTATGCTGGTGAAATGCATTAGCGCTCAAGTAGCTGGCAGGGACCTCAGCCTGTGGAATACCACCGAGATCTAGGCACAGTGGCCAACCACATGCCTCTGGGAAGCCCACGGGTAGCACAGGGGTACAACAGCAATCTCCTGCTCGTGTTCCTCAGCAGCTGGTACTGAGAGGCACACTGTCTTGCGAGGTGGGGGTGGGGAATGAGGGCAGTGTATTCCCGAGTGGCTGGGGAACATGGGTGAGAGGGTGCTGATGCACTCATGCCCTGCTTATGGGCTTCCCGTGGGCACCTGGTTGGCTGCTGTGTGAACAGGATGCAGGACTAGATGGACCCTTGGTCTGACCCAGCAGGGCTCTTTTATGTTCTTATGATACACATTTAATAAATAAAACATAGTGAATACGGGATGGAAAGAGGACGGTGTGATCTCGCACTTACGATTCAGGAATCCTTTGATTTGCTGGATGAGGTCCCGCAGCTCCTTGTTGGAGCGCTCCAGCCGGGCCTTGGTGGCATTGGCATTGTCCAAAGCCACCTGCGCTCTCCGCTTTGCCTCTCCAGCCCGGGCCTTAGCATCGGCCACCTGCCAGAAACACGCCAGATCCCCTGATCAGCCAGTAGGGGGCAGCAAACACACAGGCATGCAGGGAACTCCGATTTCCTTCATTCATTCCCGGAATAAAGACAGAGCAGCAATGCCAAGAGCAGGCAGCAGGCAGAGCTATGTCCCATGCAGGCCTTCCGGCGGCCTCCCAAGCCCCGCCCTACTCAAATAATCGACTCCTCTGTTCTCCCCAACACTTACCTGGCGCAGCAGGAGATCCACGTCAGCCACGGCACGGCGTAGCTCCCCTTCGGCGTGGCGCGCTCGGTCCAGCGCATTGTCGGCGGTGGCCACAGCCCCATTGCAGTTGAGGCCCCCGCAGTGGCGCCTGCCGTCTTCGTCGCGGCAACCGGCCCCTCCACAGGGGCTGCTGGAGCAGGGGGCGTCCCCCGGGGCCCCACACACCTAGGAGAGGGAGCAGGCGTGATCAGCGCGGAAGCTGCCCTCGCCCCTTAACTCCCCGCGATGCTCTCCAAGACTGCCTCGCTATACTCCAGATGCTGTTGCAGCTACTGCAACTCCTATCTGCCCCAGCCAGCAGAGGCTATGGTAAGAGATGATGGGAGTTGTAGTCCAAGGACATCTGGAGGGGCACCTGTCCCCCAATCCCCACCCATCTCAAGTTGGCCTTGTCCTTCCTCTCAACCAGGACTGACTGCTTGCATCAGGGGGGCGCAAATAGCAGCCTTCCAGATGTTCTGGCCTAGCTGGCCCAGCCAATAGCGAGGGATGTTGTTGGGAGTTTTAGGCCAAAGCAAAGGGCTACAAGTGGCCCATTCTGGCTAATTACAGAATGTGTTTTCATTCTGAAAACAACAGAATGAAATTTAATAAGGATAAATGCCAAGTTCTGCATTTAGGAAATAGAAACCAAATGCACAATTACAAGATGGGGGACACTTGGCTCAGCAATACTACAAATGAGAAAGATCTTGGAATTGTTGTAGATCGCAAGCTGAATATGAGCCAACAGTGCGATATGGCTGCAAGAAAGGCCAATATTGGGCTGCAATATTTTGGGCTGCATTAATAGAAGTATAGCTTCCAAATCGCATGAGGTACTGGTTCCTCTCTATTCGGCCCTGGTTAGGCCTCATCTAGAGTATTGCGTCCAGTTCTGGGCTCCACAATTCAAGAAGGACGCAGACAAGCTGGAGTGTGTTCAGAGGAGGGCAACCAGGATGATCAGGGGTCTGGAAACAAAGCCCTATGAAGAGAGACTGAAAGAACTGGGCCTGTTTAGCCTGGAGAAGAGAAGATTGAGGGGAGACATGAGAGCCCTCTTCAAATACTTAAAAGGTTATCACACAGAGGAGGACCAGGATCTCTTCTCGATCCTCCCAGAGTGCAGGACACAGAATAATGGACTCAAGTTAAAGGAAGCCAGATTCCAGCTGGACATCAGGAAAAACTTCCTGACTGTTAGAGCAGTACGACAATGGAATCAGTTGCCTGGTGAGGTTGTGGGCTCTCCCACCCTAGAGGCATTCAAGAGGCAGCTGGACAACCATCTGTCAGGGATGCTTTAGGGTGGATTCCTGCATTGAGCAGGGGGTTGGACTCAATGGCCTTGTAGGCCCCTTCCAACTCTGCTATTCTATGATTCTATACTTCAGGCTTCCCCAACCTGATGCCCTCCAGATGTCTTAGAATACAACTTCCTGCTTCTGCCGTGAAAGGAGGTCAAGAAACGTTTTAAATAAATAAAATAAATAAATAAACTTCCAGGATTCCTGACCTTCACCGTGCTGCTGGGGCTGCTGGAAGTCCATGTCCAAAACATCTAGGTCGGGGAAGGCTGCTCTGCTTTGACTTCATTACTCTTGCCTTATCCAGGCAAAGCTTCACTGACATACGCAGGCCTCTCTCGGGCCCCCAGACGATTTTGAGTCCTCAGGCATTTTGCCCCCAATGGCCCATGTTTCCCCATAGTCCTCCACTTTCCACACTGGCTTGGGGCTTCCCCCCAAGGCCACCAGACCCACCTTCTCATTGATCTGGTGCAGGCTCAGCCCTCCGACGCGTCTTGATAGGTCCGTCAGGCCTTGCCTGTTGGCCGCGTTCTGCCTATTGAAAGTGTCTCTCCGTACTGTCATCAGATGCTCGGTGCGACGCCGGGAAGCGGCTGACTGGCTGACAGGGCTAGGCACAGCCAAGGCGGAGGCGTTGGCTCGGTGCTCAGCTTCGCGCGACTGCACGAAGGACTGGCGGACGCTGTCATAAGCACCTGCCCAGGATGAAAAGGTGATTTAACACTGGAGCATCAAGAGGCCTGTGCTGGGCCGAAAAACCTCTGGATATCTCTTCTACTAGGCCTGAGGGAATCCCCACTCACAAGCGACCAGTCTGATTCCAAAATCACCTCTTGCCCTTGCTTGTAAAACTAATGAACAGGAGCTGGATTTGAGAGAGGAGAGCAGAGTGAAGAAGGCAATGCAGAATGCGGTTGCCAACAGGGCCGGCTGAAGGGTTCTGGGAGTTGTAGTCCAACACATCGGGAGGATGCCAGGTTGCGGAAGTCTATCATAAATACTTAGAATCATTACTGCAGCGCTTTTAGCATTACAAAGTGCCATTTATCTTTAAATACTATTTTAGCAAGCTTTAGAAGAACCCTGTAAGGTAGGCCATTGTTTTTATCTCCATATCACAGGGTGGTGTGGGTGGATTTTGGTTCCAAATTTGAGAGATAGCAGACCGGAGTTAACACATGGTTTGTTGCTGGGTTAACTCTGGGTTGTTTAACCCTTCAACAGCCCAGAGTTTTCAAGGTTCAGGCATCACAAAACAACCCAGTAACTGGGTTGTCAGTTGAAAGCAGAAGTGGCAAACAGATGAGAGGCAGCCCACATGCCCTGCCAATTTCTGGGTTAAGCAATCCAGGAATTGGCTGTGACATGCAAACTGAGTCTCTCTCTCTCTGGAAAGGGAGAGTAACTATAAACGTTAGCCTGAGGTCCTCGGCAGAAAACGGAATCAATAAAGGGGATAACTGAGACAGGCTTTCCGAGCGGCTCTGCCCTCTGGGTGAAGCAATACTTTGGACACTTACCCAACACATTGGCATTGATGAGTGCATCCAGCTGGCGGGCCAGGTCTGCCAGGCTGAGGTTGAGGCCCCGAGCGGCACGCTCCAGCGTGCCTAAGGCATGGTTGGCATTGAAGTTCTTGTCTTGGGTGGCTGTCAGCATCCCCTCCAGGCGGGTCAGTGTTTCCGTCACATCGGCTATCTCCTGCCTGACGATACGAACAAGAAGGCGCAATGAAGCGCGCTCCTCTCCCTTGGGGAAAGGCCCAGGCCGATGGCTGCTAGGGCTGCCACCTTGAATTGGTCACGAGAGGGACTGCAGCTCAGTCGTAGAGAGCAGCTGTTTTGCAAGCTGAAGGTCCAGGCTCAATCCCTGGCATTTCCTGGGGTGGGGTGGGGCGTCTTCACCACGTTGCTTTGCCGCTCCTTCCTGGCGAAAACTCACAGGATCAGAGCTGCATGGTGGGGGTGGGAAATCCCCACAGCAGGAGGGACGAGTGGCACGGGCTTTCCGGCAGCCATCTGGCTCACCGGGCTTGCCCGCACTTCTGGCGACTAGTCAGTGGCCGCGATCTTCCCCCACCCCAGCGTGAACTCGAAGTGAAATCGCCACCAACACACAGAAAAAGGACAGTGGTGACCTTGCAACAAATGGAAAAGTCATGGTAAGCGCGCAACTTTTTTTAGTGCGCAGCTTCGGGGAAACGCGCCGTGCAACCGACGCAGCGCCACTGCACAGTGACCACGGGGTAAACAGGGCATTTAGACAAACTTCTGGGGAAACAGGGACAGACAGCTTGTGGGCCTTCTGATGCTGGGGTTTACGGCTCCCATCAGCCCTTATCCAGCACAGCCGATAGTGAGGGATCGTTGCAGGCCAGGAGGGCAAAATAGCAGCGCACCAGCCTGGAGGTTCCACCTTCATTTTAGAGAGCTGATAGCTATTGCTAGACCATATCATGAGGGATTTATTGAATCCTTTTTAAAAGATCATTTTTTCAGGCTGGCAGCTGATTGAAGAAATCTTAAGGAACAACCCAAAATGAGAAACTCAAAGTGTCAGGGAGCATTAAGGTGCACATGATCTGCCACTCCCAAATCCCTTCTGGAGGGGTGTGTGTGTGTGTGTCCTTTTACTTTCCTAGCAGATCATTGCTTTAAAAAAAAAAAAAAAACCCATCCCATTGCATCCAATTACAGATGATGGAAGTTGTAGTACAACACATCTGGCATGCATCAAGTTAGGGAAGACAGATCTAACCAATTGCTCATAGGTTAAGACACAGGAAGTGATTTTATACCAGTGCTTACCACTGAATAATGGCACCTCCCCATAAAAAGGTTATCCATCTGGTCCAGTCCAGGAAATAACTGCTTCCCCTGCTCACTCTCTGCTCCTGAGGTCCAGCCTAGCCATTCCTCTACACCAGTCTATGTGGCATTAGGGCATATGAACAGAAAAAGAGCCCTGCTGGACCAGACCAAGGCTCCATCTTGCCCCACATTCTGTCCACCCAGTGACCAACCAGCTGCCCACAGGAAACCCACCAGCAGGACATGAGTGAAACAATATCCTCCCGCCCATGTTCTGCAACCACCGGTGTACATAGGCACACTGCCCCTGATACTAGAGGTAGCATAGAGCCCTCAGGATAATAGCCATCAAAAGCCTCATCCTCCTGGAATTTCTCCAATCCCCTTTTAAAGCCATCCAAATTGGTGGCCGTCACCACATCTTGTGGTAGCGAAAGTCATAGTTTAACTATGCGCTGTGTGAAGAAGAACGTTCTTTTATGGATGGCGGTGCCGGCAGCGCCAGGTAGGCCAGGCCCCCGCCCCGGCCCCCACCCCCTTACCTTCCTCCGTCACAGGCTTCAATTGAGGCCCCGGTTGAAGCCAGAAGAGGCCTCGGCCTTCACTTCTGGCTTCAACCGGGGCCTCAATTGAAGCCCGTGACGGAGGAAAGTAAGCGTCCCTCCTCCCTGCTCCCTTACCTGGTGCTTCCGCCGCCGCCGCCACATGGATGCCAGTGCCCGCAGCGCCAATTACTCCCCCTCCCCCCCACTTACCTTCAGGCAAAGCTCCGGATTGAGGCGATCCTCTTCGCCTCGATCCGCAGCCCCCCTGACTCTCTTCGCCTCCGCCTTTTCCGGCCACCTCGCTCCTGCTTCTCTGAACCGAAGAGAAGCGGAGCACATCCCTAATAAATAAGTGTTAGTTGCCCTTTTCTGCGCTTTCCCCAATTCCCCAATGTCCATTTGGAGGTGTGGCAACCACGCGTCACTCACCGCAGTTCATCCATGCCATGCAAGAGGTGGGTGATGGCGCTGGCGCTGGCATTGCGAGCACTGACAACAGCCTGGACGGCACTCAGCTTGTCCTGGAGTCGGCGGAAGGTGCCCTCGAACGCCCCGGTGAGGCCCGTCTGGTGGAGCTGCTGGGCCCGCTGGGCCAGGCTGCGGGTGCGGGCGGCCAAGTCCTGCACGATGCGATCCCAGTCCCCGAAGCACTGATGGCAGGGCTGGCAGGCAGGATATTCGCCAGAAAAGCCGCGGGAGCAGTGGTCGCAGCGCACGCCCGATATGCCCGGGCGACAGGAGCAGTGGCCCGTGATACGGTGGCATTGCGGCTTCTCGATCCCACGTGGGTCGCAGTCACAGGCTGCCCACAACACAGACGCAGTGAGCAAGAGAGAGAGTGAGTTAGCCGCCCCCCCTCCCCGCATGTCACTCACAGCGCCCCCGAGCAGATAACGCCTCCTGGCCTAATAATAAATCCATGAACGAGCTGATCTGAACCCAGAACCCAGTTTCTTATGGCAGACTCTCCAGCGCTGCCTATTTAAATCACCACAGTCTCTATTTTCTCATGTGTGCCATTTATCTTAGGCGGGATTGTCCTGAAATAACAACTGGCTTCTAAGGTTTCATAGGCCTCGTGTGGAGCAGAGCGGTAAAGCAGCAGTTTCTGCAGCTGAAACTCTCCCCACAGCCTGAGTTCGATCCCAGTGGAAGCTGGTTTCAGGCAGCCGGCTCGGGTTGACTGAGCCTTCCATCCTCCCGAGGTCGGTAAAATGAGTACCCAGTTAGCTGGGGGAAAGGTAATAATGGCCGGGGAAGGCAACGGCAAACCACCCCGCTGTAAGGCCTGCCAAGAAAACGTCAGCGAAAGCTGGCGTCCCTCCAAGAGTCAGTGATGACTCAGTGCTTGCACGAGAGGTTCCTTTCTTTCCTTTTCCTTCTAAGGTTTCACCAGCCCTCACCACACTTCTAAGCATATTGTTACAAGCTTGGCAGTCTCGATGACTGCAGTTGAGCCCTATTGTCCTGGTTTTGCCCAACCCCTTTACCTAAGATCAGGCGCTTAGCAAAAAAAGAAAAGGAAAAGGAAAAAAAAAAGGCTTAAATCCCTGACAGGCTGCAAAGCTCTTCCCAGCTGCTTGGAACAGTCACACCCTTCAGCTGGTGGAAGGAGAAAAGAAAGAGAAGTTTGCAGTTTCAATTCGGGCAGACACAGGGCTTCGTCACACGAACGAAATAAGGCACGCTCGTGACTGGCCACTCACGGAAGTTTGCGGGCCCTTTTGACGATGTCGTCAAGCTCTTGCACGTGTCCTGCGCCTTCCCCTAGTAATTCCGTTTACAAACAAGCAAACCGTGATATCCCGATTCTGCTGAAATATCTCAGGATTTCCTACCATGCTACACTAGAGGGCACTGTCCTATTCAGGGCTATGAGCAACAAGAGGAGGGGAAGTTTTCCATTATAGACCACATTGTCGCCCCTCTCCGGCCGTGTAATGCAGCCCCATTACGATTGCGCAAGAGAAACAGGAAGCAAAGTCCCGGTAAGGAAATGTGATTTCCCCTTAATCTAAAGAAGTTCACAAAGACGGGTTTGCACAATCGCAGTGGCTTGTCACAGCCATTAGGTTGCCTATTTCTGCCCCGGCTTGCCATATTGTGCAAACCCGGTGAGAGTGGGTTTTTCTCATAGTTAACAACCCCCACAGAAGCCTAAAACAGCCCATAGGTTCTGGGTGGTTTGTTAACCACGCCAACAAACCCCCCCTCGCCGTGTTCGCACAGGATTGCAAACCAAGGTTTCACTTCCACTCACTCGCTAGCCGTACTCACGTCGGCACTGCTGGCTGGGCTCCCCCCAGTGGTTCTCCTGGCATTCCGAGCAGGTGCGGCCCCCAAAGCCTGGCCGACACTGGCATTGCCCTGTGAACTAGAAAACAATCAGAGTTAAGAAGTTGGAAACACCCCAAAAGCAAGCCCTTGCACACCACCGCACGGCAAAGTAAGTTCTAAAGTCTGTTGTCAAGGTGCAAAGGCACAGATGAGAAGCCTGGGAAGAATAAATGAATAAATAAATTGTCAGGTTTTTAGCCTGTGTAAGTTTTTACTGGAACTAGGGACCTAAGAAATGTTAATTGGGATATTCATCTCAAGGCTTTGGCAAGAAGCCAGGATACTCAGGTGGAGGGTATCTGGGCAGAACAGCAAACTAGCTGATGCAATCCAGTGTTCACATTGCATGAGAACACTGTGATTGGTTCTCATCTGTATAAATATGTTATTGGTAATGAATCAGTGTGGAGAGTTTACTGGAGTTTTGTTGGAGCGTTATTCTGAATTGTTCTCTGTATATACTTGTACAGTAAACTTAGACAAGTAGTTAAAAGCTACTGTGTCTGAGTCTTCCTTCTTCAATGGACCATTTATTTACTACCTGGATCCTCTGGTTCAGCTTGCGTTATTTGCACTCTGTGCATGCTCTGCGGAAGTGAAACACTTCACCCTCCTAACATAAATAAATAAATAAATAAATAGATGATTGATGATAACAACACATGGTGCTTTCGGCTGTTCAAATGGCTTTAAATATATACTCTCAGGTGGGTAAGTATTATTATCCCTTGTCCAGTCACTGGCCATAAGACCCGTAGGAGTTTTTAGGTGGACAAGTTTTCTCTTCAAATGCTGTTATATTATATTTGTACATCAAAATATAAATATCTTTTGTCAGGAAATAACTAAACAATTTTTTTTAAAATGGTGTTAATACTAGCAAAGTAAAGTCAAAATAGTAAAAATACCCACAGTGAAAGGTACTAGAGGACTAAAAATAGTCTTATCTAATAGGAAATTGTATAAGGAATCTAAAAAACACGTCGTATTTAGTATAGGTATACTGACAAGAACAGAATATTACGAAATTCAGTATTAGCTACTGCGTGTATATGCCCCAAACAAAATGGCGTCCTACAAAATTTATGCCCGGGTTGCCAGATGTCTACCCAAGATTTTACCCTTCCTTCAGGCATGCCCTAACAGCATTTGAAGAGAAAACTTGTCCACCTCAAAATTCCTATGGGTCTTATTAGGGTGACCCTATGAAAAGGAGGACAGGGCTCCTGTATCTTTAACAGTTGCATAGAAAAGGGAATTTCAGCAGGTGTCATGTCGCACCTGGTGAAATTTCCTCTTCATCACAACAGTTAAAGCTGCAGGAGCTATACTAGAGTGACCAGATTGAAAAGAGGGCAGGGCACCTGCAGCTTTAACTGTTGTAATGAAGAGGAAATTTCACCAGGTTCTCCATATATACAAATGACACCTGCTGAAATTCCCTTTTCAGTACAACTGTTAAAAGACACAGGAGCCCTGTCCTCCTTTTCATAGGGTCACCTTATCTTATGTTCAGTGACTGTATTATCCCGTACTGCAAAAAGGGTGGGGTATCTGAAGCTGAGAGAAGGGTGGCTTGCCTAAGCCCTCTTAATTTCTTGGCTGGAACGATCTCAGCCTCAGACTCTGAGCCACTGTGCTACAGTAACTCAGAAGAGCTCCTTAGCTACAGTGGTAGAATGCGTGCAGAAACCACACTGGCACAGAGAAAAGCTTCTCAGCAAGCGCTGTTTGACCCCGGCAGTCCGCTGCACCCTATTACTGTGGCACCCTTGAGAACAAAGCTCTCAAGGAGCCCTGGCGTCTTGGCAGAACGTAGCGTTTCTGCCTCCTCTCCCCCCACCCCCTACATGTATTTCAAGCAGTGCGGTTATTTATTACGTTTCCATCCCACCCTTCCTCTACGGAGCTGAAGGCAGTGGGCCTGCATCGTCCCACTAGCCCTACATTACCCTCACAACAAGCCTGTGAGGCAGGACAGACTGAGGCAGGATCAACACTACGGCTTTATAACTGTTTATAAAAGTATTGACAACTGTTGGAGCCCAGGACACGTTCCATATGCCGTTTTCAAACCGCCTTCAAAGTGTTATATCCTGCTTGGTGTAGACCTGGCCTAAGAGAGCCTGGCTCATGATCAACCAGTGATCATCATGGCTAATTGGAGGCTTGAATCAAGGTTTCCCTGATCCTAGAAACACGTGCTGACCACTGCACACACAGCCCTTGGCTCTCAGCACCCCTGAGCATGGGACGCTCTCCATCCCTCCAGTGTCCAGGACGGCACGTAACCTTGCCTCACCTAGCGCAGAGCATGGTGGCAAAGCCTCGGCCTAACCTGATTGCAAGCAGGGCTCAGGGCATACTGGGGGTGGCAGTCACAGGCCTGGCAGCCCTGGCCGCTGGCCGCGTTCCAGAAGTTGGGGGCACAATGGTCACAGTTCCGCCCTTGGACATTGGGCAGGCACCGGCACTGCCCGCTGTGGCGCTCACACTGGCACTGGTCCCGCGACGGGCACTCGCTGCGCACTGTGCCCAGGAAGTTACAGGAGCAGCCTGCAAATGAAGGAGAGAAAGGCTACGCTCAGCCACGGCTTCTTCCGGAAAACCGCATGTTAAAAAAAGAGGCACGCATTCCAGGGTGGCCAATTTTGTGGCCCTCCAGATGTTTTTAGTCTATAAGCGTCATCAGATGAGTGTTTTATTACGCACTTGTTACTGGCCACTCAAAGGGATGACTTAGATTATTTTATTTTTAATCAACGGTTTGGTTAAAATTTGAGCATGAGAATTTAAAAAAATGAGACATGAAAAGACTTAACTAACCTGCCCCACTAATTTAACAGACCACATTGCTGACAAAATAATCTGCAAACCTTGGCCCGTGGCCTTCACCGGTTTTGGACCCATGGGCACATTTGGGAATTTGAGACCATGCTATCGGCACCACCACAAAAATGCCTAATCGGTGGATCACTGCTTTGGCGTCTCCTTGACTCATCTATGGATCTTAGGCTGGGATACTTATTTGGATGCTTATTTGGATATCTGGTCCACTTTTGTACAGCTTATGTAGAATTTCTAGAAAGCGGCATGCATTTCACACAAATCCACGTATGTATATTAAAATAATAATAATAAAAAAACATTTTGCAGGTGCCCACGGGCACCACATTGGGCTCTGTGGTTGTCACATTGGGGACCCCTGCCTTTGACAATTTTTAAGGCTACTTCCAACCCTTCAAAAGATAAATACTTTTAATGCCAGTAAAATTGATATTCTTGAATTTACAGAAGGACATGGAGGGCCAGGGCTAGGAAGAGTGACAGGGGGAACAGGCACTGGGTTCTGGCCAGAAGGAGATACTCACGGTGGCAGGTGCGTCGGGTGGCATCACCATAATAGCCCGCTTGGCAGTGCTGACACTGGTCCCCCTCAGTGTGGTAGCGGCATCGCAGGCACTGGCCTGTGCGTCGATCACAAGATGCTGGGTCCGCCATGTCAATGTTGTTGTTACACGCACAAGGCTGGCATCGCCCCCTGGCCTGCCAAGGGTTACCATAGTAGCCAGGAGCACACTCATCACAGCGCGGGCCTACGTAAAACAAGGGTGTCATTTGGATGGGATGGCCTCCCACAACACACACACACACATACTGTGTGTGACATCACCCTGCCTTGAAACACCCTTCTGACGCACCTTGCGTTTTCTAGAACCTCATCCCTCCACTTGCACCCCAAGCCCTAGTCCGGACTCCACCAGGTGTGCAAAGAGATACCCCTCATGAAGAAAGATGGACTTGCCTGTATAGCCTGGGAGGCAGCTACACATGACTGTTCCAGAGCGGCTGTCTTGGTGGCAAGCAGCAGCAAAATGGCGTCCAGAGCCAGGTGCCTCTGGGCAGGGGCAGGGGCGGCAGTGGCCACCTGAGGCCAGCACTGGGTTCCCATAGTATCCAGCAACACAGCTGTAGATGTGGGGGGAGAAGGTATTATGAACACATTGCAGTAAGTCATTGTAAGATATAAAAGGGACTCTGTGTTTGTGCATTATGTGTATTTGTGGTGTTGTTGTATTAAAAGCAGCAGCATGTAGCATCTGGCACAGAATACAAATGAATGCCTGAAAGTTCTAAATTTCTTGATTTTCAATGCATGTTTCTAGTCCTTGTGGGTGTGAAAAACAGGTTAGAATCTGATGAAGGGCTCCTCTAATGAGTGATTTATTGCATGCTCAAGATTGACCACTCACAAAAGTTTGTGGGTCTTTTAAATGATGTCATGAACGACCAGGACATCTCCCATGGCACCCGTTGGAAATTCCATCATGAAAAGAACCACTTTTAAAATGGTAACACCTGAAAAAAGGGGATCTTCCACCATTAGATGACGTTGTCTCAATGGAACTGAATGGATCTGAATGGAGGGGAAATATTTGATTCAAATCATGGGGTCGTCACTCTCTGTCTGTGTACTTAAGCCCATAACAATCATGCCAAAAAGCAGGAAGCACAAACGCCCCGGGTAAGCAAAGCGATTTCCCTTTAATGTAAAGATGCCCAAAGAAAGACTTCACTAATATAGGTCTAGGAAGGTCTTCCAGTGATTTGGGTAGGAGTGGCAACTTGTGGCCCTCCAGATGTTCTGTCCTACAACTCCCATTAGCTCAGGGTGAGGGATCATGGAAGTTGTAGGCCAAAACATCTGGAGGGCCACAAGTTGCCCACACTTGGATTAGAGTATCAGGCCCTGCAGAAATCGCTGCTAGGCTTCCATGGCTCCTGTTTCCTAACACTCCCATCCATCTAACCCTGATCTCTATGCCTTTTCCCAGAAAGAAACTCCTTGAAAAGAATTGTGCAAATTATATATACAAATATACATGATTTGCATAATTTATTCACGTCACAGAATCTGGGCTTCCTTGGGGCAGATGTCTGAGGGTGGGGGCAAGTGAGGGGTTACAGAATGTCATTACCATACAGTGAAACTGGAAAATGCCTTTTAAGAGTGATCATGTTATTTATTTTATCAGTGCTCTATTTCGTCGTGCCGTTTTTATGTCCTATTGTCCTTTTTGTTTCATTGTGTGAATTTCGAACCTGTTTTTAGTTTTACTGTAGGCTGTCCAGAGACCCTGGTCTTGCAGTATCCTATTAACATTGGAAACCAGTGTTCAACCAGTGTGGACCTCAATTCATTAACGTGAGCCGCTGTGGGTCACGGTCAGGTTCAGGTAGAACCACGAGGCCTTCGCTTTCAAACCCCACAGCTGAGACACTGTGTGCCCCCCTGCTTCCGCTGCCCCAGGATGGCCCAGTGCTCTCCCCTCACCTCTGGCATCGATCTCCTTCCGTTTGGCCTCGGCAATGTAAACAGCTGCCCGTCCGCGGTTCACATTCCTCCGAGCGCCCATTGCATTGGCACGGGCGGCAGTTTGGGAAACCCCAGTGGCCAGGCTGGCAGTGGTCGCAACGGGGCCCAAAGGCGCCTGGCCGGCACGGGCACTGCCCATTGAAGTTGTTGCAGAAACTGCTCAAGGAACCTTCGCCGCTACACTGGCATGCTGCAAAGCGAGGGAAGAAAAGGTCATGCCGATACCAGGGCCCTCCCAAGACACTTTGTTGCCTGAGGTGAAGGGCATGCTGGTTGCCCCAGGCCCCAATTCCATGTATAGAAGCCAACTGTACTGGCAGTAAATAAATAAATAAATAAATAATTTACTTCTTACCCGCCTCTCCCTCTGGATCGAGGCGGGGAACGACATTGAATCTAGGGTGACCATATGGAAAGGAGGACAGGACTACTGTATCTTTAACAGTTGTGTAGAAAAGGGAATTTCAGCAGGTGTCATTTGTATGCTTTATTCAGACAATAAACATCCCTTCCCACCTGAAGAGAGTCTAGGAACTTTCCTCTAGGCAAAACTGCAAACTAAGCAAGACAATTGTTCTTTCAAGAAAAAGTGAAAGCTTTTCCCCAGAACGCTTTAACTTCAAGGACGCTGGTTCTGAAGAAGCCAGCGAGAAGCTAACTGGGCCGACCTTCCCTCACCTTCCTTTAGCTCCGCCCGTTTGAGTCTGAGGCAGACTCTAGGATCAGCCAGCCCTGAAGTGCCCTCCCCCTCTGAAGAATACTGATTTCCCACAGACTGTGTGTTGTTAACGTTTTCAGTGATAAGGTCTGGTGAAGGTTCATCCCCAGCTGGTGAAAAAGCCTGAGAGAATCACCTCCCCCACTTCCCGTGTAGGCTGGTATGTTTCTGGCGTTGCCTCTTCTGCTTCAGAATCTGATCCAGATTGATTGGCTGAAACTCCTTCCCCCAGCCTAAGGGGAACAGGCCTAGTCATGACAGTAGATGAGCAGGCCCTGGCCTATACTTGAATAAGAAAATGAAGAAGTCAGGCGTTGAGAGGGCAGAGGCGGCCAGAGGCAGGATTTTTCTCACCTTTGCAGCCGCCGGGCCCAAAGCCAAAGGTGCCAGGCGAGCAGCGTTCACAGCGGCGGCCCATGACGTGAGGCTTGCACTGGCACTGCCCACCTTCCGGGTTGCATTCGGAGCTCAGTGATCCTTGGGGATTGCACCGGCAGGCTGGTGAGAAAAGGGCAAGGGGGTAGCAGGCATTAAAAGGAAAGAAAAAAGGGAAGATGGCACCCTCTTGCTATTGTCATGCCCCCTACAAGGGACTCCTCATCGGAGGATGACCTAGAACTTCTGCCGAGCCAAACATCATGGAGGAGTTACCTGAGTCGAGGGTCCTTGAGACCGACCAGGGGGATTCCAAGCCCTCAGGGAAGATAGGGGTCTGCCCCTTCCCCTCAAAGCATAGTCAGCGCCCTCTTAGATTCGAAGGCGGATGCCGAGCGGCCACCTAGCCCAAGGGAGAGCAGGCGCCTAAAGGTTCAGACTTGACCAGCTGCAGAAGTGCCTGCCTGAGGAACAGGGCTTCCTTGTGAACAAAGGAGGCACTGATGGCCTGCAGCAGTAGTCTGGGTGAGGCCCCAAAGACTCAGGCTTAAAAACCTTCAGTTCTAGGAACGGAGTGCTGAAACAATGGCTGTGCACCAACTCCTGCCTTATAGTTCCCTCATAAACACGGATTTCTCTGTAACTCTCGGGGTTTGGGCTGCCTTCTGGCCTTGCGTTTGTTACTCATTCTCTGGGGCTCACCCCTCTATAGCTATGAGCGAGCAGGAATGAGTACTTATAAATAGGCCCCAGGACTGTGAGGGAAAATAAAATGCACCCCCAGATTCCCCTCCCCAGAACAGGATGGAGAGAAACGGTATCTGTTCATGGACGCTCGCATGGATGCAGAGGAGGAGCCATTGTTTTCCGCTTGGTGCAAGTCTCCAGGAACCGTCTCTTCCATCCAGCCATGCTTTCAGTGCAGCCCTCAGACCCTTCCCAGGGGTGAGTGACAAGGCCTGCCTGGCTGTGATTTGTGTGAGTGGAGCAGAGGGATTTTTTTCTACTGAGGCTGGTCAGATTTTACACTCACGCAGTGCCCCCTGGTGGATGATGGCTGACATGCTGGTGATCAAGTTGGCGCAGGGCTCTGGGGCGGGCGCCTTAACCACAGGCCGAGCGTGTTGGGCACAGCGGTAGCGCTCAAAGGTCTCCTTGCGGGCAATGGCGGCGGGGTCTCCAGCGATGAACATCTCCAGGGAGGAGTAGCGTGGCATCAGTACCAGCTGAGGAGGAAGGGAAATGAGAGGGAGGGAGAGAGGCAAGGAACATGTGTCATTTGCAGCCGATTTCTCCAGCAGGCTACAGTTCTCTGTACAGGAAGTGCCAGGGCTTGACCGCTCAGTACTTACGGAATCCAACAGGACTGCAGCGCCTTGCAAATGCTCACGCCCTCCGTAGCGGGTGAACTCCACCCGGATGGTGTAGCTGACCCCTTGCTCCAGACAGACGGGCTGGGGCAGCACCACATACCTGCAGAATGGGAGGGCCAGTTCATATCAAAGGAGAGTGTAGCAACCTGCCTGAATCTGAGCCAACAGTGTGATGTGGCTGCAAAAAAAGCAAACGCTATTTTGGGCTGCATTAATAGAAGTATAGCTTCCAAATCGCGCGAGGTATTGTTTCCCCTCTATTCAGCCCTGGTTAGGCTTCATCTTGAGTATTGCGTCCAGTTCTGGGCACCATGCTTTAAGAAGGATGCATACAAGCAGGTGGGAGTTCAGAGGAGGGCAACGAGGATGATCAGGAGTCTGGAAACAAAGCCCTATGAAGAGAGACTGAAAGAACTGGGCATGTTTAGCCTGGAGAAGAGAAGATTGAGGGGAGACATGACAGCACTCTTCAAATACTTGAAAGGTATTTGAAGGTATCTCACAGAAAGGTATCTCACAGAGGAGAGCCAGGATCTCTTCTCGATCTTCCCAGAGTGCAGGACAAGGAATAATAGGCTCAAGTTAAAGAAAGCCAGATTCTAGCTGGACATCAGGAAAAACTTCCTGACGGTTAGAGCAGTATGACAATGGGACCAGTTACCTAGGGAGGTTGTGGGCTCTCCCACACTAGAGGCCTTCAAGAGGCAGCTGGACAACCATCTGTCAGGGATGCTTTAGGGTGGATTCCTGCATTGAGCAGGGGGTTGGACTCGATGGCCTTATTGGCTCCTTCCAACTCTACTATTCTATGATTCTATAGTGTGTGGAGCCTAAAGCAAATCCCTGAACACCAAGGTTGAAAAGGAAGCCCTTATCCCAGCCTCAAGTGCCCGTGCTACGTGACTGACACATCCAAACAGCTTTCTCTGCTTCCTGTTGGTGATGGAAAGACTTCAGTATTACTCTGTCTAGGCACTCACAAGTGGGGGGGGGGGGGGAAGGGAGGAAAAGGGAGAAGAATCCCTGCTACTGCTCATGTGCATATTTGAGGGTTGTGTGAATTCCACTGATCTACTGCACAAAAAAATGGTATTATTGTGACTCTTCTGAAAAAATTCTAGTCCTCATGATCACAGGAGGTCAGAAAGAATATGGCTGAGCATCACTTCCTGGAAATCTTGTTGGACCTTGAGTATTATCCAGGGCTACTTGCTGCCAGCTTACCTCTAACCACTATGCTTTTCTCCCCCCACCCCATTCTCCCCCCTCCCCCAGTTATTTCCACTTCTGGATATCTATTACCTTGTTAAATCCTTTTCATGCTGTCAAGGTGAGCTTAGTTTTGAAAACATCAGTCTTGGAAAAAGAATAAATTATGCCAAGGAAAAAGAAAGCAAAAAATACTTAATTTCCATTTTTTTTGTGCCTAACACAATTCTTTGGTGTCAATCATGCAGAAATTGTTTTTGCTTTTTAAGAAAAAAAAAGAATGCACACTGTTATGAATTTCTTAATTAATGTAAATGCATGCACATATAAATTTGCTCTTTATCTGTCACCAAGAGTCTAAAACACATACACGGTATGGATGTCTTTAAATTGTCCAGGATGCAGCCCTGATGATCCTGATACTGTTTGGGTATTTCTCAAAACCCATAGCCCTTTTTCCTGAGAGTGAGATACATTTACTCACAAAATCAAGATGCCACTAAGGCTGCAATTCTAGCCATACTTATCTGGAAATAAATTCCATTGAACTCAATGGGACATGTCTGGGTAGATATGTATGAGTTAACACTGTCATTCCCGGTTTCTCAGCTCTCACCGAGATGTGGGTGGCAGAGCCGTGGACATCAAGTCATCAGCAGGGATGGTGTTTCCACATGGGCTGCTGGTGGGGACAGGCCCAGGCCGCACCACAGACACCTTCACCTCCTCCCATTTTCCTGGCACCTGAAAGGAGAGGAGAGCTTACAGCATTGCTCATGGGGCAGCTTGGCTGGATGGGTATGGGGTCAAGAAATGCCTGTGGGAATCTGGCCAAGCAAGATAAGATGGTGCTGCCTCAGAGACAGCGTTTTAAGGGCAAGTTCTCGGAGGTTAAGGGTAAGATGCAGTGCCTCTGAGGCAGCTGTCAAGATTAAGATAGTGCCGCCTCAGAGATAGTGTTTAAATTTCAGGTCTGTCAGGTCAAAGTTAAGATGGTGCCACCTCAGAGACAGCTTTTCAAGAAAGTCTCTCAGGTCAAGGTGAACATGATGCTGCCTCAGAGATGGTGTTTAAATTTCAGGTCTGTCAGGTCAAAGTTAAGATGGTGCCACCTCAGAGACAGTGTCTAAAGTTGAGGTCTGTCAGGTCAAGGTTAAGATGGTGCCACCTCAGAGACAGCTTTTCAAGAAAGTCTCTCAGGTCAAGGTGAATATGGTGCTGCCTCAGAGATGGTGTTTAAATTTCAGGTCTGTCAGGTCAAAGTTAAGATGGTGCCACCTCAGAGACAGTGTCTAAAGCCAAAGTCTCTCAGGTCAAGGTGAATATGGTGCTGCCTCAGAAACAGTGATTAAATTTCAGGTCTGTCAGGTCAAAGTTAAGATGGTGCCACCTCAGAGACAGTGTCTAAAGTTGAGGTCTGTCAGGTCAAGGTTAAGATGGTGCCACCTCAGAGACAGCTTTTCAAGAAAGTCTCTCAGGTCAAGGTGAATATGGTGCTGCCTCAGAGATGGTGTTTAAAATCAAGGTCTTTCAGGTCAGTGTATGGATGAAGAAGTTGTGTGTTCCAACACACTGTAGGCTAAAGGGATTCAACACATCAGACATGAGGCAGTAGACCATCATGAGGAACACAGCAGGGCAGGCTGTAGGTGGAACGGTTTCTGTAGCAGCAGTGTTAGCCAAAGGAATTTGTTTCTCCTTAAGACTCCCTGTGCATATCTACATTCTGGACTTCTATCTTTTTACCCTGGCTAAATGGACCAGGTCAATTTCCTATGAAAGGCTGGGATAGGACTGCCAATTTCCCTTCTTTACCTAGAGATTGCTCTAATTTGCAAAAAAACAAACAAAAAAACACCAAAACATTCCAAGTAGGCTGACCATGTGCAAAAAAGAGGGAAGGGCTCCTGCACTTTTAATGGTTGTGTAGAAGAGGGGATTTCAGCACGTGTGCCTTGCATGACAAGTGACACTTCCTTAGGGTGACCCTATGAAAAGGAGGACAGGGCTCCTGTATCTTTAACAGTTGCATAGAAAAGGGAATTTCAGCAGAACCTAGTGAAATTCTCTCTTCAGCAGTTAACCTGCAGAAGCTGGGCCCTCTTGACCAGATACAGAAGAGGGCAGGGCTCCTGCAGTTTTAACTGTTATGATGAAGAGGGAATTTCACTAGGTTCTGCATATATACAAATGACACCTGTTGAAATTTTCTTTGCTGTGCAACTGTTAAAGGTACAGGAACCCTGTCCTCCTTTTCATATGGTCACCCGGCACTTGCTGAAATCCCCTCTTCTCCACAACCATCAAAAGTGCAGGAGCCCTTCCCTCTTTTTTCCACCTGGCCATCCGATTTCCAAGTCCCCACACTTTTAGCCAAGAGTAAAAAAGATAGTGACATTTTTACCAGAGGTGAGGGAAATTAATGGTGAATGGCAGTGGGTGGGAGGGAGCACACACCACAAACCTATGAGGACTCAGCCCTCTGAAGCAAGCTGACCGATATTAATGTGGTCACATGCAGCTGCAGCAGACACCTTCCCCAAAACAGTCTCTTGCTTCAGAGGCTGATGGGAAGCGCCATGCTGTGGAGGGGCCTAATAAGGATTGCTAATTGCTTTTCTCAGCCCTGCGCCTGTGGCTTTAACAGAAACCTTCCAGGAAAAAAATAATAATCAGCAGACTAAGGTTTTCACAGCATGGAAATAAAGTGATGGAAAAGAGTTCCCCTGCTTAATTTTCATATAGCAGGTTTCAGTTAAAGCCAGTAAAAAAAGAAAAGCTGGTGACTTTAGGTTCTTATAGCACACATCAGAGTAGAGAAGATGAACATAGGAAGCTGCCTTACGCAGAGTCCGACGATTGATCTATCCAACCTAGTATTGTCAACACTGACTGGCAGCAGCTGTCCACGGTTTCAGGCAGGAATATTTCCAGCCCTCCCAGAAAGTACCGGGGAACTCAACCCTTGGGACCTTGGGCATGCAAACCATGTGCTCTACCAATGAGCCACAGCCCTTCCCTCAGTGAGGAAACACGGAGTGGGGCAAGATGAAGTATCGGGGCAAACCATAGTACACAAGTGGTCCAGGGGAGACATGGAAGGTTTGGGAACCAAGGGCAAAGCTGAGGTAAAATTCCAAACAGTTTTAAAATTCACATTTCTTGGAGCTGAAAGCCAAGACTTGAAATTGTCAAAAGCCAAAATTTGGGGTCATGTTTTTTTAAACAACAACTGAAAAGCATTATTTCTTGCAGAATCTTAACTTGTCGCTGAGATGTCAGCATTTAAGATATATTTATTCTCCTGAGAAATACTTTTTCTGTACTTCAGGGAAAAAATCCGAACCCTTCATTATCAGTTTGACACCCAGATTTATAAAATTCAAAATTGAAGGTTGGAATTAAAAAAAAAAAAGGCCTGTCCCCAATTTCCTTATTTCAGCAGCGATACCGAGGAGGGTGTGGGGAAGAGGTTCTGGGGCGGTAATCCCCAAAGGGGCACCTGAGGCTCGTAGCGCAGCAGTATATCGTATTCCATGGAGAAGGGCACATTGTTGATCTGGAACTCCACCACGCTGCCCTCCACCACGCGTGCAAACCCGAGCCCTGTCCAAGTGACCGGGCGGCCTGTGAGGTGCACTCGCTCCATCATTTCAGCTCCCTGCCAAAAGAGAGAGCAGTGAGACATAGACCTTTTCTCAAGAAAACACACTACACACCCCACAAGCGTTGTGATAGATCAGCCTTCCTCAACCTGTCGAGGATGCTTTAAGGTGGATCCCTGCATTAAGCAGGGGGTTGGACTCGATGGCCTTAGAGGCCCCTTCCAACTCTACTATTCTATGATTCTATGAACCTGGGGTGCTCCAGATGTGTTGGACTACAACTCCCAGAATGCCCCAGCCAGCTGGCTGGGGCATTCTGGGAGATGCAGTCCAACACATCTGGAGCGCCCCAGGTTGAGGAAGGCTGTGATAGATGAACGGCCCAGGTGCTGCTTGTGTACTGGAGAACAACGTTGTTCAGTTTGGTTTTATTGATGAGAACTTACCAAAACTCACACATTTCTTTATAAACGGGACAGAAAGAGGTGAGCTTTAAAAAATACAAATGTGCACCAGAATCATTTTTGTTGGGACTTATGGACGATCAACTTAAAGAAAAAGGAGGAACGCTGTTTTTGTACATGACAACAGGCGCTAGACTCCTCCATGCACAATACTGGAAAAACACAAAAGTACCTTCAATGGAGGAATGGCTGCTGAAGGTTTTGGACTTGGTGGAGATGGCTAAACTTAGGGTGCTAGTAAGAGAAAAATCAACAACCTCGTTTGTATCGGACTGGAAACCTCTGATAGAATATTTGCAAGAGCTGGAAAAAATGATTTATATTTTTGTGGATTTCACATATAATCTGTGGACATAATACACAATACTGTGCTGGCTAAAGTGAAGTAACAGATAGCCCATATGTCTGCCATGAAGAAATGGAATATGCCTTAAATGGAATATGGCCTTATATGTTTTGTATGTGTGTTTTTACAAGTTGTATTGTATTGTTTGTTAAGTTTGTGAAGTTTTGTTTCATTTTTTTTCTGTAGAAAACAATAAAAATTGGGAAAGTGGGAAAAAATACAAATGTGTGAGAAAGCAAAACTGACATCCATCCAGGCAGAGGATTTTATGTGCTTTGCTCTTAAAAGTCTAGGGGCTTTTCTACATGAGGCATGTATCTTGCACTCATCATTCTCTACTCATAGTTGTCTATGGGTTCTTTAGATGACGACAGGACTCCACTTTTGCTTCTGAGTGTAAAGAACACATTTGACAATTTTTTTTAGAGCAGGGAAAGCGCAGTATTTCATTGTAAAACTGAAAGAAAAAGCTTTTTTTCACTTTTTTTTTTTTTTTGCTTTTCCACTATACCACAGTGCCACCTAGAGGTGATGTAGTGAGAAAGCAGGAAAGGAAACATTCCTCCTCTGGTGCTTGGATCTCAATTCTGGGCCAAAACCAAAAGTAGATACAGTGGAATAACAGCCTCGTGTAGAAAAGCTTTGTGTGTGAATCCTTCTGTGTTCAGCCATGTCTGTGGTGCTGAATTAGGGACGCCATCTCTTTTTCTGAGAGGCTCCTCATTTTAACATGGCAGGGAATTGATGTGCAGGGTGAGCTTGTTCCAAAATATTTTCCAGTCCTTAACAAATCAAAACCCCTCCTCTCTGCATCACCATCTGACAAAAACCACCACTCCAAAGCTAATACCTTGAATAGTTTTTTTGGTCAGGATTGGGGCAGAAAAAGAGTTTAAACTTCCTGTCCCAACTCCCATGATTCTGAGACTGCTCAGATTTTCCCACAGCTGCTATTTATGTTACACAAAAATATGCATGTCAACTGCATTTACACAGTTAATGTCACACCCAGTTCGGCCCTTATTTTGCCTGTACATAGAGCAGGGAGTTAAGACTGGTTGAACAGGCCCTTTCTGAGCCAACTTTGACTCTTGGACTCCTTCCCCTAAAAGCTGGATCACTCACAGCGGTGGCATGGGAAATTCTGGAGTGCAGGCACTCCTCATGGAAGTCCCCATTGAGACCCCCAAGAAGAGCCCCAAATGCTGGCAAGCTGTATTGATCCACATCAACAAACCTCTTCTAGCAGTTTTCATCTCCACCAGGTCCAGGAGAAGGTCTTTTGCAAAGCCAATGGGTCTCAATAGCTTACATAAGACCAGGCCTTCCCCAAATATTTCGCATTACAACATGGAACAATGTATTGTTACTGGGAAAATTCATCCTCCCTCCCCCACCGCTACTGTGAGAATTGAGAGGGAAGACTTGAGAGGGAGCAGGGAAGCCTGGACAGGGTGAGGGATGGCAGATGATGTCAGAAGCCCCTGCTCATAAAAAAAAAAGTGCTGGTACTGCACACACACACACACACACACACACACACACACGTGCCCCGGGCCCTGACTCCACTATACCACTGATCACTCAGGTCCATTGAAGGCTTGGTGGCTCCGATTGTGGTGGAGCTGTGAATCTATTGTGGGTTTCAGTAAGAACCATCCAGAACCAGAACCTATTTTGGGCATTAGAGTTCAGCACCATGGATAGCTCCTTTTGAGTTCCGGCTGGTTCTGATTGAAATCCAGTAAGGATACACAGCCCCACCGAAATCAGAGCTGCCAGCCTCCATTACTCAGAGCAACATGCTGTG